>NC_092806.1:80334774-80680842 GCF_040954645.1 Diabrotica undecimpunctata | reverse complement strand
CGCGCTATCTCAGAGTGTGGGTTCAGTGCTAGGCAAAACCAAACAAGCAAAACCTTATTATTATTATTATTATTATTATCCAGATTTAGCCATACGGCTCACACTCCCTCTAAGGGGAAAATTCACTAATCCCAGATACTTACGGTATCAAAAGGATTGAGCTCTGGTGGGACTCTTTCCATGTTATCGAGTCCTAGGTGACTTGGTATGATGGTGTATCTCCCAAAAATTTTCGAACGCATCTGGACGTCGAAAGTAACACAGCTTTCTGCATAATCTTATATAGATGTTCATTTAGACCCAGCTTTTTTATGTTTTCTAGGAGGCTCTTCGGGATGACTCCAGTGGTAGAAAGAATAATAGGTATCGTCTGAGTACTTTCCATTCTCCATTGTCTCCTGATTTGTATTTCTAGATCTCTGTACTCGGCGATCTTTTCGTTGTATTTAACACGTAAATTATTGGTGTTGGGTATCGCCACATCAATAAGTGTTGTTTGCCTAGTAATTTTATTAATATTTAGTAATATTTTTATAGTATGAGATCGGGTCTATTATGGGCCACTGGTTGGTCTGTAAGCACAGTGCGGTCCCAGTATAGCTTATAGTTGTCATTTTCAAGCATTCTATCAGGGACGTATTGATAATAAGGAAGATGGTTGGTTTGGATAAGTCCCAGTTTGTCAGCTAGTTCTTGGTGGATAATCTTTCCTACTGAGTCATGACGTTCTTTATAATCAGTACCGACAAATGCCTGGCAGCCACCGGTAAGATGGTGGATGGTTTCTTGGGCTTGGCATCCATATCGGCATTTGTCATTTTGGACTTGGGGATCTTTAACAATATATTTCAGGTAATTTTTAGTTGGAATAACCTGATCCTGAATGGCAAGTAGGAAACCCTCAGTCTCGGGAAACATCTTTCCTGATGTCAACCAATAGTTCAACGCTGTATTGTCGACATATTCTTGGCTGATCTCATTGAGATGTCGCCCATGCAGAGGTTTACTCATCCAGGTGCGCATTTTGTCTTGTTTAGTCAGGTGGTTTATGCGCATTTCTTGTTCCCTCAGTTTAAGCGGCGTCGTATCATCTACTGCGCAAATTGCTCGATGTAAAGTAGATGTCTCAGCCTGTACCTGAAAATAAGTTCTTAAATTAGCAATTTGTTTATCCAATTGCTCACCTATATCCATAAATCCTCTTCCCCCTTATTATTATTATTATTATTATTATTATTCCAGATTTAGCCATACGGCTCACACTCCCTCTAAGGGGAAAATTCACTCATCCCAGATACCTACGGTATCAAAAGGATTGAGCTCTGGTGGGACTCTTTCCATGTTATCGAGTCCTAGGTGACTTGGTATATCGGTGTATCTCCCAAAAATTTTCGTACGCATCTGGACGTCGAAAGTAACACAGCTTTTTGCATAATCTTATATAGATGTTCGTTTAGACCCAGCTTTTTTATGTTTTCTAGGAGGCTCTTCGGGATGACTCCAGTGGTAGAAAGAATAATGGGTATCGTCTGGGTACTTTCCATTCTCCATTGTCTCCTGATTTGTATTTCTAGATCTCTGTACTTGGCGATCTTTTCGTTGTATTTAACACGTAAATTATTGGTGTTGGGTATCGCCACATCAATAAGTGTTGTTTGCCTAGTAATTTTATTAACTAGTATGAGATCGGGTCTATTATGGGCCACTGGTTGGTCTGTAAGCACAGTGCGGTCCCAGTATAGCTTGTAGTTGTCATTTTCAAGCATTCTATCAGGGACGTATTGATAATAAGGAAGATGGTCGGTTTGGAGAAGTCCCAGTTTGTCAGCTAGTTCTTGGTGGATAATCTTTCCTACTGAGTCATGGCGTTCTTTATAATCAGTACCGACAAATGCCTGGCAGCCACCGGTAAGATGTTGGATGGTTTCTTGGGCTTGGCATCCATATCGGCATTTGTCATTTTGGACTTGGGGATCTTTAACAATATATTTCAGGTAATTTTTAGTTGGAATAACCTGATCCTGAATGGCAAGTAGGAAACCCTCAGTCTCGGGAAACATCTTTCCTGATGTCAACCAATAGTTCGATGCTGTATTGTCGACATATTCTTGGCTGATCTCATTGAGATGTCGCCCATGCAGAGGTTTACTCATCCAGGTGCGCATTTTGTCTTGTTTAGTCAGGTGGTTTATGCGCATTTCTTGTTCCCTCAGTTTAAGTGGCGTCGTATCATCTACTGCGCAAATTGCTCGATGTAAAGTAGATGTCTCAGCCTGTACCTGAAAATAAGTTCTTAAATTAGCAATTTGTTTATCCAATTGCTCACCTATATCCATAAGTCCTCTTCCCCCTTGATACCGCGGTAATGTTGTTCTCTCTACTGCACTGCGTGGGTGATGTTTTTGCGCCTTTGTGAGAAGTGTTCTTACTTTCCGCTGAAGATCCTCTATATCTGTTTTTGACCACTTTATAATACCAAATGAGTAGCTCAGCGCGGAACAGGCGTACGTATTTAATGCCTTAAACAAATTTTTACTATTAAGATATGACCGATTTAGTTGTCTTACTCTTCTGACGAACTCCGAAGTTAGTTCAGTTTTCATTTGTTTATGGTCAATTTTCCGCGCTTGTTTTACTCCGAGATATTTGTACATATCATTTTCACCCATTGCCTCGATGTTTTGGCCATCTTGCATATCGAAACCTCCGGGCTGAATCTTTCCTCTGACTATATTTAGTATACGGCACTTGTCTAGTCCAAAATTCATACTGATATCATTTGAGAAATTTTCTACAGTTTTTAGCATCTCATCTAGGTGGTTTCGAGTGGAAGCCATTAATTTTAAATCATCCATATACAACAGATGATTAAGCTTCGCTACAACAGTGTTGTTATTTTTGATGCTAAAACCTGAGTCAGTAGAGTTCAGCAGCTGAGATAGTGGGTTCATTGCTAGGCAGAACCAAAGTGGACTCAACGAGTCCCCCTGGAAAAGCCCCCGGTTAATAGGGATATTTTCAGTTTCGATATTAATTTCACCCGGTATTTGAAGGTGAATTTTAGTCTTCCACTCTGCCATTATATTCTTCAAAAAGGTCACGAGATTATCATCGACTTTATATATTCTTAATATATCTACCAGCCATTCATGCGGCACTGAATCAAAAGCCTTCTTGTAGTCAATGAAGGCAGTAAACAGGTTTCTTTTTTTGGTGTATGCCTGGTTAGAAATGACTGAGTCGATAATAAGTTGTTCTTTGCAGCCCATGGAGCCCTTAGCGCATCCTTTCTGTTGAGGCTCTATGATATTGTTCAGAGCACAATGTTGGTAGATACGCCGGGCCACACAGGATGTGACCAATTTGTACAAAGTTGGAAGACAAGTAATTGGGCGGTACTTTGCTGGATCTTGGGTATTACTTTGATCCTTCGGTATTAGATAAGTGGTTCCCTGAGTAAGAAATGATGGTATTTCCTGTGAATTAGAAATAATATTATTAATAAATACTGTTAAAAGCTCATGAACACTCCAAAACTTCTTTAGCCAGAAGTTTTGAACTCCGTCTGGTCCAGGAGATTTCCAGTTATGAAGCTCTTTGATAATGTTCGAGACTTCTTCAGTGGTGAAAGGTTCATAAGGAATATTACTGTAGTGTTGACAGTTGTTCGTCGTTTGTTCAATCCATCCAGCATTGTTATTATGAGTAGCTGGCGTCGAAAGTTGGTTTCCCCAAAACTCATGAATTTCTTCTTGGCTTGGGTAGGATTTATTATTTGCATTTTCTACAGTGGAATTAAGTTTCCTATAGAAAGCCTTCTCTGCTTGCTCAAAAAGTATGTTGTCGCATTTCCGGTGGTTACTAACCTTGTACCTCCTCAGGCGGCCTGAGTAAACAGATAGTTTTTGTTTTAATGTGTCCAGGCATTGTTGAGGTGTGTTGTTTTCTGGATCATGTCGTGAGTGTCTTAGGGTGTTAAACAATATTTCTTCAGCTCTTTTGATGATTTTTCTACTTCTTACTCCTCTTATGTATTCTGTTATTTGTCCAATGTCCCTACGCAGTAATTCAATCTTCCCCAGCAGTCGTTTTTCCCAGGGTGCTATTCTGTTACCAGTCCTTCCGATGTTGGTACCCCGTCGTGTTCTGATCTTAATGCCCATAACATTAGCAATTGCTGTTGCTGCACAGTAAATCAGCATATGCAAATATTCTAATGTGTGGGCCTCTGTGATATAATTGGGTAGGACTTCAGTATTCACAATTTGTAACAGCGCTCCTAGTTTCTTAGAAGAGTTTATTTTTGGTAGCGGTGGTCTGCTAAGTGGGTTTGTTCCACTAAACTCTTGTACAGCGCGTGCCATCTCGTTTACCAGACTATCGTGCAACTCGTTATTGTCCTGCTGTGTATTATTAGGTTGAGTTTCTTGTACGAGAAGCTCAGGAATCTGCTCGTTGGGGACTTCATTAGGGACTTGGTCTGCAACTTGCTCTTGGTTATGGATCTCCTGTTCAATTTCGCTTCTGATAATGTCGCGTCTAGTCTCTGGGATAAGATTGTTTCTTAAAATTACCCGGTATTGGTCTGCTACTCTTTGTTCAGATACTTGAATTTCTGGGTATTCCCTGCAAAATTCGGCATACAGTTGTTGTCGATAGCCGATCGTTTCTTGACCGAGGTTTGTCACATAAAAGCGCAAAATATTTTCGTTTATGGACACAGTCCATTTCATGCGCTGCCTCGGTCGTCCCGCTTGAGTGAGCGCCGGCTGATGTTCCAGCGCAGCACCTTCAGCGGGTGGAGCTCTTGTTGTTGTTTGGCTCATTTGTGGTTCTTCTTGTTGTTGGGCTGTAGCTGATTGTATGACAGGGGCCCGCCTCCTCAACACCCTGCCACCGACGTCCCGCATGCTGTCACGTCCAGCGCCGGCTCCAGACGTGCCCTGGCGATCCCCAGGCAGCGACCCTAAACATAAATCATTAATCTCCATTTTCATGGGTGTGCATTTTATACCTACTGCCAGGTGTCAGTTTTTGTTCCACGGCAGGTATCCCTGCTACCCTCTGGGTATCGGTTCTAAGAATACCCAGAGAGCATCCCCCATTCGCAGGGGGCCGCGCCTGATAGAAGAACTGACAAAAACTCCCACTTATTATTATTATTATTATTATTATTATCCAGATTTAGCCATACGGCTCACACTCCCTCTAAGGGAAAATTCACTCATCCCAGATACCTACGGTATCAAAAGGATTGAGCTCTGGTGGGACTCTTTCCGTGTTATCGAGCCCTAGGTGACTTGGTATGCTGGAGTATCTCCCAGAAATTTTCGTACACATCTGGACGTTGAGAGTAGTACAGCTTTCTGGATGGTCTTGTAGAGATGTTCATTCAGACCTAGCTTTTTTATGTTTTCTAGGAGGTTTTTTGGAATGACTCCAGTAGTAGAGAGAATAATAGGTATTGTCTGGGTACTTTCCATTCTCCACTGTCTTCGTATTTGAATTTCCAGATCCCTGTATTTGGCGATTTTTTCGTTCTGTTTAACACGAAGATTATTGTTGTTGGGTATCGCCACATCAATTAATGTTGTTTGTCTCTTTAGTTTATTAACAAGTATGAGATCCGGTCTATTATGTGCCACTGTTTGATCTGTGAGCACAGTGCGGTCCCAGTATAGCTTGTAGTTGTCATTCTCAAGTATACTCTCAGGAACGTATTGATAATATGGAAGATGGTTTGTTTGAAGAAGTCCCAGTTTGATAGCTATCTCTTGATGAATGATCTTTCCTACTGAGTCGTGCCGTTCCTTATATTCAGTTGCAGCAAATGCCTGACAGCCCCCGGTAAGATGTTGGATGGTTTCCTGAGCTTGACACCCATATCGGCATTTGTCATTTTTGACCTGAGGGTCTTTGACGATATATTTTAGGTAATTTTTGGTTGGTATAACCTGATCCTGAATGGCCAGTAGTGAACCTTCTGTTTCAGGGAACATCTTTCCTGATGTCAGCCAATAGTTCGACGCTATATTGTCGACATGGTCTTGACTGACCTCATTGGGATGTCGCCCGTGCAGAGGTTTACCCATCCAGATGCGCATTTTTTCGTCCTTATTAAGATGGTTTATGCGCATTTCTGGTTCCCTCAGTTTGATCGGTGTTGTATCATCTACTGCGCAAATCGCGCGATGTAGAGTAGATGTCTCAGCCTGCACCTGAAAATAAGTTCTTAAATTAGTAATTTGTTTTTCTAGTTGCTCACTTATATCCATAAGCCCTCGTCCTCCTAAATGCCGCGGTAATGTCGTTCTTTCTACTGCACTTCGAGGATGGTGTTTTTGTGCCTTTGTGAGGTGTGTTCGTACTTTTCGCTGAAGATTTTCTATATCGGTTTTTGTCCACTTAACAATACCAAATGAGTAGCTAAGCGCGGAACATGCGTAGGTGTTTAGTGCCTTAAACAAATTTTTACTGTTAAGGTGTGAACGAAGCAGCTGTTTTACCCTTCGTATAAACTCAGTAGTTATCTCAGTTTTCATTTGCTTATGGTCAATCTTCCGCGCTTGCTTTATTCCGAGGTATTTATACATATCATTTTCACCCATGGCCTCGATGTTCTGGCCGTTTTGCATATCGAATCCGCCGGGCTGAACCTTTCCTTTGATTATATTTAAGACACGGCACTTGTCAAGACCGAAGTGCATACTAATATCATTAGAGAAATTTTCTACTGTTTTTAGCATCTGATCCAGGTGACTTCGAGTGGAAGCTAGTAGTTTTAAATCATCCATATACAATAGATGATTAAGCTTTGCAACAACAGTGGTGTTATTTTTGATGCTAAAACCTGTGTCAGTTGAGTTCAGTATCTGGGATAGGGGGTTCATCGCTAGACAAAACCACAGTGGGCTCAACGAATCTCCTTGAAATAGGCCCCGGTTGATTGCAATATTTTCAGTTTCGATATTGTTTTCACCAGGTATTTTGAGGTGAATTTTGTTTTCCAATCTGACATTATATGTTTTAAAAAGGTCACTATGTTATCATCGACTTTATATATTTTTAATATATCTATAAGCCATTCATGTGGCACTGAATCAAACGCTTTCTTGTAGTCGATGAAAGCAGTAAAGAGATTCCGTTTTTTGCTATAAGCTTGGTTAGAAATGACAGAGTCGATGATAAGTTGTTCTTTGCAGCCCATGGAACCCTTAGCACATCCTTTCTGTTGTGGCTCTATGATATTGTTTAAAGCACAGTGTTGGTTGATACGCCGGGCTACACAGGATGTGACCAATTTATACAGAGTTGGAAGACAAGTAATTGGGCGGTACTTGGTTGGATCTTGGGTGTTATTTTGATCTTTGGGAATTAAATAAGTTGTTCCCTGGGTTAGGAAAGATGGTATTTCCTGCGGATTAGAAATAGTGTTATTAATTACTGCTGATAGGCACTCATGAATACTCCAGAATTTTTTAAGCCAGAAGTTCTGAACGCCATCTGGTCCAGGAGATTTCCAGTTATGAAGCTCTTTGATAATATTTGAAACTTCTTCAGTGGTGAAGGGTTCGTAGGGAGCAGTAACGTAGTGTTGGCAGTTGTGCGCCGTATCTTCGATCCATCCAGCATTGGTGTTAAGAGCGGCTGGTGTGGAAAGTTGATTTCCCCAAAACTCATGGATTTCTTCTCGGCTTGGGTAAGATTTATTGGCACTTTCTGCAGTAGAATTGAGTTTCCGATAGAACGCCTTCTCGGCATTTTCAAAAAGCGTATTGTCAGATTTTCGTTTGTTACTAATTTTGTATCTCCTTAGTCGGCCTGAGTAAACGGAAAGCTTTTGTTTTAATGTATCCAGGCACTGTTGTGCTGTGTTGTTTTCTGGGTTATATTGTGAGTGTCTTGCGGTGGTTAGCATTATTTCTTCAGCTCTTCTGATTACTTTTCTACTTGTTGTTCCTCGAACATATTCCGTGATTTGACCAATGTCCCTACGTAATGATTCAATTTTCGTTAGCAGCCGTTTTTCCCAAGGTGCAACTCTGTTATCTGTCCCTCCGATATTAGTACCCCCGTCGTGTTCTGGTCTTAATGCCCATAACATTAGCAATTGCTGTTGCTGCACAGTAAATCAGCGTGTGCATATATTCCAATGTATGGGCTTCTACGACATAATTGGGCAGAACTTCAGTGTTCACAATTTGTAACAGCACTCCTAGTTTCTTACAAGAGTTTACTCTTGGTAGCGGTGGTCTGCTAAGTGGGTTTGTTTCATTAAACTCTTGTACGGCGCGTGCCATTTCGTTAACTAGGCTATCGCGCAACTCGTTCTCCTGCTGTGTATTGTCAGGTTGTGTTTCTTGTTCTTGTATGACAACCTCAGGAATTGGCTCTTGTATTTCGTTAAGGGCTTGATTTCCAACTACCTCTTGATTATGAATCTCCCGTTCGACTTCGCTTCTGATGGTATTGCGTCTAGTCTCTGGATGAGATTATTTCTGATAATTACCCGGTATTGATCTGCTACTCGTTGTTCAGATACTTGGATTTCTGGGTACTCTCTGCAAAATTCGGCATACAGATTTTGTCGATAGCCGATCGTTTCTTGACCGAGGTTTGTCACCTGGTAATAGAAGCGCAAAATATTTTCATTCATGGACACAGTCCATTTCATGCGCTGCCTCGGTCGTCCCGCTTGAGTGAGCGCCGGCTGATGTTCCAGCGCAGCACCTTCAGCGAGCAGAGCTCTTGTTGTTGTTTGGCTCGCTTGTGGTTGTTGTTCTTGTTGGGCTGTAGCTGATTGTATGACAGGGGCCCGCCTCCTCAACACCCTGCCACCGACGTCCCGCATGCTGTCACGTCCAGCGCCGGCTCCAGACGTGCCCTGGCGATCCCCAGGCAGCGACCCTAAACATAAATTATTATACTCCATTATCATGGGTGTGCATTTTATACCTACTGCCAGGTGTCAGTTTTTGTTCCACGGCAGGTATCCCTGCTACCCTCTGGGTATCTGCGCTACGAATACCCAGAGAGTATCCCCCATTCGCAGGGGGCCGCGCCTGATAGAAGAAAAACTCCCACAGGTTATTATTATTATCCAGATTTAGCCATACGGCTCACACTCCCTCTAAGGGGAAAATTCACTCATCCCAGATACCTACGGTATCAAAAGGATTGAGCTCTGGTGGGACTCTTTCCGTGTTATCGAGCCCTAGGTGACTTGGTATGCTGGAGTATCTCCCAGAAATTTTCGTACACACCTGGACGTTGAGAGTAGTACAGCTTTCTGGATGGTCTTGTAGAGATGTTCATTCAGACCTAGCTTTTTTATGTTTTCTAGGAGGTTCTTTGGAATGACTCCAGTAGTAGAGAGAATAATAGGTATTGTCTGGGTACTTTCCATTTTCCACTGTCTTCGTATTTGAATTTCCAGATCCCTGTATTTGGCGATTTTTTCGTTCTGTTTAACACGAAGATTATTGTTGTTGGGTATCGCCACATCAATTAATGTTGTTTGTCTCTTTAGTTTATTAACAAGTATGAGATCCGGTCTATTATGTGCCACTGTTTGATCTGTGAGCACAGTGCGGTCCCAGTATAGCTTGTAGTTGTCATTCTCAAGTATACTCTCAGGAACGTATTGATAATATGGAAGATGGTTTGTTTGAAGAAGTCCCAGTTTGATAGCTATCTCTTGATGAATGATCTTTCCTACTGAGTCGTGCCGTTCCTTATATTCAGTTGCAGCAAATGCCTGACAGCCCCCGGTAAGATGTTGGATGGTTTCCTGAGCTTGACACCCATATCGGCATTTGTCATTTTTGACCTGAGGGTCTTTGACGATATATTTTAGGTAATTTTTGGTTGGTATAACCTGATCCTGAATGGCCAGTAGTGAACCTTCTGTTTCAGGGAACATCTTTCCTGATGTCAGCCAATAGTTCGACGCTATATTGTCGACATGGTCTTGACTGACCTCATTGGGATGTCGCCCGTGCAGAGGTTTTCCCATCCAGGTGCGCATTTTTTCGTCCTTAGTAAGATGGCTTATGCGCATTTCTGGTTCCCTCAGTTTGATCGGTGTTGTATCATCTACTGCGCAAATCGCGCGATGTAGAGTAGATGTCTCAGCCTGCACCTGAAAATAAGTTCTTAAATTAGTAATTTGTTTTTCTAGTTGCTCACTTATATCCATAAGTCCTCGTCCTCCTAAATACCGCGGTAATGTCATTCTTTCTACTGCACTTCGAGGATGGTGTTTTTGTGCCTTTGTGAGGTGTGTTCGTACTTTTCGCTGAAGATTTTCTATATCGGTTTTTGTCCACTTAACAATACCAAATGAGTAGCTAAGCGCGGAATATGCGTAGGTGTTTAGTGCCTTAAACAGATTTTTACTGTTAAGGTGTGAACGAAGCAGCTGTTTTACCCTTCGTATAAACTCAGTAGTTATCTCAGTTTTCATTTGCTTATGGTCAATCTTCCGCGCTTGCTTTATTCCGAGGTATTTATACATATCATTTTCACCCATGGCCTCGATGTTCTGGCCGTTTTGCATATCGAATCCGCCGGGCTGAACCTTTCCTTTGATTATATTTAAGACACGGCACTTGTCAAGACCGAAGTGCATACTAATATCATTAGAGAAATTTTCTACTGTTTTTAGCATCTGATCCAGGTGGCTTCGAGTGGAAGCTAGTAGTTTTAAATCATCCATATACAATAGATGATTAAGCTTTGCAACAACAGTGGTGTTATTTTTGATGCTAAAACCTGTGTCAGTTGAGTTCAGTATCTGGGATAGGGGGTTCATCGCTAGACAAAACCACAGTGGGCTCAACGAATCTCCTTGAAATAGGCCTCGGTTGATTACAATATTTTCAGTTTCGATATTGTTTTCACCAGGTATTTTGAGGTGAATTTTTGTCTTCCAATCTGACATTATATGTTTTAAAAAGGTCACTATGTTATCATCGACTTTATATATTTTTAATATATCTATAAGCCATTCATGTGGCACTGAATCAAACGCTTTCTTGTAGTCGATGAAAGCAGTAAAGAGATTCCGTTTTTTGCTATATGCTTGGTTAGAAATGACAGAGTCGATGATAAGTTGTTCTTTGCAGCCCATGGAACCCTTAGCGCATCCTTTCTGTTGTGGCTCTATGATATTGTTTAGAGCACAGTGTTGGTTGATACGCCGGGCTACACAGGCTGTGACCAATTTATACAGAGTTGGAAGACAAGTAATTGGGCGGTACTTGGTTGGATCTTGGGTGTTATTTTGATCTTTGGGAATTAAATAAGTTGTTCCCTGGGTTAGGAAAGATGGTATTTCCTGCGGATTAGAAATAGTGTTATTAATTACTGCTGATAGGCACTCATGAATACTCCAGAACTTTTTAAGCCAGAAGTTCTGAACGCCATCTGGTCCAGGAGATTTCCAGTTATGAAGCTCTTTAATAATATTTGAAACTTCTTCAGTGGTGAAGGGTTCGTAGGGAGCAGTAACGTAGTGTTGGCAGTTGTGCGCCGTATCTTCGATCCATCCAGCATTGGTGTTAAGAGCGGCTGGTGTGGAAAGTTGATTTCCCCAAAACTCATGGATTTCTTCTCGGCTTGGGTAAGATTTATTGGCACTTTCTGCAGTAGAATTGAGTTTCCGATAGAACGCCTTCTCGGCATTTTCAAAAAGCGTATTGTCAGATTTTCGTTTGTTACTAATTTGGTATCTCCTTAGTCGGCCTGAGTAAACGGAAAGCTTTTGTTTTAATGTATCCAGGCACTGTTGTGCTGTGTTGTTTTCTGGATTATATTGTGAGTGTCTTGCGGTGGTTAGCATTATTTCTTCAGCTCTTCTGATTACTTTTCTACTTGTTGTTCCTCGAACATATTCCGTGATTTGACCAATGTCCCTACGTAATGATTCAATTTTCGCTAGCAGCCGTTTTTCCCAAGGTGCAACTCTGTTGTCTGTCCCTCCGATATTAGTACCCCGTCGTGTTCTGGTCTTAATGCCCATAACATTAGCAATTGCTGTTGCTGCACAGTAAATCAGCGTGTGCATATATTCCAATGTATGGGCTTCTACGACATAATTGGGCAGAACTTCAGTGTTCACAATTTGTAACAGCACTCCTAGTTTCTTACAAGAGTTTACTCTTGGTAGCGGTGGTCTGCTAAGTGGGTTTGTTCCATTAAACTCTTGTACGGCGCGTGCCATTTCGTTAACTAGGCTATCGCGCAACTCCTTCTCCTGCTGTGTATTATCAGGTTGAGTTTCTTGTTCTTGTATGACAACCTCAGGAATTGGCTCTTGTATTTCGTTAAGGGCTTGATTTCCAACTACCTCTTGATTATGAATCTCCCGTTCGACTTCGCTTCTGATGGTATTGCGTCTAGTCTCTGGGATGAGATTATTTCTGATAATTACCCGGTATTGATCTGCTACTCGTTGTTCAGATACTTGGATTTCTGGGTACTCTCTGCAAAATTCGGCATACAGATTTTGTCGGTAGCCGATCGTTTCTTGACCGAGGTTTGTCACCTTATAATAAAAGCGCAAAATATTTTCATTCATGGACACAGTCCATTTCATGCGCTGCCTCGGTCGTCCCGCTTGAGTGAGCGCCGGCTGATGTTCCAGCGCAGCACCTTCAGCGAGCGGAGCTCTTGTTGTTGTTTGGCTCGCTTGTGGTTGTTGTTCTTGTTGTTGTTGGGCTGTAGCTGATTGTATTATTATTATTATTATTATTATTATTATTATTATTATTATTATTATTATTATTATTATACATAAGCAAGGGAAGAGAGAAGTCTCTATTTTGCCCAAAAACAAAGAAATTTCATTAGTAACCTACTAGTAAATTACAAGATTACAAAAAAAATAACAAAATTACAATTTTTGGTTTAAAAGAAAAACAATATTTTAACTATAATATAAAACGGTCCAGTCTGTTTTTGAACGCGTTGGTAAAGGGAGCAGAGACAATGTTATCATTAAGGTTATTTTAGCACTCAAAAACTCTATTTAGTAGAAAGTTCTATCTTGATCTTGTAGAAAAGTTTTCTTTTTTTAGTTTAGACTGATGACCACTGTGGCGTTTATCTTGATTTATGGTAAACATTTCATCGAGATTTAAAAAAGAGAATTTTAATATTTTAAATGTTGTAATTAAGTCTCCACGTTGTCGGCGGAGTTCAAAAGAAGTTAGGTTAGCCATACTGTCTTTCTGCATAAGAAGGTCTTCTCAGTCCCAAAGGAATTCGAGTGGCTTTTCTTTGAACGTTTTCCAACAAAGTTTTGTCTCGAACCAGATCAGGATACCACGTTGGTCCAGCGTATTCGAGTAACGGTCTTACGTAAAAAGTGTAAAGTTTACAGAATGATTGCATTAAAACTCTCGAAACGCACCTCCGAATATGATACAGTCTGGAGTTCGCACGTTTACAAACAGAGGTAATATGGTCGGACCAAGTTAGGCTGCTGTTTACAATAACACCAAGGTCGTTATACGAGAACACAGAATCTAATGACTGCCCGTTAACAAAGTACGGTACAAGTGGGTTATTTTTACCAATTCGAAGCACTACACATTTTTCCGCATTTAAGGGTAGTAACTGCTGGGAACACCAAGTTAAAATAGAGCCCAAATCCATTTGGAGGGTTAGTTGGTTTGTGATTGGATTGGTATATATTTTTGTGTCATCAGCGTAGAGCGAAATTTTACTTAAAACAATAAGGAACATCGCTGGTATAAACCGTAAAAAGCAGAGGAGGCATTTCACTTTCCACTAACCTGTCCTGTGAGAAAGATTCGCCAACTCTAACTTTGTAATGTCGACCTGTCAGGAAATCATCTATACAACAAAGTAAAGTATCGCGAACTCCGAAATGTTCTACCTTATGCAGAAGTCAGCTCTTAGGTACACGGTCAAAGGCTTTAAGAGAAATCTAGATAAAAAACATCGACCGGTTGCGAATTGTTAAGGGATGACGTCCAGTCGTTAACACAATGTAAGAGATTAGTTAGAGTAGAGCGACCAGAGACAAATCCATGTTGTTATGTTGGAATAACATGTTCGTGGAGAAGGAATTTGGTCATCTCCTCGGAATGCCAACTACTGGCAGCAAGCTAATCGGGCGATAATTGTTGGGGTCGAGTTTGTTGCCTTTTTTTAAATAGGGGTGACGAATGCTAATTTCCAACTAGGGGGTAAGTGTTATGTTGTGTTAAGTTGTAAATTTACCTTAATATTAGTGACATGTCAAATAGAAGAAGCCCGGGAGTGAAAGAGAAGGACAGACAGATTGACAATCGATAGACTGGTCTTATGGCTCTTTAGAGATAATTATGTATTAGTATTAGTTTGTCGTGTAATAAATAAAATATACAGAAATGAGTAGTCAATTATAAAAAAAAGCCCACAGAGTAGAACAGCATGGTGTCAGAAGTAAAGAAAAGTAAGTTAAATATCGAAGAGTCATTATAATAGTTACAAAAGCCAAAACATAACCTAAGAACACGTGTTAGGATGTTAAAAACAAAAAGAGATTTATTATTAAAAACAGTCAAGATATAAAATGGGCATGGAGGAACAAGATGCCGTCGAGCAGAACCAACCTTTGACAATGGAGGGAAATTTGGCTTACAACTGGGAAGAATGGTGCATGAATTTCAAAATATTTTTGAGGGCGACAGGTTTAGAGGAGGAAAATGATGCGAGAAAGGTAGCTCTACTAGCACTATATATATATATATATATATATATATATATATATATATATATATATATATATATATATATATATATATATATATATATATATATATATATATATATATATATATATATATATATATATATATATATATATATATATATATATATATATATATATATATATATATATATATATATATATATATATATATATATATATATATATATATATATATATATATATATATATATATATATATATATATATATATATATATATATATATATATATATATATATATATATATATATATATATATATATATATATATATATATATATATATATATATATATATATATATATATATATATATATATATATATATATAGAACATTTACAACGACAGCACGACGACCGTAATTTACATAAAAAGCTTAAGGAGACTGCTGGAATATACAGAAAACGAAGACCAACCACCATAGTTAATCAGGATAACCAGATAGTGCTGGGTGAAAAGGAAAAAACTGATATATGGGAAAATTATATCCAGGAGCTCTTCCATGACGAAAGACCCATGAGTGAAGTTTATACAGACGACCAGCTGACTGGCCCTTCAATCACCAAAGAGGAGATAGAAAAGGCAATATTCAATTCAAAAAACAATAAGGCACCTGGACCAGATGAAATCCCGTCAGAAATACTCAAATTACTGGATGAAAGGGGAATTTCAGCACTACCCAAAATATTTAACTTAATTTATGAAACTGGCTGCTATCCTCAACAGTGGTTACGCTCTACCTTTATTCCCCTGCCCAAGAAAGTCAATGCAAAAAGATGTGAGGATCACAGTGTCATTAGCCTGATGAGTCACACTTTAAAGATATTCTTAAAAATACTACATCAAAGAGTATACAAAAAATGTGAATGGGACATCAGTGACTCCCAGTTCGGGTTTAGGCAAGGTTTAGGAACACGAGAAGCAATAGTAGCAAGTAGCAAGAAGGTACTGACTTGTTCAGAGTTCGATCTTCAACTGAGACTAAGGTTTACTAAGTGCTACGTGTGGTCAGTGCTGCTATATGGCGTAGAGGGCTGGACACTCAAAACGAGGGATATAAACAGATTAGAAGCTTTCGAAATGTGGCTCTATCGCCGTATCCTAAAAATACCATGGACAGCGAAAATCACAAATATAGATGTCCTTAAAAGAATAAACCAAGAACGCCAACTTTTCGAAACCATCAAAAGGAAAACGGCGTATCTAGGTCACATCATGCGAAATGAAAAATACCAGTTCCTCCAACTTATAATCGAGGGTAAAATTGAAGGCAAGAGAGGAATGGGACGCAAGAAAATGTCCTGGCTCCGAAACATAAGGCAATGGACAGGGATTAACGACATACAATCTCTGATACATATTGCAAGAAATAGAGAATTAATGGAAAAGAAGAAGATATATATATATATATATATATATATATATATATATACAAAGGTAGCACTATATTGGGCTGGATACAAGAAATATTTACAAGTCATTTGAGGTTAGCATGGATACTGTAAAATTTAAAGAGGTAATAGATAGATTTGAAAAATATTGTAACCCGAAGAAAAATTTAACAGTAGAAAGACATTATTTTCTTACTAGAGTATAGAAAGATGGTGAAACTATTGCAAGAAGTAGATCTGAAGACAGAAAAGGTATTACAAATTGATCAAAATATAATTACAACTCAAATGCAAGCCAAACAGTTAAATTAAAATTCAGAAGCTGTGGTATACAAAGTAAAGAAGAATAAAGAGGATCCAGGTTCGACTTTTTACCAAAATAGCAGTTACAAGAGTCACAATTCAAATCATTCAAGGTATAGAAGTGAAGTTCCAGGCTCAAGTTGGAGAAATGATAATCAACAGCACAACATAGATGGTACGACTGTTCGTACAAGTCAAAGTCAGGTAACAAGTCAGAACTTTAATTTTAAATCAATAAATAATGATTATGGAAACCAGAGTAGGAATAATGAAAATAATCAGGTGATAAGAAAGGTTTGTCAAAGAAGTGGTGAAAACCATAGAAATAAATGTCCAGCATTAGTAGCTATTCGTCATTTTTGTAAAAAACATGGTCATTAAACAAAATGTTGTCAAACTAAAAGAGTAAATAAAATAAATTTAAGAGAAAGTACAGTACAACCATCTAATAATGGAAATGATCCATATTTTGTTATTAAAACAATTAGAATAGTATCAATCAAAATTGGTCAATTATAGCCAGAATTAATAAAACAAATGTAGTATGTTATTTAGATACAGGTGCACAAGATAATGTGATGTCAATAAAAAATTTAATGAGGTTAATGTAGAAAAGTTAGAACTAGTACCTACATGTAGATATTTAAAGTCTTTTTCAAACAGTGTGATACCTATTGGAGGAAAAGTAAATTTGTTATGTGAAATTGTGAATAGGTTAGAAAGTATTGAGTTCATTATTGTAAATTTGAAGTGTCAAACAATTTTGGGTCTAGATACTTGTCAAACATTAAAATTAATTAAAAGAGTTGGTCTAGTAAGTCATGAGTATATCATAGAGAAAAATAAAGAAGTTTTTACTGGTCTAGGTTGTATACCTAATGTATGTCATTTAGAAATTGATAATAATATTAAACCTATAATAGAACCCTTTTTCTTTACATGATCAATTAAAAGAAGAATTAAACAGAATGTTGTCTACGGGAGTAATAGAAAAAGTCAATGAAGCAAGCGAATGTGTAAATTCAATAGTCTTAGTCGAATAATGTAATAAAAGTTTGAGAGTTTGTCTGGATCACCGTAATCTAAACAAAGCTATAAAAAGATGTATCCCATACCGACATTTAATGAGATTAGGTCAAAATTAGCAAAAGCAAAATAATATTTTTCAACGCTAGATGCACAATCAGGGTTTAGGATGATACCATAAGATTTAGAGAGTTCTAAGCTATGCACATTTAATACACCCTTTGTAAGGTTTAGATTTACAAGATTACCTTATGGTATAAGCTGCGCTCCTGAGATTTCTCATAAAATAATGAATGAAATAGTCGGAGACATAGAAGGAATTTGTTTGTATATAGATGATATTCTAATTTATAGTGAAACATTGGAAGGCCACAATAAAATACTAGAACTAGTACTAGATAGGGCAAAACAATTCAATTTAAAATTTAATATGAACAAATGCAAAATTCTATTGTCAGATTAAATATTTGGGTCATATTTTTAGTGCAGACGGCATATGTCCAGATTCTAGTAAAGTAAGTGCAATTTGTCAAATGCCTATTCCTAACTGTGTAGCTGATATTAGAAGATTTTTAAGAATGATTATTTAGGTGAGTACATAGATAATTTTGCAGAGCGTACGAAAAATGTAAGATTATTATTGAAAAAAATATATTAGTTTTCACTGGACAGAAGAGCAGGGAAGAAGGCGCTTAAATTAATGATTAGTCAAACGCCAGTATTAGCATATTTTGATAACAATCTACCATTAACGCTATCAGTTGACAGTATTGGTGTTTCTTCCGAACTATAAGGTTGGCTCGTGAAGCACGCTTAATTACATTTTGCTCGAATTTAGGCAGGTTTGTTTTGGTTTGTTATTTCATAAACTCATAGATAAGGTAAGTACAATTTTATAATTTTATAATGAGTAACTCTTCCGACGGGGATGCTTCCCCGTCTGGAAAAGACCCACCAGATGGAAACGGTAGGCAAAACGAAATGGAAGTTGATAACAAAATATATAATTTAGACAACAAATATGTTTCGACTGACATAGGACCGTACTATATTGTTGTAGAACCAGTCGATAAAAATAGTCGATTATCAGCGGTAAAAGTTGGTCATTATCTATTTAAACATACTACTTTTAATAAAGATGTTATTGATATAAAATTGATTGGTAGAAATAAGATAAAAATTATTTTTAAGACTTATAATATCGCAAATGCTATTATAGAACATAAATTAGTAAAAGATAATAATTTGATCGCCTATATACCTATATTCTTTAACCATAAAAAGGCAATTATTAGAGAAGTTGACACTTTTTTGGCCGAAAAGTATATATTGGAGAATATTGAAAGTGAGCAAAAAGTTGTAGAAGTAAAAAGAATGAAACGTAGGATTATTAATTCCGATAATGAGACACAGTTTTTCCCAAGAGAGATGATCATGTTAACATTTTTAGGAAATAATTTGCCAAAATATGTTAAAATTGATTTAGTGAGATTTGCTGTTGAGCCATACATATACCCTGTCGTACAGTGTTTTAAGTGCCTTCGATATGGTCATACAGCAAAATACTGCAGAAGCACTATGGCTAAATGTAAAAAATGTAGTCAAAACCATTATGAAAATGACGATATCGATTGCACTTCTAACGCTTATTGCATATACTGTGAAACGCATGACCATCAGTCAATATAAAAAAATTGCCCGAAATACCAGGAACAATTAAAAATTAAAAAGATCATGTCTGAAAAAAAATGTATCATTTAAAGAAGCTGAAGGTATTGTAAGAAATCCGTCTTACGCTAAAATAGTAACACATAATAATTTTGATATTTTAAATAACCTAAATAATTTCCCTGAGCTGAATGGTAATATTGATACGAACGATTCCCCTTCCAAGAGTAATAAAAATTGGGTACCACGTCCTCATTTCCAACAGCGTAAGTAAGTTCGCCACTTTCAGTTAATAAACCCCCTTCATTTAAACTTAAAAATAGAGCATCAGATTCTGTTATTCCTAATCCATACAGGGAAACCTTCCAGTCATACAAAGAAAAATTAGAATTACAGATCCTGCAGAAACTTCCTTGTATTTTTGAAAATATGTTAAAAAAATTTAATTTAGTAAACCCAGATTCATTAGTTATTCAGGAAACACAAACAGAACTCATAAAAATATTAGGTACAATACAATATAGTGATATTGATGAAAATTATTATTAAGTCGATGATAAATATATTACAATGGAATTGTAATTCCATTAGTAAAAATAAAGCTAATCTTGCTAATTTTCTTAACCATTACTCTATTAAATTTGATTTAATTATACTTAATGAAACTTGGTTATCTAAAAAGAAAATATTTCATTTACCAACTTACAATCTATTACATGTAGACAGATCTGATGGATTTGGAGGCACTGCTATACTTATCAAAGATTCCCTATCCTATCATGAAATTTCAATCCGTAAAAACTTTAATTCCAAAATAGAAGTATGCGCAGCATATATCGATGAATTTAGATATCCTTAGCCTCCATTTATAAATCTCCCAAAATAAAAGCAACTAAGACTGATTGGAGTAATCTTTTTTCACAACTACAGGGTGATGTCATTATATGCGGTGACTTTAACTGTCATCACAGCCGTTGGGGTTCTACAATAGATAACTCACAAGGAAATCGACTTGTAGAGGCTATAGACGAAACTAACCTGATTTATTTTAAACGACGGACGACCTACTAAGATAGTCAGGCCCAAGGAACGACCTTCTGCCATAGATCTTACTTTTATCTCACCTAGTCTTTTAAGTTACTCCGAATGGAATCCTCTAAATGATACTTGGTTCCGACCATCTCTCTATCCATATTAATATATCTCTGGAATATATCCCCACTAACAAAACACCCTCTAGAAAATGGATTGAATCCTCAGCTGACTGGACGCTTTTTCAGAACCTAATTGAAACACAAATTTATAACAATAACAGTAATAATAATTCCTTTGAATTTTTCATGAAAATAATAAATGATGCAGCTTCTAAGTCAATGAAATCTCGTTCAGGTAAAAGTAAAAAACCTCCAAATCCTATTTGGTGGGATAATGAATGCAACTTAATTGTTAATAATAGGAAAGATGCATATATGGAATATAAAAATACCACGAATTACGAAAATTATCTCAAATTCAAGCATATTCAATCCAAAGCTAAATTACTTTTCAAACAAAAACAACAATTATGCTGGAAAAAATTTATTAATAAATTAAATAAAAATACCCCAATATCCAAAATTTGGAGTTTTATAAAAAAAAGTATCTAAGAAAAACTCAACTTTTAAAAAACATCTTATATCTGAAGAACTAATAAACCAAATTTTTGAACCAAATATGCTTGAAGGACCGAAAGAGAACATTGTCAGCCACTATATGGATGCATCTTTTGATACAACGGAATTTGAAGCTGCAATTAAGACCTCTAGATGTACTGCTCCGGGTAATCATTTTGTTACATATGACATTATTAAAAATCTCCCCCAAGTTGTTAAAGAATTTATAATAAATACATACTTTGGTGGGTGAATGCAAACTATATCGAGCAACTTAAACAAATTACCATTTGTTTAATTTTAAAACCAACTAAAGATAACATATGCCTTCTTCTTATCGCCCTATATCTTTAATGTCATGTATAACTAAAACATTTGAAAGAATGATAAAAACAAAACTGGAGTGGTACATAGAAAATAACAATATTTTACCTAATACTCAATACGGTTTTAGAAGGGGATATGGTAGTTTGGATTCAGTAACTCATTTAGTAAATTACATCTAAATTACTTTTTCTGGTAACAAGTATTTAGCTTGTTTATTCCTAGATATAAAAGGGGCTTACGACTCTGTAAATATAAATATACTTAAACAAAAAATGATTAGTATTGGTTTTAGTGAAACGACTGCCCTAAATATACTGCAACTATATTTTTCTAGGCATGTCTATATTAGAGATCATAGAGATGTGTTACATGGTCCAAGGATTGTTTATCATGGATTTCCACAAGAATCAGTACTTAGCCTTATACTATTTAATATATATTCTGCCAATATTCATTCACTATTTCATAACTCCGTAAATTGCATACAATATGCAGATGATATATGTATATACACCATCCAAAATAGTTATGAAGCATGCACTGAAGCTCTTGAGAATATTATGCATAAAGTAAGTATATGGACAGAAGAAACAGGCATGACACTTTTAACAGAAAAATGCTCCATCATGTTTTTTACCAGGCATAGACTACGTGCTCCAGAGAGATTAACTCTGTGCGGACGTACCCTGTCGGTAGTTAAAGAGTTTAAGTATTTAGGTATTATTGTTGACACCAAGTTACTATGGTCGAGCCACATAAGTCACTTAATAAACAAATGTGAGAAAGGCTACAATTTACTTAGGTCTGTAACAAATCGAAGTTGGGGTGCAGCTCCTGGTATAGCTTTATTGTTTTATAGAGCCTACGTGCGTTCTATCATTGACTATGGATGTTGTTTATACGGATCCTCTTGTAATACCAATCTAAACAAAATAAACAGAGTTCAATATAAATGTCTTAGAACTTGCATCGGTGGGATGGCATCATCACCGGTGAAAGCAATACTGGCAGAGTGTAATGAGTTACCTTTGGACTTACGTCGGCAACTGTTATCACAAAAATATCTTTTAAAACTAAAATCCCTTGAGTCAAACATGATCAACAAATTAAGTGATATTGCAAAAGAAGACCTAACAAACCGCTATTAGAAACTAAAAAATTCTCCTCTACTTGCAGAAGCTTTTGTTGGGAATAATGCTGATCATATTTCTTTTAGTAAAAATAAAAAATTGCTTATGTTAATGTACCTTTTAGATCACTAATAAAACCACACACAGTTATAATACCCAATTATACAGAATATGATCATATAAATCATACCCTTTTAAAATCTATATTGGATGGATTAGTCAATAAGATATTTATATATACAGATGGATCTAAAACAAAACACGGAGTTGGTTGTGGAGTTTTTATTCAAAATACAAAACAATCATTTACGTTTAAATTACCATCAATATGTAGCATATACTGCTGAACTTATAGCAATTTTAAAGGGCATTACTTGGTTAGTATCAAATAATTTACGAGAGGGGGTAATACTAACTGATTCTAAGTCAGCCTTGGTAGTCAATAAAAAGCATAAAATTTGAAACAATGAAATGTCCTATATTATGCAATTTAAAAAAAAATTATAGCAGATTTAAATATAACATTTGTATGGGTCAAGAGTCATATAGGTATACTAGGTAATGAAAAAGCTGATAGTTTGGCCAAGGAGGCAGTACAAAACGGAGTTCATTGTAATATTTGTACAATACGAAACATTTCTAATTTGATAAAAAATAAAATAATGTTAAAATGGGAACGACGGTGGTAAAACGTTGTAGAAAATTCACAAAATACGTATTTTAAAATATATCCAACCCTACCATCTCCACCCCAATATATTTTCAACTATTCCACGTCAAAATTCTTTTCGGCAAGTGTTTTTCGACTTAAAACAAATCATGGGCGATTTCCAATTTTATTAAAGAAGTAAAAATAGAAATTTAAAGCAGCATAACTCACAACTTTGTATTCATATTATAAGAAAAGTTTCTGTATACAACTTTCTGTGGCAAATGGACTTGATTCTGTGCCATTATCTTTCCACACACACACACTATCCAGTTGATCAAAGTTTTCAGTTGGTGCAGTGATTTTACAAAACAAAAAACCTATAGCATATGCATCTAAATCTTTGTCACAGTCTCAATCAACTTAGAGTTATATGCAATTAAGTTCGGATGTACTAGATTTAAACATGTATATGGTAGAAAAGTACAAGTTGAAACAGATCATAAACCATTAGTCAGTCTTTTTAAAAAACCATTATTTGATGTTTCAGCACGTTTGCAAAGAATGATGCTATACTCCAGGAGTCGGGCGAGATTAAGTCGGGCACCAGTAGAAGGTTCAGATAATACTGATGGTGGAGATGTAATTATGTATTAGTATTAGTTTCTCTTGTAATAAATAAGATATACAGAAATGAGTCATCAATTATAACAAAAAGCCCACAGAGTAGAACAAACACAACAAACAGTAAGGAGTTCTGGATGAAAGAAGTTTGCATAATTAACGTTAAGGATACTGCAAGCATGTCTGCGCATCTTTTTAACAGTTTTGGTGTTAAACCATCTAAACCAGGTGAAGCGGCTGTGCGAAGTTTAATTAAGTGTTGTTTGACATGATCCACTGTGAATTCAACTTGCTGTAAAGATGCGCCGACACGATTACAGTTAATAGCAGGAAGATAGCCATCAGTCGATTCTGTAGTAAAAACCTGCGAACATGCTAAAGAGAGAGTTTCGGAAGATACTTTGTCAGAGGAGCATAAAGTCTGGTTGGGTTTCTGAATTAGAGGAATGGAAACTTTAGACGTCAAGGAGGAAAGTATGTATTTGTAGACTTTTTTAATGTTACCACTTTCAATAACATTTGCTTCAAAATTTTGTCTTAAAGTTTTTAGAGATGTTTGTAAGTTAGTTGAAAATCTGTGGTGGCTTTGGAAATCACTGAGAAGCCCGGTGTGTTTAAATTTCCGCCATAGATGTCGTTTGTGATTAATTTGTTTTATTACTGTTCGATTTATCCAGGATTTAAGGTTGTTTTTATAAATCTTACGGAAGGTGATATTTGTAGAAATTATATTGTGGACGGTATCGAGAAATCCAGTTCACATTAATGAGGGGTCGTTTAAATCTGCAAAAAATAAATGCCAGTCGATTTGAGAGAGTTCAGTGTCAACTTCAGAAAAATCGGTAGTAGCATATGTTACAATATTATTTTTGCGGGGTAGTATTTGATTATACTGGATGTGAGCCGTTATAACTGCATGATCTGACTTTTCTATAGGATAACTGACTTCCAGAGATAAAATCAGCTGTTCGTCATTAATAAGCACTAGATCTAAAGTAGATGGTTGGTTATTATTTCTAAATCTAGTAGGTTTTGTGATGAGTTGTGTCAGGTTAGAATTTACTACAAAGCTTTTAAATAAATTATTGAGCGTTTTCGGCGTCAGATAATGAAGTTATTGGCCAGGTGATCTCTGAGAAATTAAAATCTCCAGTAATGATAAGATTATCAAGAGATGATAGTTCTTCAAGTTTTGTAAAGAAAACATTATCGTGTGCAAGTAGTGTAACAGGTGGGCGATATATACATACTAAATTAAGGCAAAAAGAATTTTTAGTAACAGATAAGTGAATTGCATCTATTCCAGGAATATCTAAAAGCTAAATGTTAATTTTAACATTGCTATTAGATATTAGATATCAGATTAATAAATACATACACCGCCACCTACACGATTTTCTCTGTCTTTACGATATATTGAATATCCATTTATAGTAACAGATCAGAGTCAGGAATTGAGGGTTTAAGCCAGGATTCGGCAATACAAATAATGTCCGGTTTAAGAAGTTACACTGTGCATACACATTCGTCAAACTTCGAAACGTCGTGATTCTGGGAGAACCATTAATGTATTTAATAGTTAAATCATGTTCACCGTTATTTTTGCGAGTTTCTAGTTCACTTCGGAGTTCTTTTAAACGTACTTGTTGGATGGGCGTCTTGTCGTCAATTATTGAGAATATTTTCGTGGCTATGTTCTCCAAAAGTTTTGCTTTATTTCTCAGAATATCTTTAACGTGGAATTTCGAACTCATTACTACCTTTATCATTCGGGAAAATCATTGGTTCGCTTTGCCGACTCTGTAGAAGGTGATTTGCTTTTCGTGGCAGCCAACAGTTTCCAAAACAAGTTTAACCTTATTCGCATCGTCATCTTTTCTACGTTGTGCATCCCCAGAGGAAAATTCTGTTACGCCTCTAATTAGAATATTTTTAGCACGTGTTATGCGACCTACAGATTCGTTAGCTAAATTATTCGTAAATTCGGTAGACTTAAATAAATCAATCTGGCTGAGCTTATTGTTTAACTCAGTTATTTTATTATCAAAATCTTCAATTTTCGTACGAATCTCCAATTTAAAGTCTAGCAGGAGATTTTTTATTTCCGAAATATTAGAAATATTGGAACTGCGAGAGTTACAAAGAATACTCAATCCACGAATTTTCTGTCGGGTGACGCGATCCTCTGAAGAAAGGTCGATGCATGTGATATTTATTTGTCGCTTACATCCGTCGCACTGAAACTTGCGGTCAGCTGTCGCCACGATATACAGATACAGCTGTCGCTATGGTTTTCGAGCATTTTTACAAACACTACTGACTATTGGTATATAGAACAATCATGCAAAATTTCTTTGCGAAATAATGATTTTTTACAGAGTAATCTTGAAGTACATATTTTGTGTTAGGTATTATTATTACAAATTCTGAATTGATTTTAAATCTGATTTTCCTTTATTTTACAAGTAATTTACGTACTTACCCAAAGGAGACAAATTATCTTTATCGCTTATTTATTTATGAAACGGGAAAATATTTGGGATATTGTACAATCTTTAATACAGTGAGTAGTTTAAAAACAACTGTTGGCTTAGAAAGTAAGGTAAAAATTAAGGACGGTGACGGTGAAAACAAACTATTAACTTCAAAATTTGGTTCATGCAAAAGAAATATTTACGCATTTAGGGAACATATAAGAACATATTATAAGAAATGCCATTTACACATTTGTTCATATCTACAAAAGAAGAACTATAATAAACAGAAACATTTTTGTAAAAAAAATAAGAACCAAAAACAAATTACTTATAACATTATTATAAGTAATTTTTTTGTAGGTACGTACTAAGCGGATGTTGACCAGTGCACAATGAAGAAACACCAAGGACAATACTGTGTGAATCCCATAACCACAGTGTGGAAATCCCAGGACCAACTCGGCGAGAGAACCATGAAATAAAATATTTCGGTTTGGCAGTGTTGTGATTATTTATAATGCATTGTATGCTTCAAATATAAAGAGAGAAAGGTTTTAAAAAGTACATTTTAATTAAACTATTTTATGAATTCTGAAATTTTTAATTTATATGAAACAGTAACGAGTAAATATTTGTCTTTCGAGATTAATTGCAAACATCTGTTGCAATCTGGCAACTACTGATTTGACGATTGCCAAATTTATCCCCTAATCTATCAAAGGGCAATTGCCAAAAAAAATTTCTAATAATTAACTGCAATTAATCTCCGAAGAAACAAATATTTACTCCTTCTTGTTTTATATATGTAAATCAAAAATTGCATAATTCATCACATAATATAAACAAAATGTACTTTTCTAAAGCTTTATCTTTTTATATTTGAAGCATACAGCATCTACAATATAAAAACATGCCAAAACTGCTAAACCGAATTTTTTTGTTCCATGTTAAACATTTGCGGCAATAATAAGCTTGTACTTTCGGTAAACTCAACCGAAAATTCTCCTAATTTACGATTTCGGCGAGAAGTCGATTCTCCCCATTAACGATTCCCGTATGCGTGAGCGAATTTCAATTCAAAATACCTATTCTGTTTCTATCATACGTAGACTCGTTTTGTATTCTCACTCTAAGAATTTTTTCAGTTCTTCAAAGGTTTATTTATAGTCAAAATTTTTGCAATGTAAATAGTTAAGCAAACTGTAAATCTTTTATAAAAGCATTATTATAAAGAATGCTTTCCTTCATATGAAAATTAAATAATAATGTGTAAATAATTAGTTACCTGTATTAAAAATATATATTTTTATTAACATTAATTTTTTTTTAAATTTATATATAATCATATTTAATTACGTACTTTTTCTTCTTACGTTGCCTATCTGTTCCGGATATTGGCCGATCACCATGGCTATGCTAAATTTGCTTGCAGCTATTCAGAATAGTCCGGTTGAAGACCATTGTATTGAACCACTTTATCAGATTTTGTAGCCAAGATATTCTTCTTCTCCCTGGTCTTCTCTTTCCAAATAGATTGCCCTGAAAAATGCTCACCCTTGCCCATTCTACGTAGTAGAATGTATCTCAATATTGGTCATAAGATCCAACCATGAAATTTTTAAGATGGGTCTGTCATACTACATCTCGAAGGCCTCGAGCTTTTTTAAAGAAGCTTCAGAAAGTCTCCAAGCTTCTAGTCCATATAAAAAAAGAAACTACATAGCATCTGATGATAGAGATTTTGGTGCCGAGTGGTAAATCCTGAAGTCTGAAAAGAGTCTTTAGGAAAGAACATCTTTACGAACGCTGATCTTGCTTTACTTATGCGTTGTTTTATTTCAGTAGAATGGTCCCATTGAGTTTTTATATTGGTACCAAGGTATGTGTAGCTGTTTTCCCGGTCAATTGATTGTTGGTTAACCAAAAGCTGTGTATCTAATATTTCGCGCTTAATGAGCATCATGTACTTTGTTTTTTTCGTATTGAGATTAAGTCCATGTTCACTACTTATATCTGATATGCGCGACATTATTCTTTGCAAACCATCTAAGCTATCTGCAAAAACTACTACGTCGTCGTCGTATCTAATGTTGTTTAGATGCTCTTCGTTGACTAATACGCCTTCCTGTCGTTCACCCAGTGCTTGCTTGAAGATATATTCAGAGTACATGTTAAGTAATACTGTTAACTGATCATCCACTTTAATGCTAGCAGTTTTGTTGTAATATAAATTATATATGATTCTGAAGTCTTTATCATATAAGCCCGCTTCCTTCAAGATGGTTATCAGCTATCATGTTTTACTCTATCACAGGCCTTTTTGTAGTCGATAAAACAATAAACTGCATAAGCACTTGTACAGCGAATAGAGCCTTTCGGGTGCCTAAGGCATCGCGGAATCCAAATTGTGTCGATGACACTTCTTGTTCTTCGCATTTTTTTATATATTCTGCTTTAAAAGTATCACTTTTAAAAAAGTGGCTAATTAGGCTTATTGTTCTGTAGTCGTAGCATGTTTTTGCATTTATTTTTTTTTGGTATAGTTACGAAGGTCGACGTTAACCAGCTTTGGGGGATTTTTAATTTGCCAAACAGTTCTTTCTGTTATTTTTTAGTCGTAGCAGTTGGTTCTTTCAACTAACCTAACCTAAAACTAGTTTTAAATACATCTTTCATCCTCACAAAGCCCTGACGTCTTGCGTTCTTCTGCGTGACCGGGTATATCTATCCCAAAACTTCGGAAGTCGTCAGTCCCAGTTCTTTTAAATTTCAGGGTGTTTCACGAAGATGACCGTAAAATTTTGTTACCGACTAAAAGAAAAATCCTATATCCGTTGAAGGATAGTAGTCTATTGATTATATTCAAAAAATATTGCTAAAAGTAACTACAATGTTAAAGGGGTTTTATTGTGTCAACCGTTGAGTTGTTATCAACAGGTCCTCGAAGACACTTTGTCGCAGGACCGTGTAATCGATGTAGAGCCATTGCCATGTTAACAATTCCAACGGTAACTTAAACATCCGAATTTTTAATAACATACAATGTAACATATTTATAAATTAATAACATTTAAAGGGTTTTCACCCATATATTTTAGTGGCTCATAGCATGTATACTTTGTTACACTGATGATGGAATTTACATTCCGAAAACGTTCTGTATTTGTGATATAGCCCGTTTGGATATTTTATTTATACCTTTTACTAAAGATTTGAAATAAAATTTTTTTTGAAAGAAAAATAATTCAACTTTAAAATGGTCTATAATAGAAGGTTCTAAAACGAATTTTAAGCAAGATACGGTTTTTCAAAGTTTTCTACTTTACTATTTTTTAAATATCTCATTATAACTTTTTTCTTGTGCATTTAGGTATATGCATTACCAAATAAGAAAGCTTATTTTCTGTACTATAAAATAGTCTATTGTAAAATATTTTAGGAGTAACGGTAATCAAGATACGGTTCGTCAAATTGTGATACTTGCGACGATTTGTATATACCTAAATGTACAAGGAAAGAATACTCTAGTCGCAATCGTCAGAGACGAAAATGCCACTGAACCTCTAAAAATCATACGAACAAGCTGAATTCTACTGAGAATGTCAATTTTGAGACCCTAAAAATATGCAAAAAAGTTTGCCACTCCTACCCTCGGGCCTCCCTCTAAAACAGCCAGTCGTAGGGGGTGGGGGGTCGGGAGTTAAATATGAATTTACCAAAAATCTGTACGCCGTAGAAAAACATATTTCGAACAAGAAATATAGCTGAGATAACGTTGAATAAAAATGAATTATTGCACTTTTTCTGTAGAATGAACCGTTCTCTCAGAAACAACGGTTGAAGCGACCGGCGATTTTAAATGTGTTACGCGTGCGAAATAATTTTTTCAATAAACTTTATATTAACTCAACCGTAAAAACTCGACAGCTTTTGACCTGAGTGTCCTATTAACAAAAATATGAAGAATGCAGCTTCCCTACGAAAATTTTTGCATTTAGTTGTAGATAGCAAAAATCATTAAAAATAGAAAACTTTGAAGAAACGTATCTTGCTTAAAATTAGTCCCAGAGTCTTCTGCAGTAGACCATTTTAAAGCTAATTATTTTTTCTTTATATTTAATGTATCATTGCATATACCTATATACATACGTAGAAAAGAGTTATAACGCAATTTTTGAATAAAAAAAAAATAGGAAAAATGGCCCAAAAATGGTGTGAGTGGCGAATTTTGAAAAATCGTATCTCGGATACTGTGAAACCAAAAGCCCAACATACCAAATATCACCTTGAAGAGGAAGCATAAAAGTTTCTTTTCTATAAAGCAAAGCATATACTTATACCTCCATGGAAAAAAGTTATGGAGCAAAAAAGAAAAATCACCTGTGTTCCTGTTTTTTTTGCTTCGTTTTTTTGAATATATTTTTGTCAAAAAAAAAAAAATATTTTTAACTTTAAAAAGAGAAATTTCGACAGGAAATTTAATTTTGAACAACTCTTCTATAGATGTATATCTATGTACAAAAACTGCATAGAACTCACCCAAATGCACCCTAGTGCATAGGGACAAATTCACCACTTTCTCAAACCCTTTAAATTTTCCTTTGCGGTTTTTTCATACTTGGGGGTCCATTAACCATATGAAACAATAAAACATCTAGTTCCTGTCAGTACATAATAAATAGCCTATAGTGTCATCAAAAAAATATTAACTATTTATGACAAAATTATGCGCGGATTATGTATTTCTGTTCAATCAAATTTTCTTCAATGAACAATGTTGACTGACTGACCATTTGCTGTCCATCAAACATATAATGATATAAATATATAAAATAAAGAGAAATTGTATAATTACCTTAAGTTCCCAATGGTTGAACTTCCACCCAGGGGAGTAATTATCTCTGTAATCTCCTTTAACGCGTATATTTACTGCTTTTAAGTCGGTTTCCAATACATCACAGGACGACTGCAATTTTTTACGAGAATCTTGGGAAAGATTGGCAGTAATACCACATGGTACAATGACAGTTTGTATAGCGGCAACCCGTGGGGGTATAACCAACCCTTGATTGTCGCCGTGAATCATTACTACTACACCTACGAAAACAAATGTATGTTACAACTTTAAAGCAATTTACTTTTACATTCCATGTGTTAAGCATACGAGCCAGAGGAAGAAATAACTCTAGAATATTGGTGTATATAAAAAGAGGTAAAAAGGTTCTGAAACTATTTTCCTGTGGCATGTCTAAGTAAAATATTATGTTTATATTGGATTAAGCCACAATTAATTGTAATCAAAATTAAATTCTAACTACTGTTTGACTTTCGATTTCCACTGCGGAAATCGTTTTCAAAAAAGATTATTTTAAAAATTGTGCGAAAAGTATTGTAACCATTGAACGAACCATCAGAAACGGTGGATACCAATGGGTAACAATATATAACTATCTCCGAAAGTTTGGACCAATGTAGAACAAAAAAACTCACTCACAACTTTCTTTGGGAGTCAATTGTTATGCCTCGTTTAGCTAAGTCTCTCAGGTATGAGAACGTCTTTTCCTAGAAGTAAATCTGAACAATGAGTTTGGCTGGGATAAATAAACCAAGATCTTAACTTATCATATTTATTGTACATAAATAACTATAAAAATTGAAAATTTAAATATTAAATTAAAATTGAACAAAACCACAAAGCAAATCTTGCCTATAAGCTTTACAAAATATAAAAGAATATGATACGTATGGCATCACTGCAGAATTTTTCAGCCAAAAAGGATGATAAAAATTAGGACAAAAAACTCAGGAAAAGATTTAATACGTAAATGAATTTTCAATGAGAGCAACAAGTTGTTAAGCGGATGTTTTTCAAAACTGACGGTTGATTTACTTGACCCCGATTTTACAGACAATAGCCATGAATTAGCTGAAAAAATCTGAGGGTGGTGTTTGTGCCCTGAGGATATCAAATTTTGTGTTTTTGTATTGTTTGTCGGTTGCGCACTGTGTTTTAATGTATTATATGTTTATGGATTGTGTTTTGTATATGTATTATGTATAATTCTAGATGATATATCCCCTACTTTCTATTAATCCGCTAATGTTGGTATATTCTTGTTGCTAACTTCCTCGTTTAGTATTAGCAACCAGAGCCTGTTCAATCAAATTCACCATGGACTTCATTCACAACAACAATTCATTTCTTTTTCTGGACGTGTTAATCACAAAAGAGGATACAGGGTATGCAACCAAAGTTTACAGAAAACTAACCCACACCAACAAATATTTAAATTACCACCATTCAAAACACAACGTAAACATAAAAAATTAAACTATCAAATACATAACATATCATGATAACATGATAGAGTCCAAAACACTCTAATAAAAATGCATTTCAGGAAGAAAAAAGTCTGGTAACAAAGGTCTTATCAAAAAATGATTAACCCTTGTCATTTATAAAAAAGGAATTTCACAAAATTGGAGAAAGGAAACAACAAAACATTACCAGCAATCCAAAAATATCGACAACATGGGATTCAAAGATGACGATACCATGTGTAAAGGGCTTATCAGAACAATTAAAAAGGATATGAAATAAGTACAGCCTCACAACAACGTTCAAAAAATCAACCAATACACTGATATCTATCCTATGCAAAACCAAACCGAACAACACAGAAGAGAGATCAAAGAACTGAATAAAATACACGCGAATATATATTCTATAAAATATAAAATCAAATATACGAGCAAATAATACAAAAACACAAAATAATCAGAAAAGTATAAGATAATACATGTCTATAAGATCGAGGTTAAGTAAATCAAACGTCAGTTTTAAAAAACATAACTCGCTTACAAAATGGTTATACTTTTCGCACAATTTTTAAAATAATCTTTTTTAAAAAAGATTTCCGTAGTGGAAATCGAAACGTCAAGCAGTTAAAAGTTTTCAACAGTAATTTTCATTACAACCAATTGTATCCCATATAAACATAATACCTAAAAAGAGTTAAGTTACAAAGGAGGTGCTTTTGAAGACAATGTTGCACCTAGTATTAACTGCATCAATACGCGGAAAGAAACACCGTGTAAAGGCGTTTTAAAACGATATTAACAATTTTTTTCTGTAGTAATTACAGCTTATTAAATTACCCATTCACGTTATATCTCAATGTACTTACCAATTGTTCGCGTTGTAATACCCCAAGAGTTCTGGTATACATGAGTCTTCTCCTGACTATCTGGATGTTCGTACGTAATATCGAACATCTTTGAAAAGTTTTGACCTAGATGATGCGATGTAGCTCCTTGAATAGCTCTTCCGCTAGCTGACACATAGGCTTCGACTGTTAGAGTGTAGTCTCCGCCAGCAAATTTTTCTTTTTCTGTTTTTCTACCTTTAACTACTGGTATGGCTAGTAAATCAGTATATACTCTTGCATATAAATCTAAAAATAAGTTTTTAATTAAAATCCAAAAAAAGTAGAAGGTAGAAAGTAACAAATGGGGATAATTTCCTATACTTATATTTTATTGTGTTTTAGCATTATAATATAATATTAATAGGAAAACTTATCCAACTTATCCATAATAAATGTTCACTATGTACAACAAAGTAGATTTTAACCAACTACTAGAACAAATATATCATCTAGCACCAAAAAACGACATCAAATAGTCACAGGTAAAGAAACTCAAACGCAAAGAAAGAAAAAAAAATACATCGAAATAATTGGGGGGCATAGTCTACATAGAGACGAATGAAAACGGTCAATATCTTATTGACTTTGTAATTAATAAAAACAAGGTCATCAGTTCTACCTTATTTCCGCACAAAACATACACAAAGGCAACTGGATATCCCCTGGGGGAGATGTTATGAACTAAATAGACCACGTCTTGATAGAAAAGGGATCAGCAACAAGCGTTTTGAATGGAAAAAGCAGATGAGGTGCACGCTACGGCTCAGACCACCTACTAGTTCAGGTACACTTCAGATGTAGGATCAGCTGACAGTAAAACGAGGTTCAACTAAGAAAAAAAATCTAGATCAGAAAACTGAAAAGACCCGAAACTGAAAATAAATTTTGAAGAAGGAAATGAAGAAAACACTAAAAGACCAGCGGAATCTAATAAGTAGAAGCACCATAAAACAATAACGAGTCGATCGATAAAAAAACCCTTTGTTCAATCACAAAACAATACTATAAAGATGAACTGTGCAAAGTTTCAGCAAAATCGATGGATTCGTTTTCGAGAAATCGTGCCTACCGCAAAGGAAAAACAAAGATTCGAGAAAAGTGCCTTTGAAGTTTTTAAACTGAGAGAGCACGTTTTCACCGCGCGATATTCAAATCTCTATAACTCAAATAACATTGCTCGAATTTACTTCAAATTTGGTGTGAATGGTCTTGAAGTACTATACTTTCAAATGGAATAAAAAAAATTAATCAATTTTTTGAAAATACAACCCTAAACCAATAGATATCTCAATAACTAAAAAAAAAATAAAATCCTAGCACAACGCCGATCGGAGTGAGCAACACGACCCTACCAGACAGATGACAACTTAGAAAAATTGAGAGGTTTATCTATTTAGTTGTCATCTGTGTTTGACGATGCAGAGCTTAGCAGAAGAATCATCCTGGCCAATACAGCATACTTTACTATGAACCAGATATTTAAAAATCACGAGACGTACATCAAAGGACTAAGAAACGAGATCTACAAAATCATAATGCGACAGACAGTGAGCAATGGATGTGAAACTTGGATATTGATTTAAAAATCTGTAAATATCTGATAATATACAAATATATATATTGTTATATATAACAATATATGTATGTTATATATATGTATGTTCGTAACAAAACATAATATATATATATATATATATATATATATATATATATATATATATATATATATATATATATATATATATATATATATATATATTGTCATACTTCTTCTTTCCCAACCAAAGAAAAATAAATAAAAAGATCCATCGGAATAAAATTTTAAGATATCATTATAAACAAATTGTATATAGTAATTTAAGATAAGATTTAGTGTAGATAAGAATAGAAATTTGTTTGGCCTTTTCCGTTTCCAACAAAATTATCAAAAAATCCCTTTGTGTAGAATTAGAAGACATTTTACCTGTAAGTTAATCTTGTCATTGTTTGTGTATTAAATGACCATATTCTAATCTTTGGAAACAGGTAGAGATTGTGTATTAACAGACTGAGGACAGAAAAATCAATTTTTATTTATTCTTTCTCTGAAACAGTAATTTGGTCTTCCCAAATGATACACAGAATTTTTAGAACAAACATTAACAGTAGTAAACAAGATTTGAGCTTTTGATTGGATAGTCGTTTTTGAATGGTAATGTGGTTAGCCTGATTAGGAGACGGGGAGAGGCAGTTGTAATTTGGCCATCGAAGGAAACAGTCGTTTGTTAGAAGATAGGGTGTGGTTCGTGAGTTTGGATACCGGCATTGTGAAGAGAAGTGAATAGTTTTGCAGAAAGAGATAACAAGTAGATCAAAAGAGGTCCTTGTATCTACCGTGGGCATTTTGTGAAGTATATGTAAGTAGTTTTACGGCATCAAGTTGACAAAAGGAGGTCCTTGTGTCACAAATAAGTAGCTGAGTTTTTGGAGAAGTGAATCAGGTGTTTTTGTGTAGTGTGCAGGAGGTTTGCAGAGACGTTAGGAAGGAGCCGAGGTGCCAAAGAGAGATCACATCGTTGAGGAGACTGGACTTTTCTGGGTATGTGCCAACATACAATTCAATAAGAAAAAAAAAGCTGTAAGTGTTTTGTACAATTTGTGAAATTGGTATCTGTGAAGGATCTGTGTTGACATCATGGTCATTATCATTCAAATTTAAAGAATTGAGTTTTGTTTGACTAATCAAAAGTTACAGTTTTGTTGTTGTTTGTTTCAAGTAAAGGAAAGTTTAAGTAAAATTGGTTTTCACTTATTATAAATTTATGTAGATTTAAAATCTTATTATTATAAAAATTACATTTATTTTCTTGTATGTTGATTGATAAGATAACGGCAAAATTTGAAAATTGTTTTATTCTTTTTGATATAAAATAAAGAATACTTAATTTTTGTAATATACTATTTTCTTTTATTATTATCCTTCTTCTCTATCTCGATAAAGGACAACTAGAAAATCTTTGAATCCATCGAACACAGGTAATATAAGGAGTCTTATTTTACATTTGATAACAATTAAGTTATAATTCTTTTATTGGCTCAATAAATTAAAATCACAGTCAAAATAAACAATCATAACAAATGGCCCCCAACGTGTAAAGCGTAGAAAGTATTTCTAGTTGAAATTTAAAAGGATAGAGAAAGAAAGCAGATTGAAAATTTATTTGTCGATGGTTGTTTATAATATTTGCTTTTATGACAACATTTCAAATTTCTCTAGGTACAAATTTTTGCATGATATATTTTATGATATTTGATTGATTTTTATAACTGACAAAAGTTTTAAATTTTATTGCATTTATTTGAATTTATTGCATTTGGGATAAGAGGAAAAGTTTTCGTCTTTGCAACATTACTCGAATTTCATATTTGGCGGGGATATTATTGCACAAATTTCAAAGCTTCACATGTGGCGAGGACAAAAACAGTAACGAAAAGAAACAATATGTCGACCACAAGGAGTCAAAACAAAATGCAAGAAAGGAAGGAGGATAACAGAGAAGAGGAAACAATTGTTGAAGAAGGATCGGATAATGAAGGAAATGCTACAATAATGGAGGAAAGAAAAGAAACAGGGATGTTAGAAAAATTATTAGCAATGATGCAAATACAGACACAAACAATGCAAGAAACATCACTAAAAATGGATGAAACAAAACAAATAATGGAAGAAAACCAACGGGAAACAAGGCAAGCAATAGAACTAAATAACAGAAATATAGAGCAACGTTTAGAAAACTATGAACAAAAATTAGAAGAAAATGATAGGAAGATGGAAAAGCGTTTGGACAAATATGAAAATGATGTAAAAGTCTGTTTAGAAAAAGTCAGAGAAGAAACACAGAGGAAATTAGAGATGCAGAGAGAAGAAATATAAACTAAAATGAAAGATATGAAAGATCTGATTTAAATAATAAATATAACACCATCAAAAGCTCTTAAAGTCATAACATATCTCCACTTTACCTTTTTCGAAAACATCAATGATACGCTCATATAAAAATAATTATATACTAATGACAGTAAACCATGAGATACCAGATATCAACTTTTATTGGTCAGTTCATTAATGTATGTGTCCCGTTTTACGTTTTGGTAAGTCATATATATATATATATATATATATATATATATATATATATATATATATATATATATATATATATATACATATTTTACAATAACTGTTTGTTCTTAGACATGTACATTTTAGAATCTTAATAAAGGCAAGGGTTTCCTGTCGAAACGTTGATTGCTATGGAAAATAAAATCTAGTTCCACATGCAATATATATTTTATTGAACCTAAACCCAAGAAATACTAATTTTATATTAAATATAGTCATCATTCAATTTTCGCTTATCCACTGCTGGACATAGATCTCCCTCATAATTTTCCATCTATTTCGATCTTGTGCCTCTTGCATCCAATTCCTATGGCAACGTTTTAGATCGTCAGTCCAACGTGTTGGTGGACGACCTCTGCTTCGGTAGGCATCATCTCTTGGTCTCCATTCCAGTATCCGCTTTGTCCATCTATTATCTGTCATTCGAGCCACGTGACCTGCCCAGTTCCATTTCAGTGTTGCTACTCTCTCTACTGCATCAGCGACTCCTGTTCTTTGTCGTAGCTGGCGATTTGGGATCTTGTCTCGTAGTGAAACGCCCAACATAGCACTCTCCATCGCCCTTTGGCACACACTGATCTTTATTAAATATAGTACGGTTCAAGAAACTCAAAACTAATACATATATATATATATATATATATATATATATATATATATATATATATATATATATATATATATATTAAACTCTTAAATATTGGGGAAATCTGCAAGAAAGACTCTAATGAGTATCAATTGTTTCGCCGAATGTTTTCGCCAAAGAGAATTAATTTGGCTTCTTCAGGGCTGAAAGAGAATAACTTATAATTAGCTACCATATATTATCTATTAAAACATTATTGATCTTACCGTAACTTAGAATTGTAGAGTTAGAATATTAAAAAACTTTGCTAGTAACACAGTGGGTGTTTTTTGTTACTATGTGCAAAAAAAGTTTTTTTAAGGTTTGAAATGTATGGTAGCTTTGAACTTAACACGCAAAGGTATACCCAAGGTTAATCGAAAAACCCAATGTAACTACATTTAAAAGGAGGTAATTCTTTGAATTGTCGGCAATAACTAAATTTTTGATTTTTAGAAAGTTTAAAAGTAAGGTTCTGTTTTAGCCAGAACGCAAGCGCTGACAAATTCAGTAGTTCTTATGAATCTTTATGTCGTTAAGGTTCATTGGTAAAAAACGAATGAAATTAAATCCCAGTATAGGGAAATATTATTTTAATTTTCTTTATTTAATTATTTTCTATTGTTCATGCATTATTATATCTTATTGAGATATATCTAAGAAAAGCAAGGGAAAGTTATCTTTTTTAGTTAATGAAAATTAATTATAAAGGTAGGTTAGTTGTTAATGGATATATCAGTAAAATTAGTTATCTGTGATGTTGTATTGTTCTTGGTATCTTGGTGATTCTCGACTTCACCCTGACCGTTGTGCATTAGCCAAACATGTCCATACCACTGGTCATCTCATGGACTATACGAACACTACAATTCTCCACCGTGAGAACAATAAATCTAAAAGAGAGTTCATCGAAATGTCTTATATTTTCCTTAACGATTTCTCCATTAATGTTAAGAGTGACATTAAGAATCTAAGCGATATATACCACTTCTTACTTAAATGCATACGTCCACTTTTAGTTAACTACTTAGTATGTATTCAGTGCTTTGCTTTACGGTAGTGAGGCATGGACTCTTAAACAGAAGAATGTTAAAAATCTTGAAAGCTTTGAGATGTGGTGCTACCGCCGTATACTAAAAATAAGTTGGGTGGATAAAATTACAAATGAAGGGGTAATACGTAGAACAAATAACGATCCAGAAGTTATACTGAATATAAAAAAGAGAAAACTTGAATACTTAGGCCACCTGATGAGAGGACAAAAGTATACATTCCTACAAAATATAATGCAAGGAAAAATCCAAGGACGCAGAAATCCAGGCCGTAGAAGAATGTCCTGGATGAGAAATTTAAGGGAGTGGTTTGGCTGTACCACTAAAACAACAATAAATAAAATTAGAATCGCCCTAATGATATCCAATCTCCGATAGGAGAGGCACTCAAAGAAGAAGATATGATAAACTCGAAAAAGCTCTAATGTTCACTGTTAGACATATGCCTCCCGTTCACTGCACACATTTACTGTTCCTTGACGCTGTGACGAGAATGAGATAGGATTTAACAAATAGAATGACAGAAAACTAAACAAGACAGTGTGTCAAAAGTGGAATGCATCGTAGAACGTGAAATATTAGAGTAAAATTAATATGATGGCCATAGACGGTTCTTTAATACCCAGCAAACGACTCGCTTTGTAAAGTTACATAAGCGGGATCTGTGCGAGAAAAAGTCGATCATTCGTTTTATAACCCAAAGGGGACCATAAAATATTCAACGTTAAAATGTGACATAATGTAACGGAATGACAAATCTTTTTTCTCCCGCACTGGTGCATGCCTGTGTACCTATAAAAGGGGAGTCGTGCATAACCTTTAGGTTGATGGTAATACATAAATGCAACAACAAGTAGTTGACGACTTGAGTTAGTATATACAGTGCATTCCGTAAGTTTTTTAAACATGATTAGGAAATTGTTGACTGGAGGCTATTAAAGAAGTTCTTAAAATTTTTGCGGGTCACCGCCTTTTCTGTCAATGGAGTGAATATTGTTATCCATTTAAGTTTTTTCCTCAGTTGAATAATTCCTGCTGGTATTTGGTCTAAGCTTACTTCTTTTCCCCATTCAAGCTGTTTGATAGCTAATTCTACTTCCTCTTTATAGTGCCCTGTTCATCTGTTTTGGTAATTTCGGACTATTTCATCTCTTATAACATAAAACAGTTGTTTCAGATATCTTTATCGCGTTTCCATTTTTTATGGATGAATATGCTGCCGTTTTCATCTTCTACTATGATACCTATGATACCTATGATATCTACTCATATGGAGCTACACGATTAACAATTGCAAATCAAGAAAACACAAATAACACTCCCAATTTTATAATACAACTAATAGTCGAAAAATGAAGAGCAAGAGGTAGGTGGCCAAGAAGCCGAAATCTAAATGACGAACACAAATATAATCGACTACAATTAAGATCAACGCTACATGATGCACGCAATGCCATATTTGAACACTACATTAGTACATTATCTAAAGAAGATCATTCAGTATGGATAGCAACAAAAACACTTAAAGAGACCTGAACAACACAACCCACCAATTAAGAAAGATGACGTTAGTTGAGGAAGATCAGACCAGGAAAAAATGTCAACATTTTCAGAATACCAGATAAGAATAATCAAGCAATAGAACACTGAAAACTTTTGTTTTTAACTGTACGCCCGTGAATGACTTACCATTTTTTAAATAACACTTAATATTGCACTTTTTATTGTATTTTTTTCATCTTTCAAGATAATTCTTATAGGGATATATTTAGTTATAACATACGGTCTTATGGTCTTATTACGGCTTTAAGATTATACGACCTAAATGTATCTTGTACCGCACTGCTAATTGAGAATTATGTTTGTAATGCGATAATAGGTCCGTCCGGATATACGAGACACCAGCGACTCATGCCGCACTGATAAAAATCCGACAGGAATCGGTTTTCTATAAAAAAAAATAGATTAATTTGTTTTGTGTATTAATTAAGTTTAGGTCAAACAAGAGTTGCAGTAAAAGATTTTTCTAAATATAGAATGTGAACCATATTTCCAATGCTTTGTGAAAGAGAACCAGTTTATAATATTCCGGACGACGTAAAAACACCTTATTTTAGAATATTGGTCGATGAATTGAAATCATTATTCAAGAAACTAGTTATTCATGTGCAGATGTTTTACTATAAAAACATGTAAAACCAAAATCTCGATTAAAACAGTTGCAACCAGTTACTCACGATGAAACTTAACCGCATTATTGATTTTACAAGTGATAAAATGGGTCAACAAAAGACCAGTTCTTACAACATTTAAACACAATAGTTGGTTTAATCAAATGAAAAGAAACATTATACACAAGTACTAAAACCACAAACTATTCTCGATTATAACTTGGTGAAAAAGAGTGTTGATTTTAGTAATAAAGTGGCTTCTTACCAAAGCCCAATACGCAAAATTCTGAAGTGGTACCGGAAAGTGGCAGTGGAATTAATATTTAATACCGCAGTAGTCAATGCTTAGTTGCTAAATAATAGAAAACGTAAAAAAAGCGACAACCTATCCTTGAGTTCAGACTGGAGTTCGCGAAGGCATTTGCAAATAAAGAAATGTTGTAACCCTTACGACTAGTTACACTCAAAAATACCATCTCAGGCAAAGCGATGTAGATAATACAAAGAGAAGAAAGTGTACAAGATGTTACAAAATTTTAAGAAGAAAAGCATGACTAGTAGAAAGGCCGATAGAAAAGTTAAAACTGTTCTGAATTCTGAACTGAATTTAAAAAAATTAATTTTTACAAACCTCATTAAGTTTGTAAGTAGAAACATTTTTTAATTAATTATACCAACGCCAACAATTTATTCATCACATTTGTAGCTCCCTGATGAAGGACATAACCAATGTCCGAAAGCTTGGAATAAAAATTTAAGAGTACTCGTTTTATTTTTTATTGCTGCAAACCCACTATTTAACGTTTACTTCCTTACGTTGTCAGCAAATACTTCTGGTTCATTATATATATATATATATATATATATATATATATATATATATATATATATATATATATATATATATATATATATATATATATATATATATATATACATCCCGCTATCGTATTAGGCTCTTTTCACGTTGCAGTAATTTAGCATCACCAAGAAATGCTATCATTTTCTATTTATAAGTCGTGTATGTTTGTTTAGTGCACCTTTGTAGGCTTGGCACCGTTGTCGGTTTTTCAATAATCCGATTTTTTTATAAATTAAATTTTTTACATCAAACCATCATTTTAACATTGGGAGGTAAAATTACTGTATTTGGTATCATTTTAAAGCCAATAGATGTTGCCAGTGTTAATACTTAAATAATATTTGAAAACATAAAAATATCGATCGGTTTGGGTCAAGTTCAAATGAAGACATTGAAACTACCTGCCGACCGGCTGGGGTCAACCAACTAGTTTTTTTATATCAACGTTCAGTTGTTATATTTATTCAATTTAGATATTTTTTCCCAGCACGGAACCTCGCTAAATAGTTTTAAAAAATCTTACAGAAATTTAAATTCTAAATAGTATGAGGGGTAGCCGACGAAAAATTCGTAAAGACGTACAGTTGATTTTGCTTTGTTTTTTAAACAATCTTAAAAGGCAAAAAAAAATTTTGCTTATAAAACGTTTTGTATACATTCTAAAGAAAAATAATTTAAATAAAAGTTGTAGACCATAAAAAGTTTTCTATGTAGAGAAATACCAATTTTAAATACATAAATAATTGAGATAATTCCAAAAAACCATAAACTCTAAGATATTATATGTTTGTAGTAATTTATAAATGTTAATAACTTTGTTTTTTGACTAACGACAGATAATATAGCTACTTGAAATCATGGCAATTGATGAGTTATTAAAGTGTGCTAAATATCAAGCAGATCAAAAAATATTTTACAATTTGTTTATCACAGAAAGAGATTATTTAAACAACTGTACTTGTCCAAACTCGTATGACTCTATAAGTATTTTGTAACTTGCAATCGATTCTTTGCGCTTTCAGTTTTAGGGTATATTAAAAAAACTTTTAACATATTATTAAATTTTTTATTAAAAACCAGTTTGAATAGGGGACTTTTTAGTTTTTAGACCACTTAACGTTTTTTTAGTTTCTTTGACAAGTGAGGATTCGGTTATTTCTTCATATGGGCTATGAACAATTGTCTAGTCAAGTCAACACTATTAGAGAAATTACCTATACTTTTCCAGTAGTTATGCAGACGGTTTATTTTAATTGTCCCCATATGGAACATAAGCTCGAGAAAAGTCTTAAATTCTGTTTGTGTTGTCTCTTTCCAAAACGCAATCCTCGATTTTTCTGAACGACTTTGTGCAAGTATTTCGTCAGTCACTTCCACCATTCATTTAATCTACATCGTCCTCGCCCGATACTTCTAACAATGATTGTAATTCAGCAGTGGTCAACCTACGTTTATGTTCACATCTACCTTTTTTAGATGTCGAAGGCATATTATTTACATCCATTTCTTTATAAATACTATAACTCACTTTTACGGAGGTAATTAACAATAAAAACGTTCTACTGGAAACTATCAACTTACGACTTCCAATACTATAAGGCCACTTGAGGCACAATACGTTTTTACTCAATAATAGTTGCTGTATAAGTAAAATTGTTTTTTAATGTGCTTCATTGGAGCACACTAGATATATTTCAGTTTTGCCATCACATTCTTCAGAGTATGTTTTAACTTTTTTAACTTTTCTATCGGCCTTTCTACTAGTCATGCTTCTTCTTAAAACTTTGTAAAATTTTGTACACTTTCTTCTCTTTGTATTATCTACATCGCTTTGCCTTAGATGGTATTTTTGGGTGTAACTGGTCGTGAGGATTACAACATTTCTTTATTTGTAAATGCCTTCGCGAACTCCAGTCTGAACTCAAGGATAGGTTGTCACTTTTTTTTTTCTATTATTTAGCAACTAAGCATTGACTACTGCGGTATTAAATATTAATTCCATTGCCACTTTCCGGTACCACTTCAGAATTTTGCGTATTGGGCTTTGGTAAGAAGCCACTTGATCACTAAAATCAACAATCTTTTTCACAAAGTTATAATCGAGAATAATTTGTGGTTTTAGTACTTGTGTATAATTTTTCTTTTTATTTGATTAAACCAAGATACAACTATTATGTTTAAATGTTGCAAGGATTAAAACTGGTCTTTTGTCGACCCATTTTATCACTAGTAAAATCAATAATGGGGTTAAATTTCATCGAGAGTAACTGGTTGCAACTTTTTTAATCGAGATTTTAGTTTTACATGTTTTTGGAGTAAAACATCTGCACATGAATAGTTCGTTTCTTGAACAATGATTTCAATTCATCGACCAATATTCTAAAATAAGGTGTTATTACGTCGTCCGGAATATTATAAACTGGTTCTCTTTCATAAAGCATTGGAAATATGGTTTACACCCTATATTTAGAAAAATCTTTTACTGCAACTCTTGTTCGACCTAAACTAAATTAATACACAAAACAAATTAATCTATTATTTTTATAGAAATGCAGATTCCTATCGGCTTTTTATCAGTGCGGCATGAGTCACTGGTGTCTCGTATATCCGGACCTCTTATCGCATTACAAACATAATTCTTAATTAGCAGTGCGGTACAAGATACATTTATGTCGTATAATCTGAAAGCCGTAATAAGACCATAAGACCGTATGTTATAAATAAATATATTCCTAAAATAATTATCTTGAAACATGAAATAAATACACTAATAAAAAATGGTATGTCATTCACGACGGGCGTACAGTTAAAAACAAAAGTTTTCAGTGTTCTATTGCTTGATTATTATTATCTGGTATTCTGAAAATGTTGACATTTTTTCCTGGTCTGATCTTTCTCAACTAACGTCATCTTTCTTAATTTGTGGGTTGTGTTGTTCAGGTCTCTTTAAGTGTTTTTGTTGGTATCCATACTGAATGATCTTCTTTAGACAATGTACTAATGTAGTGTTTAAATGTGGCATTTCGTGCGTCATGTAGCGCTGATATTAATTGTCTGATAAGTCGATTATATTTGTGTTCGTTATTAAGATTAAGAACGAACAAATAAGAAACGAAATGAAAATGGAGAGAAATATCAATGATGACATAGAAAGAAAACAATTAATCTGGTTCGGACATGTTAAAAGAATGCCAGAGTACAGATGGCCTAGGAGAGTACTGGAATGGATCCCTCCTGAAAGAAGAAAGAGAGGACGACCACGGAGAAGTTGGCGCAACGATATTGATGAAGCAATGGCGGCAAGAGACTTAGAAGAGGCAACTGCATATGACAGAAAAAGATGGAAATTGGGGGCGGAGAAGCGGCGACAGCCGTAATAAATCCGTTATTATTATTATATTAAGATTTCGGCTTCTTGGTCATCTAACTCTTGCTCTTCATTTTTCGACTATTAGTTGTATAATATAATTCGGAGTGTTACTTGTGTTTTCTTGATTTGGAATTGTTAATCGTGTAGCTCCATACGAAATAGTAAAAGATGAAAACGGCAGCATATTCATCCATAAAAAAAGAAAACGCGATAAAGATATCTGGAACAACTGTTTTATGTATTAAGAGATGAAATAGTCCGAAATTACCAAAACAGGTGAACAGGGTACTATAAAGAGGAAGTAGAATTAGCTATGAAACAGCTTAAATGGGGAAAAGAAGTAAGCTTAGACCAAATACCAGCAGGAATTATTCAACTGGGGAAAAAATTAAACGGATAACAATATTCACTCCATTTACAGAAAAGGGGGTGACCCGCAAAAATTTTAAGAACTTCTTTAATAGCCTCCAGTCAACAATTTCCTAATCATGTTTAAAAAACGTACGGAATACACTGTATATACTAACCCAAACCGTCAACATACTTGTTGTTGCAGTTATGTATTACGATCAACTTAAAGGTTACGCACGACTCCCCTTGTATAGGTACACAGGCATGCACCCGTGCGGGAGAAAAAAGATTTGTCATAACGTTACATTATGTCACATTTTAACGTTGAATATTTTATGGTCCCCTTTGGATTATAAAACGAATGATCGACTTTTTGTCGCACAGATCCCGCCTATGTAACTTTACAAAGCGAGTCGTTTGCTGGGTATTAAAGAAACGTCTATGGCCATCATATAATTTTACGCTATTTCACGTTCTACGACGCATTCCACGTTTGACACACTGTCTTGTTTAGTTTTCTGTCATTCTATTTGTTAAATCCTATCTCATTCTCGTCACAGCGTCAAGGAGCAGTAAATGTGTGCAGTGAACGGGAGGAATATGTTTAACAGTGAACGTTGGAGATTTTTCGAGTCTTTCATATTTTCTTCTTTGAGTGCCTCTCCTATCGGAGATTGGATATCATTAGGGCGATTCTAATTTTATTTACTGCTGTTTTGAATAATTCACTCATCACTAACTCATCAGGTGGCCAAAGTGTTTAAGTTTTCTCTTTTTTATATTCAGTATAACTTCTGGATCGTTATGTATTCTACGTATTATCCCTTCATTTGTAATTTTATCCACTCAACTTATTTTTAGTGTACGGCAGTAGCACCACATCTCAAAGCTTTCAAGATTTGTAACATCCTTCTGTTTAAGAGTCCATGCCTCAACACCGTAAAGCTAAGTACTGAATACATACTAAGTAGTTAACTAAAAGTGGACGTATGCAAAGAGATGTATGACGTAATCGTATGGTATTCGCTAAATCCTGTCACGTAATATGCCACATACCTCTGTGCGTAAATTCGTTTTATTGCTGCCAGTTTAAGGTGTTATTAGATGCAGCCATGTTGATGAGCAAAGATCTATACCTGAGGTCCTTTTGACGTGTTGATGTATTTGATTTCTACGTCGTAGTATTCTATTGGTTAAATGTTACCATTTGAGGTACTGTACGTCACGATTGGACTAATAGGATCGAAGATACATAACTAAGGCCCTTTTGCCAGGCTACTCTATTTAATTTTTGTATCTCATTGTATTCTATTAGTTTAATTCTATCATTTGACGTACGAAACGCAGATACATAACTAAGGCCCTTTTGATAAGCAGATGTATTTTATTTTTCTATCTTATTGTATTCGATTGGTTAAATCCTATCATTTAAGGTATTTGTATTTGATTTCTATCTCATTGTTTTCTATTAGTTAAATTCTATCATTTGAGGTATCGTACGTCACGATTGGACTAATAGGACCGAAGATACATAAATAAGGCCATTTTGACATGCTACTTTATTTAATTTTTATACCTCATTTTATTTTATTTGTTAAATCCTTTCATTTGAGGTACTGCACGTCATGATTGGACTAATAGAACTAAAGATACACAACTAAGGCCCTTTTGACATTGTTCTGTATTTGATTTTTGTATCCCATTGTATTCTCTATGTTAAATCCTATCATTAGAGGTACTATACGTCACGATTGGACTAATAGGACCGAAGATACGTGACTACGGCCCTTTTGACATGTTGCTGTATTTAATTTTTTTATTTCATTGTTTTCAATTCGTTAAATCCTGTCATTTGAGATACTGTACCTCACGATTGGACTTATAGAAACGAAGATATATAATTAAGGCCTTTTTGACATGCTGCTATATTTGATTTTTCTGTCTTATTGTATTTTATTGGTTAAATCCTATCATTTGAGGGGCTGTACGTCGCGACTGGACAAATTGGAGCGAAGATACAATAGGTAGTTGCAATATATCATAACCCGTTACTTTTAACCAACCATGATGCCAGAATGATTTGTGGATGAAAAGAATATATATATATATATATATATATATATATATATATATATATATATATATATATATATATATATATATATATATATATATATATATATATATATTCTTAAATTTACTATTTCATTGTGGGTAATATTATATTCAACAGCGATGCCAAATTTCTGATGCTAAAATGATTGATAATGAAAGTGGGAAATACATTTTCATGTATATAATGGCAGCGAGTAAACGGTAAAACCCTGAACTAAATATATATAATATTTTCACTGTACCATCATTTTAGACTCAAACATTTTCTGGAATAAACTTGTATAACTCAGTAAGGGATAAAAAGAGAAAGCGGATATTTTAAAATATCAACACTCTAATCAATGAGATGGTTAAAATTCTTGTAACAAGTACAGGAAAAAGAAAAAAAGGTCTTGTAAAGTAGCGTCGATATACAGATGCTACTTTGCAAGACGATGCTAAATTGATAGTAAAAGCATAATGTATCGATGCGAAAATGATAGTATGATGTATATACAGGTATGGAAATAATTTTTAGGAACATACGAATATCAATACAATAAGTAGATTTCTTGATTTGCAATTAACCAGTGTACATTTCAAGATAACGTCGCGATGTGCCGTGTCTAATTCAATTGTTCGACTGGATATGCTGTACCCACTGAGTTCTCTGATTTGTAATTAACCAGTGTAAATTAAAATATTATAACGTCACGATGTTTTAAAATTAATTCATTTGTTCCATTGTAATCCTTATTACAAGTCGATTATAGTCGAACAAATAAATTCCTGGTTAATTGCAAATCAGAGAACTCAGTGGGTACAGCATATCCAGTCGAACAATTGAATTAGACACGGCACATCGCGACGTTATCTTGAAATTTACACTGGTTAATTGCAAATCAAGAAATCTACTTATTGTATTGATATTCGTATGTTCCGAAAAATTATTTCCATACCTGTATATATATATATATACAGATTCGGCAAATTTTCAACTACCGTATACGTTATTCAGTATGTGGAACAAAGATAACACTTAATTGTTTGAATAGAAGTGAGAGGCAGTCACCATCTCGATAGAGTAGGTATGACTTAAACAGTGTTGCTATTATTTATGTTACATCTTTCCTTCTAAAATTTTAGTCCGATACATAAGTCTAAAATAATATTTAAATCCACTACAGTTCATTGTAGAATAAAAATTAATATTGTCCCAAAAAAATTCAAATAAAGTAGCCACGTAATTGTTATTTTCTAATCGATTTTATCAATTACTTTATTAGTTAACAAAGAACAGTGATTTAAGTAATTTATGTGTGGCAACAAAGCATTATTCCCCTGAAAAGTTTAAAATTTTAAGCAACGCCTTCTTTTACAGTGCGAAGCGGCATAAAAATACACCGATGACCGACAGTAATTATCGGACATTGATGGGGTGCAGTTCTTTGCATAAAATTATTTCGTCGCCAACTTTCCGTCGGTAAATCTTTAAGAAAAACTCACACTTATAGGTATTCGAGTTTTAAATGTAATTTTTGTAGATTTTTAGCTGTGGTAGCTAGGAAATAAAACAATAATTAATTTAACAAACATTAACTAAATATAAATATTATTTTTATAAGAAAAAAACCAATCAAAAATATTATTCTAAATAATTAAAATTAAAGGCATTTTTAAAAAATCTCTAACCAATTAAATGTTCAAACAAACCACCATTTTAAGCTAAACAAAATCCGAATCTATCAATTAAAGCAAGTCTCATTGCATTTAGCTGATTTGGTTGTACTCGACTACAAAGTTGAACAATTGTTTCTTACAATTCCGCTAAATTGGTGGCTCGTTCGAATTCATGCCGATATAATTTTGATTTTAGCATTCCTAAGAAATAAAATACCAAAGGTGCTAAATCTGGTGATCTAAGGGGCCATTTTATTGTTCCTCGTGTAGAAATTATTCGTCCAGGAAATGTTTGTTCCAAATAATTTGTAACTTCGATTGCATTATGTGCTGGGCAACCATCCTGTTGAAACCAAACATCATCGAAGTTGACCGCAAGGTTTCGAACTGCTGGAATAATCTGATTGCATAATAAATCTAGATACTTTCGTCCATTCAGATTTCCCGTAATAAAAAATGGACCAATTATATTATCGTTATAAATGCCAGTCCACACATTTAATTTCTTTGGGAATTGTGTTTTCAGAGCAATACTCAAATGTTTCTTTTCCCTAGACCAATAGCGGAGGACAGATGGATTATGACGTTTATGGATTGTCAATTAAGATTCATCGGAAACCATTTTTTAAAAAGTTATTGTTTTTAAAAAGCAGCAATAAATATCTGTATTATTTCTACAATAGAATGGTTCCCATAATACCATTTGAATCTTTTCTTTTTGAAAATACAGTAGAACCTCGATAGGTCAAACCACAATAACTTAAAAACCTCTATAACTTCAAAAAATTATATGTTCCCTTCCCATCGGAGCCCAAAACTTCTACAACTTAAAATACACAATCTCGATAACTTAAATAAATAATATCAATATTGGCCCTCAGTAACTTAAAGAAATGTTTTCACAATCTCTATAACATAAAATTGTTTACCAATGACAGCTGAACAGCTTACTGTATCATAAGTTTTGATCACTGTTCTAGAAACATCGATTTAGATACTGTGTGATACCTTGCTTAAAATGAGTTCAAAAAGAAAATTAACAACGCTAACATATGCTGATAAATTAAAAGCTATAGAAGCAGTGAAAAATGGATTCAAAAGAAAAGAAGTTCCGGCTCTGTTTGGAATACACGAGAGTACATTATCAATCATCATAAAAAAAGAAACCGAACTATTGAAAAAACAAGAATCAGGAGACAAAAATTGCCGAATTCCCTAATTTGGAACAGTGTTTGTTTACGTGGTTAAAACAGTATCGAAACAAAAACATCAGTATCAGTGGACCCATACTGAAAGAAAAGGCTGTAGAGTTCGCTAATTCACTAAAAATCGATAATTTTAAAGCCAGCAATGGCTGGTTAGAGAATTTCAATAAACGAATGATTTAGCCTTAAAAAAATGTGCGACGAACGTACGAGCGTAAGCAAATCAGTCTGCCAAGAATGGAAATCTGACTTGCATAATTTAGTGAATAATTATGATCCCAATGATGTTTTTAATGCTGATGAAACTGGTCTGTTTTTTAAATGTCTTCCCGAAAAAACATTAACATTCAAAAATAAAAAATGTCATGGAGAAAAACACAGCAAGGAGCGACTTACGATTCTGCTTTGTGCAAATTTTACGGGCACAGAAAAACTCAAACCTTTAATTATATAGGTAAGTCAAAAAAACCTCGGTCTTTTGCAGGTTTAAAATCACTACCCATGGATTATGAAGCCAATAAAAAAGCATGGATGACAGCAGAACTTTTTAAAAAATGGCTGATTAATATAGATTAGCAAAGGGCAACTTGAAATAGAAAAATTGTTCTGTTCATCGACAAATGAACAGCACACGGGGACATACCACCATTAAAGACAATCAAAGTACAATTTCTTCCACCAAACACAACATCACAACTTCAACCTTTGGATCAGGGTATCATTAAAAATTTTAAAACATTATACAGAAAAGAAGTTGTTAGAAGAATGATAGTTGATATGGAGCAAAATACGATTTCTTCTATCAATGTTCTTCAAGTAATAAGGATGGTGGACAAAACATGGCAAAACGTAACACTCCTCACAGTGAAAAACTGCTTTAGAACCTGTGGTTTTTCTTCAGAACCTCAAGAAATCATTTTGAAGAGGAAGATAATAATGATCCTGAATAATAGAATAACAACATGTACTGTATTTAAAGTTATAAAGACGATGAATTTAATGACGACCCACAAATTTCATCTAAGAGCATATCAATCAACGAAGCAAGAGTGCTATAACGACTGTACGATCATTTATAGAGCAGTGTAGAAACATAAAAGATAACGTATTTTCTTCTCTATGTTATTGAAAATCAAATCGATTTAGAATCTATGAATTGTTTAAAACAAAAGAAAACCACAGACTTTTTTTAGTATACTATACCTTTAATTATTGCTTTAACTTTTTGTAACGAATATAATAAATGAATGTAGTGTATGTAGTAATGTAGTGTATAATAAATGCCTATATTTTAATGAACTTCTGACCTATATTAATCCATCACAACATAAATTGATAACTTAAAACCTCTATAACTTAAAATATTTGGTTTTTCCCTTGGAATTTAACTTATCGAGGTTCTACTGTATACGCTTGGCATGTTAATTATTTGTTTTCAACCTTTTACCACGACAGCTAAAAATCAAAGAAATAGACCTTACCTTATTGACCTTAAACCTGCTGTACAGATAAGGACCGCCTATTCTTTTGAGGGGAAGTCGTAGAGAGGGCAAATGGTTTATACTATTTGTCTGTCTACTGAAGTGCGTTATTTATTTAGCTCACGCTGTTGTCGCATCTCAATTTCTCAATTCAGTATTCTTTGTTAATTAATGAAGTAATAATATAATCGTTTAAAAAATAATACTTACATGATTACTTCATGTAAGGTTTGTTGGGGCAATATTAATTTTCATTCTACAATGAACTGTAGTGGATTTAAACATTATGTTACACTCATGTATCCGACTAATGTTTTAGAAGGAGTTATGTTACAGAAATTTCGCAACACTGTTTAAAAATTAGACTCGCTACTCCAAGTGCGTGGATTGTGTCTCACTCGTATTCAAACAATTAAGTGTTATCTTTGTTCCACATACTGAATAACGTATACGGTAGTTGAAAATTTGCCGAATCGGTATATATATATATATATATATATACATTTGGAATTTTATTTACGGAATATAGGAATATTAATACAATTACTAAGATTCCCTGATTTGCAATTATCCAGTGTAAATTTCTATATAACTTCGCAATATTTTATAACTAATTTATTTGTTCCACTGGATTGCCTCTCCTCTGCGGTTTGTAGTAGCGTATGTGGCACGCCGACAGTGTTGCTCTTTGATTGATCTACTCTGATTTTTCCTGAAAGTCCGGTTTTGTGCACATAATAAATAATGTTTTACTAACATCAATTTTGTTTGTGTTCATTAGGTATTATTTGAATTATTAAATGTACTTAAATATATTTATTATTCCAAATATTGTTTATAATTTCAAATTAAAAAGAGTGTATTATTATTATTTTATTTTTGAAATTCCTTTTTATTCATATTTCTAGAAATCGACTTTTTTTCAAGCCGTTTTGGCAATAAAACATATAACCATTTTTTTAGTTAAATAATATCTTATCTACATTTATAAATACGTACGTTTCCGGCGAATTGACATGCACTCTAGCTGTGTTCCGTTTTTACACTGGCAGCATCGCGGCATGAATTGAGACTCCAGTCGAACAAATGAATTAATTATAAAATATCGCGACGTTGTATTGAAATTTACACTGGTTAATTGCAAATCAGAGGATCTGAGTTATTGTATTAAAAATCCTATGTTCCGTAAAATTTTTTCCAAATCTATATATATATATATATATATATATATATATATATATATATATATTATATATATATATATATATATTATATATATATATATAATATATATATATATATATATATATATATGTATATATATATATATATATATATATATATATATACAGGGTGGTCCTTAAGTAATTGTACAAGAAGAAACAGTAGATTCTACACTTTAAAATATTACGATTTAAGCCAAATTGCTTTGATAAAATGTTGATATTAAGAAAGATACAGGGTGTTAAAGTGCAAAATTAAAATTTTATTTTTCGCTATAACTTTCATGTTTGTAAACATTTATGTATAAAAATTTACAACTGGATACTTTTAAATATGAGAAATTATAATTTGATACACACTTTGATGTAACTGATAGAGGGCGCCACTTATGCCACATATGTTGTATAAATTTGTACTTAACTTTTTTGCTCTTTAAGTTACCTGTATTTGGGATAAAAAATATTAAAGATACATTATTTTAATAAAAATAAGGTATACTGGTTAATAACTTTAAAACTTAACAGTTTTCGAGATAATCGCCTATTAAAAATCAGCTGCATAATTCTGATCTAAGGCAATTACTCCAGGCAACGAAGAAAAAATAGACAAAACATTAATACTTCTGAATTTTGGTATAACATACTTTTAACTAAAGTTAATAGTTAACGAAATATTAAATAAAATAAATATATCAGCAGGATAATTAATAATAGGATTTGACAAAATAACAGAATAATAGGATTTTACATCAAACATTTTACGTTTTATGTTAAATTAAAGTCATAATCAAAACATTTTGTTTACAAACCAAATTAAGAAATAGTTAAACTAAATAACATAACTTTTTGTCAAAGTAAGTGTTCGATATGTCCACCATTTTCTTTAATTCATTTGTCAATATATTCAATATAAGATCGTCTCATAAATAATATCATTGGTTCTAAAGAAACTGCTGCAGTATTTATTTCTTCCCATAGTTGGTTGCAAATGTTTATAATACACCTTGTTTTAATGAACTAATATTATGCTGAACTAAATTGCCTGTGTGTTTATTATATTTATAACAATATCGGTTATTAGGACAACAATGATGTTTTTGTAAAAATGCTGAGTCTTTCAGCTTAGATTTGTAGCAAAAGTATTATAAAACAACACTTATATGTGTTATTCAATACCTGTGTTCTAGTTTCTATTTGTCCTAATAAAAATGGGTAAACAATTTACGTAATGAACAATAAGTATTCTTTTCGGATTTTTTATGAATTAAATAATTATATCAATATCTCATCACATTGCCAAGGAATATGACTACCACGACCAATTCAACGTTTAGAAAAGTTGTATTTAAGTATGTTCTAACTGCCTTCTCTCTAGAATGTGGTTATATACTATCTTGCATAAACCACATAGTTTGGGTTTTTAGCATTTTATAATAGAGAAAAAGTAATACAACGCCATTATAGAAACTTAAGAAGCGATAGCAAAGGGACATTGTAAACATGACGGCCAACGTCTGAATACGGACACGGCACCTAAAGAAGAAGATGAAATATCTTTTCTCCAATAAGACATTTAGCACATATAGCAAAGCATTTTCTAATGTTACATTATCATCTTTGAGTTGTTTTAATAAGAATAAACTATGAATTATGCTTATCTACAGGTATTCAGTGCTTTACCGCACAAATATCAAACTAAAAATTATTGTGCAGCTGACTTATAAAATGCATTTATCTCGAAAACGGTTGAATTTTCAGGTTACTAACAAGTATACCTTTTCTATGTAAAAATAATTTATCTTTAATATTTATTAACACAAATAGAGCTAACTTAAAGAGCAAAAAAGTCAAGCGCAAATTTATGCCACACATGTGACATATGTGGCGCCCTCTATTAGTAACATTTGAGTAAGTATAAAAATATAATTTATCCTACTCAAAAGCATCCAACTGTAAATTTTTGTCCAAAAATATTTACAAACGTAAAAGTTATAGCGAAAATAAAATTTTAAATTTTTACTTTAACACCCTGTATCTTTCTTAATATCAACATTTTATTAAATTATGGCTTTGTAGCATAAATTAGTAAAATTTTTCACGTCTGAATCGGAATTAATAGAACGATATAACTGTTATTTCGGTATTTCTATCTCCTCAGCTGTTCAAGCTGATTCAGATTCAAACCGACAAGTTTAACTAATGTCTCCAAAATTTTCCCGCACAGAGGTGTCATCTACTTTGACGGAGGGGTACGAGAACGATTTAGAAAAATAGTTCTCTGTTCCTCTGCGCTATTGGAATATGCAAACGATTGGAACTTTCAGCAAAAGCTTGCTACTGCTCTGATGAAATAATCCAAATATGGCAAACTTTTCACCTTCTATGTTGCAATTTCTAGAAATCAGTATTTCTTGTCAAACTATTATCTGTCATTCATTTATTATTTTTCCGCCAGTCATATCCTTACCCACCTCATGAAGTTGCCCATTCTCAACAACGAGGCCTTTTGACTACCTGATATTCTTTTTGACTATCTGAGCTGTTTTTCATTACACTATAAGCACATTCAAGTTGTACTAATGTACTTATTTTAAATGGAACATGTATCGTGTGGTAAATTTACTTTTTTTAAATTTAGCTTTCAAACTATAAATATATCTTTTCCTATACATTTATCTTTTACTTTTGAAGTTATTTCCTACGATACCTTTAATATTTAACTTTTTTTTTATTTTTAAAGTGACCTAATCAATAAATTACATTCAATATAAATATTTTAGCTGAAAATAGTAAAAAGCAATATTTAATAATCTAATAGCAAACAATCAATTGTGACTAAACATAAAAAAAGGTTATCCCAAGGCCTGCTCTAATTACGTTTTTTCTTCGATGGCTCTGTAGATTACTTATTACATATTTACAAATTACCTCATACATTCCAGCGCGTAAGAGCTGGAACTAGCCATAGCTAATATTTAATTTAAAAACGGAAGTTTTAAGTAAACCAATTACCTAAAATTTGTCTAACTTCTATATCAGCTTCTTCTTTCGAGGCAAAAGCTGTATGGCCCTCTTGCCACAAAAATTCTCTAGTCCGTAGGAATGGTTGCGGATGTTTAAATTCCCATCTCTGAAATAAAAAAAATACTTCTATTGCCTAAATCCATAACAATGAGTTAAAGGGGCGACAATATGAACTATACAAAAAGTTTATGAATTTTCACCCGGAGGTAAACAAATTACTATTTAAATGGGAATAAGCCTCAATTAAAGGTTAAAATACGTTTATTGACGTTTCAATTTCCACTTTGGAAATCTTTTTTGTGGAATTGGAAGTGGAAATTGAAACGTCAATAAACGTATTTTAACCTTTAATTGTGGCTTATTCCCATTTAAATAGTAATTAATTTAAAATGCCACAAGAAAATAGCTTCAGAACAATACGGAGGTAAACAGTTTTGATCACCGAAACTAAATACGATTAAGCAATAGTTACTTCAAACAAATAGCACTTCTTAATGTTATGATTTCTTTTGAATTTGAATTTAACTAGGAGCTCCTAAACTTGTTTTTGTTGAAGAACAATACCGTATATTGGAGAAATCAATGTTCACTCACAAATGACCTAAAGTTTTAACCTTGTTATAAGCTTTGCGCTTCTTCAAGGATGGAGGTTTATATTTTGGTGCAGTTTGCATGTCTGGTTGGGTTGACTAAGACCGGGTGCCGCCGCTGTAGGCAGAAGTGTCAGAAGAACTATAACAGCCTTATTGGAGCCGTGTGGACCAAGCCCGCTACTAAGTACAAGTTCCGTGGAAAACGGTTCCTTTCAGATTGTTGGTCTTGGTTTGTTTGGGTTAAACGCGTGGAGGATAGCTGTGGCTGTGTCCTAACCCAGGATCAGGTATCGTTGGACAATGAGATTGGGAAACCACAGAAAACCAATCTCCACCTGTCCTTGTGATATTTGATTCGACTCTTAAGGAGTGTGTGTGGTGCTCACTGTTTACTGTTTTGGTGTTGTGTTTAGGTGTTTATGATTGTGATATGTTAGCATGTGTTGGTTGTGTGTTATTGGATTCTATATGTTTATTAAATGAATTTCTATATGTTTATGAATGTGAATGTATAGGTAAAGTGTAATGTCTATTAATGATAGTCGTGTGTGTAGGTTTTGATGTGTGTATTTGATGTGCGGGAGAGTGTAGTGTTGTGTATTTATGTGAGGAGTTGGATCTGTATTCAATCGTAGCTCCCTTTCCAGTCTTTTATGTTGGGAATGGACCCGTTGTGTAGAGGATGGCCTGGTTTCCGGATGATTCCGATTCCGTCGAAAGGGATATCTTCAAGGAGGTTATTATTTTTGAGGGTTCTGAGAAGTTTTCTTTGGCTAGAAAACTTCCTAGGGATTAGTGTGATGTAGTATTTGTGTGTGTTGTGTGTTTGGGGTTACGGCGTGCTGGTATGGATGTGATTAGTTCAGGTGGAGGTGGGGGAGAGGGTGGTGGTATGATTGAGGGTGTTGGTGAGGATGGAGGTGGGGTTGGGGGGTGGGCGGAATCCGGGATAAGCGGACATAAAGGCATTATTGATTAGTTTTCTGATTTGCTCTGGTGTGGTTGATGATTGTTTTATTTTTTGGTGTACGATTTGAACTATTGGTACGAGGTGTTCGCTGGTCGCCTCAGGATTTTGGTGGCAGATCTCCCCCATAGCCTGCTTCCATTCCCGTGGCGACCTTGGTTCGTGTCCATCTATGGTGACGGACACGTGTGATATGTGTGTGATGAGGTGGAGTGTGTGTCTGAATTGGTGCACCAATCTGTGTCTGGTGTTTTTGGTGATTTGGGTGGATCTTTTTGTTTTCGTGCTTTGATCGTGTTCGTGGCGTGGTGTGGTGTGTGGTGTATTGTGGTGTGTGATGTATTGTGGTGTGTGGTGTATTGTGGTGTGTGGTGTATTGTGGTGTGTGGTGTATTGTGGTGTGTGGTGTATTGTGGTGTGTGGTGTATTGTGGTGTGTGGTGTGTGGTGTATTGTGGTGTGTGGTGTATTGTGGTGTGTGGTGTATTGTGGTGTGTGGTGTATTGTGGTGTGTGGTGTATTGTGGTGTGTGGTGTATGGTGTATTGTGGTGTGTGGTGTATGGTGTATTGTGGTGTGTGTGTGTGTGTGTGTGTGTGTGTGTGTGTGTGTGTGTGTGTGTGTGTGTGTGTGTGTGTGTGTGTGTGTGTGTGTGTGTGTGTGTGTGTGTGTGTGTGTGTGTGTGTGTGTGTGTGTGTGTGTGTGTGTGTGTGTGTGTGTGTGTGTGTGTGTGTGTGTGTGTGTGTGTGTGTGTGTGTGTGTGTGTGTGTGTGTGTGTGTGTGTGTGTGTGTGTGTGTGTGTGTGTGTGTGTGTGTGTGTGTGTGTGTGTGTGTGTGTGTGTGTGTGTGTGTGTGTGTGTGTGTGTGTGTGTGTGTGTGTGTGTGTGTGTGTGTGTGTGTGTGTGTGTGTGTGTGTGTGTGTGTGTGTGTGTGTGTGTGTGTGTGTGTGTGTGTGTGTGTGTGTGTGTGTGTGTGTGTGTGTGTGTGTGTGTGTGTGTGTGTGTGTGTGTGTGTGTGTGTGTGTGTGTGTGTGTGTGTGTGTGTGTGTGTGTGTGTGTGTGTGTGTGTGTGTGTGTGTGTGTGTGTGTGTGTGTGTGTGTGTGTGTGTGTGTGTGTGTGTGTGTGTGTGTGTGTGTGTGTGTGTGTGTGTGTGTGTGTGTGTGTGTGTGTGTGTGTGTGTGTGTGTGTGTGTGTGTGTGTGTGTGTGTGTGTGTGTGTGTGTGTGTGTGTGTGTGTGTGTGTGTGTGTGTGTGTGTGTGTGTGTGTGTGTGTGTGTGTGTGTGTGTGTGTGTGTGTGTGTGTGTGTGTGTGTGTGTGTGTGTGTGTGTGTGTGTGTGTGTGTGTGTGTGTGTGTGTGTGTGTGTGTGTGTGTGTGTGTGTGTGTGTGTGTGTGTGTGTGTGTGTGTGTGTGTGTGTGTGTGTGTGTGTGTGTGTGTGTGTGTGTGTGTGTGTGTGTGTGTGTGTGTGTGTGTGTGTGTGTGTGTGTGTGTGTGTGTGTGTGTGTGTGTGTGTGTGTGTGTGTGTGTGTGTGTGTGTGTGTGTGTGTGTGTGTGTGTGTGTGTTATCTTTACCTGGTTTGAGTGTACACTTGCGTATTGCATATTTCGGTAGGGCTTTACGTCGATGAGCTCCAGTTCGGCACCAATGCCAATACTTCCTTGTCCCCTATTTTTCAATAACCGTTTCTAGGAATTATCGACCGGCTGGCGCCACGCCCGTTCGGTTTTGATGCTAGATTGCCAGTTTTGGTACCTTACATGCACTATTATATACCTCCACGTGGCAATCTCGCATCTATTGTTTGTTTCTGGTGGTCCAAGCATCCACAACGCGTCCCGTCGGCACCATAGATCCGTTCGCGGGTTCACTAGGATTTCGCGACCGTTGGCACGCGCTGCTTTGCCGTTTTCGCGGTTTGGACCTTTGCGGTTTTTTCTGGAACTTCACTGGTGTGTGCGTTCACGTTGCGAGTTTACGCGCGATTGTCTCGTTCACTCACAGCAGAACACAAATTATCATAATAGTCTTTCTTTATACTGCTCGTGCGGTTTTGGGATTATAGCGGGGTAGTACCTATGCTATCTCTTGGGCATACGGTATATAAGAAAGGTAATGGGGCCAGTGCTACGCTTCAATCGCCTATTATTACCCCTGGTTTTAGATTCATTGTTTTTCTTGTTTCGATGTTCTAGGAGTTCCGATTAGATGACTTTGTCGCCTCTTCAAGGCGTGTTAGTGTTTTTTGGATTGCGGCACTGGTTTCTGGTTGTTTGTCCTGATGGTGGTTTGTTGGTGTCCTGCGGAGGAGGGTGTCTTCAGATGGGAAAGGGCTTGATAATGGTTGTTTTCAGAATTGTGTTGGGTTATTGTTATTGACTGAATTAAATGAATATAATGGATTTATATATGGATTTTGGCACTGGTGTTCGCATTGACGGCAGCTGTGACTGTAACCTCTACATGGACAGGTATAATCGTGTAATGGATTCGGCAAAACCACAGATAACCGATCCCTGCCTGTTCGTGTGCAAAGCTCTAAGTGAGCTTTTTATCTAGGTGTTCGGTAAAAAAGAAGTGTTGCCTCCAGGTTGTCGACGTACCCGCCAGGAAGTTCGTTTTCAGTGTAATGGAATCGGCAAAACCCCAGAAACCCGATCCCTGCCTGTTCGTATACAAAGCTCGATGTGAGCTTTTTATCTAGATATTCGGTAAAAAAGAAGTATTGCCTCCAGGGTGTCGACGTACCCGACAGGAAGTTTGTTTTCAGTAGTTTTGTGAGTAGGAAGGGTAGTTTTCTTTTCATATGTCTGACGATGGGATGCCTGGTTTTACCCAAGGTACTCATTTTAAGGCTGAGTTGACCTAAGGCTATTTTAAAAATATCTAAATTTCTTCAACAACAACAAATTATACAATCTAAAAGTAAGAATAAATTACTCTACCTATCAGAATAAAAACTTCCAATGCTGAAAATAGAAACAATATTACACTTACAACAACATTGTTCCATTGATTTAGTTTAATAGGAAGGTCACGATATGACTGAATCCATTTTGAATATGCCGGATACATTACAGTTTCAGATGTTGGTCTAACTGCAATAGGTTCTGCCATATCTGAATCACCCGATTTGGTAACCCATGCAACCTGAAAAGTTATATATTTAAACATTTTAAAGTAAAGCAGTAAAATTATTATTATAAATCTAGTAGATATTATACAAAACGTAAATGAATAATTAGAAATAAGAAGTAAATAATTTACAATTAATTTACCTCTGGAGCAAAGTCTTCTATATGAGTCTTCTCCTTTTCTAAAGCAGCTTTGGAAACAAATATTGGAAAATAGCAATTTTGAACACCTAGTTTCTTAATTTCGGAATCAAACCAATCTTTGATAGCTTCCCATATCGCGAATGACCATGGTCTAAAAATGTAACATCCAGAAACATCGTAATATTCTATTAGTTCTCCTTTTGTAATAACTTGAGAATACCAGTCTGACAATTGTTCTTCTTTTTTTGCTTCCAGACCAAGTCGAGTGTGCCTTTTAGTACCACTATCATCGACCTGAAAAATATTTTACCAATTGACCATTATACGGAGTGATAAACTTTTTTGACAAAGTCCGTTATATCTGTTATTATTATAGGAGATACCAAAAAAAATTTTATTTACAAAATTAGGAGGTAGCTATAAGCTTCACATTTTAAAATTAATTACAAACATACAGGGTCTTCCATAACACTGTACCGCATCAAAGATATGTTGTTTTAACGAAACATCTTATATTTTATTTTAAAGTTAACATTCGCTTACTTCTTCGTTACAAGAATATAAAGCTGTTTCGTGTTACATAATATTTAAAAAGTTATAACCAAATTTAAATGAAAATCGTAACAAGTTGAATACCGTGTATAATTGACGAGGAGTACAAAAGCAACAACCTGGTGTAGACATAGTTTTTTAATGTTATTCAAGAATTATAAAAATAATTAATTATGATAAAATCGAATACAAGTCAAAACGTAAATACATTATGTTCTTGGAGATGTTAAACTGATCACCCTATATGTTGTATCACTATCGAAAAGTACTATTACCATACTTCAGTTTTATGAAGCATTCACTATGCATAAAGTTATTAGTATTTTAAGTCAATACTTCTTATCGATCGGTATGTTTTGCACGGGTCCGAAATAATATTTAGCGTGACTCGAAAAATCGAGATACGTGCAGTAACCTTGCGGTATACAGTAATATACGTACATACAGATCATTCATCTGCTGGATCTTTGCACAAGGATGACATTATTCACGAATTATCTTTTATATTATGTCTCCTTCCTTCTCAGAGAAACTAAAATGATTAACTTAAGCCGCCTGTCTAAACACAACACCATGCATCGAACAAAGACAGCCATAGAACGATGGCCGGTGATTGATTTAACTACTGACAATTGATAATTGTAAATTTTGTTGTGACATAGTATGCAGTGTGTTTATAAATTATTTTCATAAAAGATGATTTAATTAACTTCTCTCGGAGGTTGCTACTAATTAGCACGTTAGCGAAAATTTACGGGTTGTCTGTACGGTGTCGACAGGGATAACACTGTAAGGTGTTATCAGACAGAAACGTTCCCTCAGAGAATCGACAAGGGAAAACCTCTCTGAGAAATCAGAAAATGAAACTGAACAACCGCGCAGGCCCCTGGCACGACACCCAGATAAACCGCCTGGCAGCGGCCAGTCGGCGGGACAAAAACAGAGTCTTCTGAGTAAAGTTTCCAAACATCTTGATGTCCGTGATGACACGCAGGTGGAAGCAGATGATGACGACAACCCGTCGCCTCCCCAGGTCGTAGCTAATCTAAATTTGATTGATTTTGATACCGGCATCGATTATAATACCGACTTTAAGATAAAGGATGCAAGAGTAGTCACTCTGACTCGTAATCTGTGGAGGACACGAAAAGAATCCGCGTTGGAGGAAGCCTAAAAGGCAAATGCGAAAGAATGCGAGGAAATGGCTTGTGCAATCGACAAACTCAACAACATCATTGTCTTACAGCACGAGAACATAATATGAGAATGGCGTAATGCAACAATAGATGCAGGAACTCCAGAACATAATAAAAGCCAAAGAGAAGGAAACCAAACGCCTTACGGACAGGATCCTAACCCTGATGGATTAGGATCCTGGAACAGAAACGGTGCAAGAGATGGAAACAGAGGATGCCGACTGGCAAACTCAACAAAAAAAAGGAAATATACTAATGGTAATGCATATACTATACAAAACTATGGTGGAGGAGGAATCTAAAATAAGTATTGCTGAAAAGCAGACTAAAAAAATACAACAACGAAAGGAAAAGGAGATAGATAAAACAATCCAAGAAAGAGAAATAAAAAGTAAATCTAAGGAAAGCAAGGAAGCAGCAGCACAGCCGGGCATAAGCAAAACTGTGAAAAAACAAACCAAAAAGGATAAAACCCACGAAGCAGCGAAAGCAACTCAAAAAGCATTGCCAACACCACCGGTAATTATCGTGAAGTCAGTTGGTGAACAGCAATGACTACAGCAAGCAGCGAGCAAAAATATCTTTTCGGTAAACAAATTTGCAAAATCTGGATCATCCAAACAAAACAAGAGAGGACTATCTGGAGATGGTCAAACTATTAGATAATCACAGCCCTCTAGTCGATTTTATTGCATATCCAATTGACAATGGTAAACTAAAAAGAGTAGTCATCAGAGTACTCTCAGACAATACTGACATGAACACTATCCTTAACGAATTGGTAAATAAAGGGATACAAGCAACGAGGGTGACCAACATCATCTCTAAAAGAGTAGACAGGAAACCACTTCCTCTCTTTCTGGTTACAATCAAGACGAAAGATGACCAAAAGATAAAGAGTATCTCCGACCTCTGCTACATGAGGATCTATGTAGAGGAGGAAATAAAAAATACCAAGAAAACGATCTTCTTCTTCTTTTTAAAGTTCCATCTCCTATCGGAGATTGGATATCATAACGGCTATGGTCACTTTGTTGGCTGCTGCTCTGAAAAGTTGTAGTGAACTACAGTTAAATCATTCTCTAAGGTTCTTCAGCCAGGAGATTCGTCTTCTTATTATGCTTCTTCTTCCTTGGATCCTTCCTTGCATAATAATTCTCAGCAGCTCATATTTTTCTCCTCTGGTTATGTGACCCAAATATTCTAGTTTTCTTCTTTTTATGCTGTTCATAATTTCTAACTCCTTATTTAGACGTCGTAGTACCTCAGCATTGGTAATCCTTTGAACCCACTGAATTTTTAATATTCTTCTGTAACACCACATTTCGAACTCTTCTATTTTTCTTATGTGTTGTTTCTTCAATGTCCAAGCTTCCATTCCGTATAGTAAGATAGAAAATATGTAACATCTTAGAGCCCTCCATCTGAGATGCAACTGAAGGTCTCTGTTGGTAAGCATTGTCTTCATTTTCACAAATGCTTGATTTGCAGTTTCAATTTGGACTTTGATTTCTCTGCTTTGGTCATTTTTGTCATCAACCCAGGTTCCCAGATATTTATATGTCTCTACTTTTTCTATTTGGGTTTGCTATATCATTAATCTTTCATTTCCATGTTGCGTTTTTGAGACAATCATAAATTAAGTTTTTCTCTTATTTATTTTTAGTCCGTATCTAATGCAATAATCGTTAATTCTATTTACCAATTCTTGTAGCGATTCCAGGGTGTCTGCCATTATAACGGTGTCATCAGCGATTCTTATGTTATTTACTATTCTTCCGTTTACAGAGATTCCATCACCCAGATCCGCTATCGCTTCCTGGAATATGGCTTCACTGTACACGTTAAACAGTAATGGTGACAGAACACACCCCTGTCTTACTCCTCTCTTTATATCTATATTTTCGGACTTTTGTTCTTCTATCTTTATATTGGCCTTTTGATTCCAATACAGATTGATAATGATTCGTAAGTCTCGTCTGTCTATATCTTTGTTTCTCAGTATTTCTATTAGTTTTTCATGTGGGACCCTGTCGAATGCCTTCTCGAAGTCGATGAAACAGGAATAAATATCTAGGTTCATATCTAAGCATCTTTGATAGAGGACATTAAAAGCAAACAATGCCTCTCTCGTTCCCAGTTCCTTGCGGAACCCAAACTGAGTATCATCCATATCATCTTCTAGTTTTCTATATAATCTTCCATGAATCACCTTTAGAAATATTTTGAGGGTATGGCTTATTAGTGATATTGTCCTATAGTCTGAACAAATCTTTGGCATATACTGTTTTTGGTATTGCTACAAAGGTGGACACCAACCATTCCTGTGGGATTTTTCCAGTTTTATATACTTCATTAAATAGGTCCAGAAGTACAGGTAGAGTTTCATCGTCTAGACATTTCAGTAGTTCCGCAGGTATTTCGTCTGGAACTACAGTATTTCCGTTTTTTGCGTTTCGTATCGCTTGTTGGATTTCCTCTATTCTGATCTCTGGCCCCGTTTCGCTGTCGATTTCTTCCGGTTCTTGTCGATTATCCTCAAACAGATCTGTTATGTATGTCTTCCATTTTTTTAATTTCTCTTTAATTTCTATAATGATTTTTCCATTTGCGTCTCTCAGAAGGGCATCTTTCTTTTTTCTCAGTGTATTTGTCATTTCCTTTATTTTCTTACGCATATTAAAGCTATCATACTGTTTAGCATATGCCTCTATTTCACTGCATTGATTAGCAAGCAAGGTGGATTTGGCCTCTTTTATTTTCTTTCCTATCAATCTCTGTAGTTCCTTGTATTTTGCTTTACTCCTGCCTTTATGTTTCCTTCTTTCCTCCACTAGATCTAAGATTTCTGAAGTCATCCATCTCTGTTTTTTCTTATTTTGTCTGCAGTAGCTTTTCTCCTGCCTTTATTAAAGTTTTCTGTACCATGTTCCATTTGTCATTAACATCTGTTGTTTTTATCACGTCTTGTTTGATTTTCTTTAAGTTATCATTTATTTCTTGTTTTAAGCTCTGACGTATAGGTTCTTCTTTTATCTTTGAGACATCAAACCGTGGTATATTTGTTTGTTTTTGGATCTTCTTCAATTTTATCTGCATTACGCTTACTAATGGATTATGGTCTGAATTTATGTCAGTTCCGGGGTATGTTCTCAGAGACTTTATAGCGTTTTTATATCTAGATTTTATTAAAATGTAATCTATCTGGTTTCGAACAATGTTGTCTTCTGAATCCGCAGGTGATTTCCAAGTATAAAGTCTTCTTTTAGGTAATTTAAAATTTGTATTCATTATTACCATCTCCTCGCTTTGGCAGAATTCGACAAAAGTCTTGTAATAACACTAGAGAGAGGTAAATTAGTGAAAAGAGATACCACATCAAAACTTACTAAAATGTAGCCTTGTGGAAGTTCAAAATTATTAATAAATTCACTAAAGTGAAAAGAATCAACAATAAAGAGCCACCAGAGAACAACGACTGTTCGCCTTGCACCCTTGGAAAAACAACTGATTATCTTTTCTCCCTCAAAAATCTAGCTAAACTCTCATTCCTACATACCTCTCCCACTTTTTTTTAATCTCCTCCAATCAGAGTTCGTCACACTTCCCCATCTACTATTTAGCTAACAAACAACAATTTTACCTACAATTATAAATTTCCTAAAAACTATTAACATGCTAATCGGTTTCTACAAATTCTTAAAAACTAATGGAGAATTATATTTTCTAAATATTTATATTCTATTGTCTTATTCACTGTATATCGACGTACAATTCTATTTGGAAAACCCGCTCGCATTGTTCACGTCACTCGAATATATTTTACAAAGAAAATAATTTATGCATGTCTTTAAATTTTGTTTACTACAGGTAATCCAGGATAATGGACTTTCATTTCTTCGAAATATCTTTTATAGTTTATTAGTTGAATTATTTGATTTATTATATTTTGTACTTTGAAATATATTACAAGCAAACCAATATTATTTTAAATTTTACATAGATTAACAATTTTCAGGATATCTTGAAAATTTATTCAAATGGTCTATTTAGTAATTTTTAATTTTATCTTTGGCTGATAAAATGAATCATAACAATATATATATATATATATATATATATATATATATATATATATATATATATATATATATATATATATATATATATATATATATATATATATATATACACTGCTGTACTCTTAATCTAAATAGATTAAGAGTGTTTCCTCTAATAGCGTATTTATGAATTTTTTCCAACAGTAATTCATGCGAAACACAGTCAAAAGTTTTGGATAAGTCACACAATGTCATAGATACAAAATGACCTTCCTCCAAGCCATCAACTATATCTCTCACAATTTTCTGTATAGCTAATATAGTGTTACACTTTTTTCTAAAGCCGTATTGATTACAGTGAAGCATTTTGTGTTTTTCTAGATTTCAAACGAACATTTAGAATACTTTTCAGTAAGACAATTATTATAAAGTATAATTAACTTGTCAATAATTATATTGATTGTTTCCACAATTCTTTTTTTTGTTTAAGAAATAAAAATCCGTGCAGTGTGAAGTTTTCAATCTATGCAAAACATTTCTGATTTCAGTATCACTAACAGGTAATAAAAATAAAGAGTCGCAAGGAGAGTGTATATCTTTCAAAAAATCTATGGCTACATTTTTATTTATAGAATTAAAAGAACTTCTAATATGTTTAGCTACTGAAGTAAAGTAATTATTGAAATCGTAATAATCGAAGTAATTATTTTGAAATTTATTTCTGTGATAATTTATAATTTTCCACCTGTCGTGAGATATATTTTCTGAATTGGAAAAGAAATTCTCATAGGCCAGTTTTTTATATAATGATATTATTAATTTATAGTGCTTCTTAAACTTTTTATACTCACCATATTCTTTTGTAACATCAGCAATTACCTTGACTGTAGAAAGATTTTCTCGCATTACTATTACAGTCAGCGTTATTTACCGAATGTTTTAACATCAGGATGCCATTACTTGTTATACAGTGTGTAAAAGCCAAATGGAATAAATTTATTATTTAGGTTACTGTACATATTTATAAAAAATCCCGAAACACGTCAAATTTAAATTTTAACTTGACATTCTTTAACGTAAAAATGCAACCCCAACCTTCAACCCCCTTAGAATGACAGGTACAACCCCCAATTTTTAAAATAGGAAGTATAGGCTTGTGATATATCGTTTGAAAGGTCTTTTAATTCTCCATTCAAAACAGCGGCGGCCGGCCAGGTGAAGTAGGTGAAGGTGAGGTTCACCAAAAAAATATAATTAAATTGAGACAAATAAATAAAAAATGAAAACAACCATTATATCTAAATTCTGAAATCAATTATTTATTCTCTTTTAATTAATCTAAAAATTAAAAAAGACAACTAGCTTTATTAGCGGTACGTACTTGACGGTCAAGTCCTTACCTGTGTCACTAGCCCTGTATAATAGGATTCAGGAAGAGGTGAATATAATTTTTGAAATGTGAAATCCATCTGCATCAGCGTTCACGGTGGCCATGGCAACGTGACGTCAGCCTATCCTTAGTGATAGCTAAGAAAACTGGTGCGTGCAGTTCCGCTTAAAAATATATTATTCGTCTTCACCCACTGTTGGATGTGTATTTGGTATTCCTATTTTTCGGAAATTTCTCTAAGCAACAATATTTTGAAATTTAGTCCATTATATAGATATTTTTATATAGTATAGTATTTATTAGTTTAGTTTAGTCACAGTATTAATTTTATTTGTTTAGTGCACTTTATTAATACATTTCTCTGTGGTTTGTTTCGGATTTCGGATATAAAGTGTTCTCGTGGATTTCGTTTGGACAAAAATAATTTTAGAGAGACATGAATCCAATTAATGACTTCTTCTTCTTCTTCTTCTTCTTTCTATGCCGTCTCCATTAACGGAGGTTGGCGACCACATTTCTAAAAATTTCTCTGTCTTTTGCAACGTGGAATAAATCGTCTACAGTCATGTTTGTTCAGTGTCAAATATTTCGCAGCTATGATTTCCTCTTTCTACCTATTCCCTTTTTGCCATCGACTCTACCCTGCATGATGACCTGCAGAAGACTATATTAAATGGTGGCTAAATTAATGACTTGGTGTGTAATATATTAGAGACTCCATTTAGGCATTGGAAAAATGAAGATAAAAGGGATGTTCTTTTACATTGTCGACCAACCAGTATTTTAAACATCTGCGTCTGATCCAGAGTGGTCGGCTGCAATCAGCATCTGACTTAGAGTGGGAGGCTGAATCGAAACTCACCAACCCGTCTTAGCAGGCGTGGTGTTTTAATCGCCAAAAAACCCTCAATGAAATGTCGAGGTTCAGAACTAAAATACCCCAGGCAAGCAGAACGATTCGTATCTAGTATAAGTGCCCTAAAAAACTGTTTTCAAGTTATTAGGGCCATAAACTCTAAACATTTTTTTTAACAAATTTTTTATGAGATTTGGGCGCGAAGTAGGTACCAAAACTCCTTTTGGCTCCGGCAAGCTCCCCATCTTCACCACTTTTTTAGGCCACGAGCCGCCGCTGATTCAAAAATGTTGTCGGTTTCAAGTTTATTAAGATTAATTAAGATAAAATAAGAACTATGAATATAAGTAGATGTTCAAAATGTTCACCGCGAACGTCTTGGCAATATCCTAATCTCAAATAAAACTGTCTTCTAACATCATTTAACATAACAGGCGTGATCGACCTAATCGCAAGCGTTATTCGTTCTTTTAAGTCATTTAAATCAGAAGGTTTAGTTTTGTATACATGGCTTTTCTCATATCCCCATAAAAAGAAATCTAATAATGTAAGATCAGGTGATCGCGCTGGCCATTCAATCGATCCTCGCCTCCCTATCCACCGATTGGGAAATATTATATCGAGGTACTGCCAGACATTAAGTTGGTAATGTGGTGGTGCTCCATCCTGCTGAAACCATATCGTATTCGCTGGAACTTGAGGGTTTCCTGGATCAGGATATAAATTTGCCAACGTTGGAATGACATCATTTTGAAGTAGTGCCAAATAATTGTTGCCATTCAAGTTGCCCTCAATGAAAAACGGACCAATGATATTGTTTCCTACAATCCCTGCCCAAACATTAACCTTTTGGGGGTATTGAGTGTGTTCTTCTCTCATCCAGTGAGGATTTTCCGTGGCCCAGTAGCGGCAATTTTGCCGATTAGCATAACCGTTAAGTGAAAAAGTACACTCATCAGAAAACATAACGTCTTCAATTGGATAATATTGTTATCCAACATGTCCATCATTTGCTCACAAAAAAAAGTTCTCCTATCAAAATCGTCTGCCATGAGCTCCTGAGTAGGTATCATCTTATAGAGATGCAATTTATTTTCTTTTAATATGTTTACTATCGATGTATGGCTAGCATTGAATGTAGTGGATGCCTGTCTACTCGATGTATGTGTGTTTTCCTGAAACTCAAGCAATACATCTAATTTGAGTTCATCACTCAGTGCATTGGCAGCTGCTTTTTTTATCTGCCTTACATGACCAAACTCGCGAAACTGCTTCTCTATTTTACTTATTGTTCCTTGGGATATAGGCGGTAAATTAGGAAATTTCTCATGAAATAGGCGAGTTACTTCCTGTTGTGTTCGGGTGTTATCTCCGTAACCAATCATTTGTAAAACTGTTATTTTATGAATTTCCGTTAATCTAACCATTTTTCAGAATTGAATTGAACGAACTTTTTACTTAAATTAAAATACTGACAACTTAAATAAAACAATTTACTAATGCGTGTTAAAATACCGTTGCCACGGAAATTCTTTAAAGTTTTTTAATGGTTACCATCTAAAAACCACATTGTTATGGTTTTTGTTCATTTTGTCATTATCAAGACCTAAACGGGAACTAAGTTTTGAGTATATTTTAGCGAATTTCGGTAACCACATGATTTTAATTTATTTTATCTTAATTAATCTTAATAAACTTGAAAGCGACAACATTTTTGAATGGTGAATGAAAAGACCTTTCAAACGATATATCACAAGCCTATACTTCCTATTTTAAAAATTGGGGGTTGTACCTATCATTCTAAGAGGGTTGAAGGTAGGGGTTGCATTTTCACGTTAAAGAATGTCAAGTTATAATTTAAATTTGACGTGTTTCGGGATTTTTTATAAATATGTACAGTAACCTAAATATTGAATTTATTCCATTTGGCTTTTACACACTGTATGTCTTCTGTATGTATTAGCACTATGACTTTTTTCAGATTTCATTTTTAAGTAGAGAAATTGAGCAAGATGATCAGAAATACATGGGTCCACAATTCCACAACCAACTATCTCACTGCTTATGTTTGTTAAGATGTTATCTAAACAAGTTGCTGATCTAGTTGTGATTGTAGTAAATTCATTAATATTTATGGTTAAGCCAAAAGTAGAAATTAGATCACGGAAACTGTTTAGTTCATTAGAAGCTTTTTTAAAATCAATGTTGAAATCTCCAATTATTATTTCTCAGAGCAAAACATCAATCTTCATCTTCGAGTGCCATATCAGAATTATCCGACGTTGGCGATCACCATTGCGAAGGCTTCTCGATCTTCTGCAATATGGAATAACTGTCCCAGATTGTCCCAGATAAGACATTTTTCGATGTTTAACAGTCTTTAGCAGTTCTCTATCTTTGTTGACGCTCCTTAGTACTTCTTCATTAGTTTTCCTTGCTCTCCAAGGTATCTTCAGCATTCGTCTATGAACCCATATTTCCAATGCTTCAATTTTGTTCATGATCGATACTTTTTCCCGGAGAGTTGTGTAGGGGAATATTTTACATATTTCAATTTCCAAGCTGTTTAATCGAAGCTATTAGTGAATAGTTTCAGATAAATATTAGGTTTTTATGGGATTAAGTCAAAAATATTGGTTGTACTTGTGATGAGAATCACATTTTTAATTATTTAATGTTTGACATTTTGATTTCCATTCAGGAAATCGTTCTTAAAAAACGTTTTTTGTACAAAAATTGTATACACACGTGTTACATAATTTGTACAATAAACAAGGTTAAATATTGGAAATCGTATCGTTAAATATTAGTTAATTAAAAATGTAATTTTCATCTCAATATCGACCAATAATTGTGGCTTAATCACATAAAAAAATAATATTTTTGACTTTGACCATGCCATAAGAAAGTAGTTCACGGAACCTCACTAAATAGTTAAAAAAAATCTTATACAGAAATTTAAATTCTAAATAGTATGAGGGGTAGCCGACGAAAAATTTGTAAAGACGTATAGTTGATTTTGCTTCGTTTTTTTAAACAATCTTAAAAGGCAAAAAAAAATAATTTTTTGTTTATAAAACGTTTTGTATACATTCTAAAGAAAAGTAATTCAAATAAAAGTTGTAGACCATAAAAAGTTTTTTATGTAGAGAAATACCAAATTTAAATACATAAATAATTGAGATAATTCCAAAAAACCGTAAACTCTAAGATATTATGTTTGTAGTAATTTATAAATGTTAATAACTTTGTTTTTTGGCTAACGACAGGTAATATAGCTACTTGAAATTATGGCAATTGATGAGTTATTAAAGTGTGCTAAATATCAAGCAGATCAAAAAATATTTTACAATTTATTCAATTTGTTTATCACAGAAAGCGATTATTTAAACAACTGTACATGTCCAAACAGTCTGACTCAACAAGTTTTTTTTTGTAACTTGCAATCGATTCTTTGCGCTTTCAGTTTTAGGGTATATTAAAAAAGCTTTAATATATTATTAAATTTTTTATTAAAAACCAGTTTGAATAGGGGACTTTTTAGTTTTTAGACCACTTCACGTTTTTTTAATTTCTTTGACAAGTGAGGATTGTCTATTCGGTTATTTCTTAATATGGGCTATGAGCAATTGTCTAGTCAAGTCAACACTATTATAGAAGTTATATAGAAGTTATCCATACTTTTCCAGTAGTCATTCAGACGGTTCATCTTAATTGTCCCCATATGGAACATAAGCCCGAGAAAAGTCTTAAATTCTGTTTGTGTTGTCTCTTTCGAAAACGCAGTCCTCGATTTTTCTAAACGACTTTGTGCAAATATTTCGTCAGAGTCAATCAGAGTCACTTTCACCATTCATTTAATCTACATCGTCCTCGCCAGATGCTTGTAACAATGATTGTAATCCAGCAGTGGTCAATCTACGTTTATGTTCACATCTAGCTTTTTTAGATGTCGAAGCATATTATTTACATCCATTTTTTTTATAAATACTATAACTCACTTTTACGGAGGTAATTAACAATAAAAACGTTCTACTAGAAACTGTCAACTTACGACTTCCAATACTATAAGGCCACTTGTACACTTTTTTCTCTTTGTATTATCTACATCGCTTTGCCTGAGATGGTATTTTTGGGTGTAACTGGTCGTGAGGGTTACAACATTTCTTTATTTGCAAATGCATTCGCGAACTCCAGTCTGAACTCAAGGATAGGTTGTTGCTTTTTTTACGTTTTCTATTATTTAGCAACTAAGCATTGACTACTGCGGTATTAAATATTAATTCCACTGCCACTTTCCGGTACCACTTCAGAATTTTGCGTATTAAGCTTTGGAAAGAAACCACTTGATCACTAAAATCAACACTCTTTTTCACCTAGTTATAATCGAGAATAGTTTGTGGTTTTAGAACTTGTGTATAATTTTTGTTTTCATTTGATTAAACCAAGATACAACTATTATGTTTAAATGTTGTAAGGATTAAAACTGGTCTTTTGTCGACCCATTTTATCACCTGTAAAATCAATAATGGGGTTAAGTTTCATCGTGAGTAACTGATTGCAACTTTTTTAATCGAGATTTTGGTTTTACATGTTTTTATAGTAAAACATCTGCACATGAATAATTCGTTTCTTGAACAATAATTTCAATTCATCGGCCAATATTCTAAAATAAGGTGTTATTAAGTCGTCCGGAATATTATAAACTGGTTCTCTTTCACAAAGCATTGGAAAAATATGGTTTTGGTTTACATTCTATATTTAGAAAAATCTTTTACTGCAACTCTTGTTCGACCTAAACTAAATTAATACACCAAACAAATTAATCTATTTTTTTTATAGAAATGCAGATTCCTGTCGGATTTTTATCAGTGCGGCATGAGTCACTGGTGTCTCGTATATCCGGACCTCTTATCGCATTACAAACATAATTCTCAATTAGCAGTGCGGTACAAGATACATTTAGGTCGTATAATCTTAAAGCCGTAATAAGACCATAAGACCGTATGTTATAAATAAATATATCCCTCTAAGAATTATCTTGAAAGATGAAAAAAATACAATAAAAAAGTGCTATAAAAAATATTAAGTGTTATTTAAAAAATTAGAAGTCATTCACGGGCGTACAGTTAAAGACAAAAGTTTTCAGTGTTCTATTACTTGATTATTATTATCTGGTATTCTGAAAATGTTGGCATTTTTTCCTGGTCTGATCTTCCTCAACTAACGTCATCTTTCTTAATTGGTGGGTTATGTTGTTCAGGTCTCTTTAAGTGTTTTTGTTGCTATCCATACTGAATGATCTTCTTTAGACAATGTACTAATGTAGTGTTCAAATATGGCATTGCGTGCATCATGTAGCGCTGATCTTAATTGTCTGATTAGTCGATTATATTTGTGTTCGTCATTAAGATTTGCATTGTTGTTGCATTTATGTATTACCATCAACCTAAAGGTTATGCACGACTCCCCTTGTATAGGTACACAGGCATGCACCCGTGCGGGAGAAAAAAGTTTTGTTATACCGTTACATTATGTCACATTTTAACGATGAATATTTTATGGTCCTCTTTGGGTTATAAAACGAATGATCGACTTTTTCTCGCACAGATCCCGCCTATGCAACTTTACAAAGCGAGTCGTTTGCTGGGTATTAAAGAACCGTCTATGGCCATCATATAATTTTACGCTAATATTTCACATTCTACGACGCATTCCACGTTTGACACACTGTCTTGTTTAGTTTTCTGTCATTCTATTTGTTAAATCCTCATCTTAACGTCAAGTTAATCTCATTCTCGTCACAACGTCAAGGAGCAGTAAATGTGTGCAGTGAACGGGAGGCATATGTCTAAAAGTGAACGTTGGAGATTTTTCGAGTTTATCATATCTTCTTCTTTGAGTGCCTCTCCTATCGGAGATTGGATATCATTAGGGCGATTCTAATTTTATTTACTGCTGTTTTGAATAAGTCGTTAGTGGTACAGCCAAATCACTCTCTTAAATTTCTCATTCAGAACATTCTTCTAGGGATTGGATTTCTGCGTCCTTGGATTTTTCCTTGCATTATATTTTGTAGGAATGTGTACTCTTTTTTATATTCAGTATAACTTCTGGATCGTTATTTATTCTGCGTATTACCTCTTCATTTGTAATTTTATCCACCCAAATTATTATTAGTATACGCCGGTAGCACCACATCTCAAAGCTTTCAAGATTTTTAACATTTTTCTGTTTAAGAGTCAATGCCTCAACACCGTAAAGCAAAGTACTGAATACATACTAAGTAGTTAACTAAAAGTGGACGTATGCAAAGAGATGTATGACGTAATCGTATGGTATTCGCTAAATCCTGTCACGTAATATGCCACACACCTCTGTGAGTTAATTCGTTTTATTGCTGCCAGTTTAAGGTGTTATTAGATGCCACCATGTTTAATTTCTCTCCACCATCGTATTATCTCCGTTAAATCCTATCATTTTAGGCTCCATATGTCATGATTAGACCTATAGGACCGGAGATACGCAACTAAGACTCTTTTGACATAACATATATAGGAGCAAAGATATATACCTAAGGTCCTTTTGACGTGTTGATGTATTTGATTTCTACGTCGTAGTATTCTATTGGTTAAATGGTACCATTTGAGGTACTGTACGTCACGATTGGACTAATAGGACCGAAGATACATAACCAAGGCCATTTTGACATGCTACTCCATTAAATTTTTATACATCATTGTATTTTATTTGTTAAATCCTTTCATTTGAGGTACTGCACGTCATGATTGGACTAATAGAACTAAAGATACACAACTAACGCCCTTTTGACATTGTTCTGCATTTGATTTTTCGGTTCCATTGTATTCTTTATGTTAAATCCTATCATTAGAGGTACTATACGTCACGATTAGACTAATAGGACCGAAGTTACGTGACTACTGCCCTTTTGACATATTGCTGTATTCAATTTTTTTTTTAATTAATGAATTTCAATTGGTTAAATCCTGTCATTTGAGATACTGTACGTCACGATTGGACTTATAGAAACGAAGATATATAATTAAGGCCTTTTTGACATGCTGCTATATTTGATTTTTCTGTCTTATTGTATTTTATTGGTTAAATCCTATCATTTGAGGGGCTGTACGTCGCGACTGGACCAATTGGAGCGAAGATACAATAGGCAGTTGCAATATATCATAACCCGTTACTTTTAACCAACCATGAATATATATATATATATATATATATATATATATATATATATATATATATATATACATATTCTTAAATTTACTATTTCGTTGTGGGTAATATTATATTCAACAGCGATGCCAAATTTACTACTACTACTACTAAGGATTTCCACAGTTTTCACTGTCTTCCTTCACTCAACCGTTTTCTCCAATTTTCCGTGTCATTCCAGTCTCCATCTCGCAGGGTTCTTTTCTCCATAGCCTCGTCGATTTCATCTCTGAATGACCTTCGGGGTCTTCCTCTCTTTCTTCTTCCAATCGGGCTCCATTCTGTGATTTTGTTTATCCAGCGTCCTCTGTCCGCTCTTCTGACGTGGCCGTACCAGGATAGTCTCTTCTCCTCTATATAGTCGATTATGTCTGATTGCACTCCCATTCTCCGCTTAATCTCTGCGTTTTCAATTCTGTCTCTTTTTGTAAGTCTACAGCTTCTCCTCAGGAACTCCATTTCTACTGCTCTTATTCTACCTCTATTTCTCTTGTTTATTGTCCAGTTTTCGGACCCATATGTCAGGATACTTCTTGTCAGGGTGTTATATATTCTCTTTTTTGTCTTTATCGTAATGTTCTTATCCCACAACACTGAGTTTAGTTGTCTTATACAGTTTCTTGTTTGTCTCAGTCTGTTGTTTATATCTTCTTCTGTTGTTCCCTGGTTCGATATTATGGTTCCTAAATACTTGAATTTATCTGTTCCATTTATTTGTCTTCCCTCGTCTATCTCTAGGTTTCTCATATCCTTGTTTTCTGTTGTTAGGTATTCGGTTTTCTCTAAGTTTATTTCCATTCCGTTGTTTTTATATTCTTCTTCTAGTTTTCTGAGCATAAAGCTGAGATCTTCTTCATCTTGTGCGATGACTACTTGATCGTCGGCAAAACTTAAGGTGTATAGGTATTCGTCTCTTACTGGTATGCCCATTCCTTCGCACTTTCTCCTCCATGGTTTGAGTGTCTTTTCCAAGAATATTTTAAACAGAGTAGGGGACGTAGCACAGCCTTGTAGAAGTCCTTTTGTCGTCTTAAATGGATTGTAGGCTTTATTTCCACATTTAATAGCTACTTTGTTTTCTTTGTATAGTGCTTTAACTGCTTTTATTAGTGTTTGTCGGATTCCGAGATCATTCATTGCTTCCCATAATTTGGAGATGGGATGCCAAATTTCTGATGATAAAATCAAAGAATATACACTCTTATAGAAGAATTGTTCACTGTTATTTTTGAATGTTAGGAGAAAGTGGGTCATAGATAAAGAAAAGTGGGTCGAGTGGAACGCACGAGTTGCACGTGGTACCACTAAGGAGCGGTTTGCTTCTAAAATATGAAAGAGTGGGGCAATAAATGTAACTTTAGATATTTTTATATGTAGATGCCGCGTGGTCGTAGAATAGGATTAAATTTTTGCGTTTTATAAAATTTTTTAAAGAAAATAATATTATTTTAACTTTTAATAAATTAATCTTTTTAGAAAAATTATTATGATTCAAATTTTTAATTGAAATATGTACAAATCTTAAGTATAAATCAGTTTAAGACTATATTGTAATAATTTCACCAATATTCATTCATTGTGAAAATTATGTTTTAGATACTACTAGTTGTTATTTTAAAACAAGATTAAATAGTACCCATACAGCGTAAAAACTTTCACATATAGGTACTATTCATTAAAATGTACTGTTAAAGTTTATTTTGTTATTTCAAAAATAAATCAGGAATGGTTTTTGTTGTTATTGAAAAATTATGGATGAAATGGAAGTTTAGAAGTTTTGGCGAAATGGAAAATTTCATAATTTAGTAAAAAGTTTCATTGAATACTTTTTTTTTAAATTGAATTTTTTTTAAAATGTTTCGTTAATTTCTGGGCAGAAAAACAGTATAATAAAAAGTTATGTGACGGTTTTTCGTTGTGTTGGAAAAACCAATTTTTAATTCAAAGTTATACAATTAAAAAAATAAATACTTTGAATATTGTAAATATCATACATTTTTAAGTTTTAAAATTAAAAATTTAACAATTTAATATTGTTACGATAAATTCTGACCCAAAACCGTAAATATATTTATTACTAATATTTTCATTCATTCACGTATTTTTTAGGTAATGCCTACCTGACACACGATGGGTCCCCCTTTGTAATAAAAACAACAATTCGAACCTTCTGGAGACAAGCCGATTTAACCATACCGGTTCTGAGAACAATTCGCCGCTCTGTCTAGAAGGCCGTAGACGTTTCTCGTCTAACAGTAGTGAATATATAACGGGACTTTTTGGAGAATGGAGAACAGTTAATTCGGAAGACGCGCTCGCGATAAAATGTTACGTTCGCTTTTTAATAAATTATGTATATTTAGTGATAAATAAATTAATATCAGTTATTGTGCTTTTTAATGAATTAAGATAAGAACAAGACATTATAAATTAAATAGACATTGAAATAAAATCATCACAATATATTGAAAATACAAGATTTTATTGTGAAAGAACAAAAAAAAAGACAGTTTGCAAATCAAGTATCGATGCGAAAATGATAGTAGGATATATATATATATATATATATATATATATATATATATATATATATATATATATATATATATATATATATATATACAATAGCACTAAAGGCCTTAGAGGCCCATGGGTTAAAAAGTTTGTTCTTTCTTCATTTTCGCTTTCCTTTATGTACTGAGATCTTCTCTGGCTCGATATGTGATTTTTCTCCATTCTTTTATGTTATTCATTTTTCTTTTCTGGCCTTCTAGTCCAATTTCTTCCATATCTTTTTCTACCTCCTGATTCCATCTATTTTTTGGCCTTCCTTTTCTCTTTTTTAAAGTTATAGTGTAGTTCAGTACCCTTTTTGGAGTCCTCGTGTTCGACATCCTTTCTAGGTGACCTCGCCATCTTAGTCTCTGTGCCTTTATGACTCCTATTATGTTAGGTTGATTATATAATTTCTTTAACTCATCATTTGATCTTCTTATCCATAAACCGTCCCTTATTATTCCTCCATATATCTTCCTCAGGATTTTCCCTTCCCATATATCCAGTAAATTTTGTTCATTTTTTGTCATTGTCCATGTCTCACTGCAGTACGTTACTATTGGTTGTATAGTTGTTTTGTATAACTGTATTTTTGCCTTTCTTGATAAAAGCTTGCTTTCCAACATTCCACTAAGAGCATGTACACTTCTATTGCCTACCATTATTCTAGCTTGTATTTCTTCTTTAATGTTAGGTTTGCGTGATATTATTGTACCTAGGTATGTAAATCTTTCAACCATTTCGAATTCGTATGATAATCTTTCTTCTACTTCTACTTTAAACTTTTGTCCATCCCTGAACTGATAATCTGTCCACTGCATACATTTTGTTTTAGTTTCATTTATGTAAAGTCCCATTTTCTTTGCTGCTTTTACTATTCTCTGTACTATCTCCTGTAGCTCTTTTTTTTCCTCTTGCCAGCAACACTATATCATCCGCAAATGCCAAAACTTGGTGTCTTTTATGATATAGGAGTCCTTCTCTATTGATTTTCGCTTCTCGCATTATTTTTTCTAGGCATAAATTGAAGAGTAATGATGACAAAGGATCGCCCTGCCTTAATCCTTCGTTTACTGTAAATTTGTCTGATACATGATTGTTTACTTTGACTCTGTTTTCTGTATTCTCTAAAGTAAGATGTATCATGATACGCAACTTTCTGCTAACTCCCAGTTCCTCAAGGGTCTCTTTTAATTCCTTCCTTTTAATTCTATCGTATGCTTGCTGGAAGACGATGAATAGCGCTATCGTTGGTAAGTTGTGTTCATAGCTTTCTGCTTGTAATTCTCTGATTATGAATACTTGGTCCGTTGTGCTTCTCCCTCGTCTAAATCCGCACTAATATTCGCCTATTATATTTTCAACTTCTTTTTCTAGCTTATCTTTTATGGATTTTGATAGGATTTTATATACGGTATTTAGTAACGCTACTCCTCTGTAATTACTGCATTCTGTTTTGTCTCCTTTTTTGTGTAATGGGCAAATAATGGCTTCCTTCCAATCTTCTGGTATTCGTTCTTTTATCCATATCTCCTTTATGATCTTGTATATCCAATTATATAGCAGTTTTCCACCATATTTCATCATCTCTGCTGTTATGTTATCGCTTCCAGGGGATTTGTTGTTTTTCAGATTTTTTATGATTTCCTCGATTTGTTCTTTGCTGGGTGAATTATCTTCTATGTCTTCTAAGTGTTCGATTCTTGCTTCTGCTTCCATACATTCTCTTTGGTTTGACTTATTATTGCCATTTAGTAATTCATCAAAATACTCTTTCCATCTTTCGGCTATTTCTGCTTCCCCGCTTATATTATTTCCTGCTTTGTTTTTAACGAATATGGGTTTTTGTTGGAAACCTTTTTTTTTCATTTCTAGCACCTTGATATGGGTTTTTTATTTTTTTATTTCTGTAATTCTCTTGTATTTCTTTTAGCTTATTTTCTATGTGTTTTCTCTTCTTTTCTCTCAGCACCCTCTTTACTTTTTGTCTTTGCTCCCTATATCTATTCTTTGTCTCTGTTGTTTCTTTCGTGATCATTTCCATCCTTAATGATTTTATTTCTATTTCTTTTTTGCAATCTATGTCGAACCAGTCTTTCCTCTTTTTATTCTCTTGTTTATCACATTCTTTTGCTGCTTTGTTCATTATTTGCTTTATGTTTTCCCATTTGTTCTCAGTTTGCTCTTCTATTTGTATCTTTTTTAGTTCTCTTTCCATTGTTTCCTCGTATATTTCTTGCTCTTTCTTTGTTGCTAATCGAATTGGGCTATGTATACATTTCTTTTTTTTTTTATTTTGTTTTTGTTTTCTGGTATCAGTTGCTTAATTTTGATGTCCACCATGTAATGATCTGAGTCGGCGTCTGGTCCTCTGTAGGTTCTTATCTTCTTTATACATTGCTGTTCTTCTTTTTCGATGAGCACGTGGTCTATTTGGTTTTTAGTCTTTCTATCTGGCGATATCCATGTTTCCTTGTGTATTTCTTTTCTTTTGAAATATGTGCTCATTATGATCATATTTTTTTCTCTTGCGAAATCTATCAGGAATTGTCCATTCTCATTAGTTTCATTGTGTTTACTATATTTTCCTATTGTCGGTCTAAATACTTCTTCCTTCCCTATTTTGGCATTTGCGTCGCCTAGAATAATTTTCATATCATATCTGGGTATATTTTCGATTGTTCTGTTTAATTCATTGTAGAAACATTCTTTGACATCATTATCTTTTTCTTCTGAAGGCGCGTGAATATTTATGAGGGTGATTTTTTGGTATTTTCTCTTGAACCTGATACTACATATGCGGTCTGATACTGGTTTAAACTCTACTATTGCTTCTTCTAGCTCTTTTCTTATCATAAAACCTGTGCCTAACGTTCGATTCTTTCCGCCGCTGTTAAAAAACATTGTATCTTCTATTTCTAATATATCATTTCCCAGCTGTTTCGTCAGCTACTATGTCAAAATGGAACTTTTCGATTTCTCTCGCTAAGTGTTTAAGTTTGCCTTCTCCATATGTGCCTCTTACATTCCATGTTCCTAAAAGTAAGTGTTCTTTTCGTAATGTTTTCTTGTGTTTTTGTCCGGTTATCATTTTTTTCCTTTTTTTGTATTATCGCTAACCTTGTTCTGTGCTTGTTTCGTCAACTTTATTCCAGTAGTACATTTAGTTGCTAGTTTTTTGATGTTTTTTTTTACATATTGCGCCTTCTTTGTCATTCCACTTCCATTCGCTGTTATTTACCCATATTTTTTTTACTCCAATCTTGACTTCATTTCCTTTATTTCTTTCTTCTTGAGCAATGTTTCTAATTGTTTTCTGTATTTCTCGTTCTTTTATGGTTGCATCTTCGTTGATATATATTTTGTACTCTTTAATTTCTTTTAACTTGTGCTTTTTTTCCATTATTTTTCTTTTTTCTTCTTGGTTTTCCAATTCAATTAGGCATGTTTTTTCGCCTAACTTGTGAGCATTCCTTATTTTAACCTCTACTCCTAATGTTGTTTGATGAAATTATTGATTGTTCCTTTTAACCCTGCTTGCTCATATGTGTCTATCTTTAGGCCGTACATAACTATGTTATTTATTCGTCGGTATTTTTCCATAACTTCAATGTTTTTTGTTATTTCTCTGAGTTCTTCCTTGATCTCTATATTTTCTTGTTTTAGTTCTGAATTTTCTTTTCTCAGCTCTCTGTTTTCCATTATGAGCTTTTCTATCGTTTCCTTGCATTCTTTTTGATTTCTATTTATTTCCATAATATCATCGGTGAGGTGGCTCACCATTATTAGTAATTGATCAATTTTTGTTGCCTCATTTTTGAGAACTTCTTGCTCTTTCTGAAAATGTTATCTTCTTCCTCGCTGTCTTTATATCTGTCCTTCCTTTTTGCCCATCCTTCTGAAAGTGTATCATCACTGTCTAAATGTTTCATGTATTTTTCCATTTTCCGGCGCCAAACACTGTCTTCCACCTAAACAGTTCAGAGAAGACAGCGTTTACCGTATTTATTTTATGTTTATTAACCGTTGTTATTTTTCTGTGTCTACCCCGAAAGTCTACTGACAACGGCAACGTCGCAATTTCAAAGGGTCAGAGTTTCGTTTCTATGTTTTGATGTTAATTAGGCTTATCAATTACAGCACAGCCACCTAAAGCTTACCGTAAGCTTTAGGTGGCTGTGATTACAGCGATCTTACTTTTTATAGGGCCTTGGTGTTTTCGGATGTAATTTCACCGATTTTAAAGTTTTTTTCTTAGCACTCTCCTTCACTTAATGTCTTATATTGTTCACTGGATATTTTCAATAATTTATTTCCCGTTACAACTCTCAGAAATTGAGTTTATTGCAGACGACAAATAAAATATTTGTTTACGTTTTGGTTACCGTGTTGCCAATCCTATATATATATATATATATATATATATATATATATATATATATATATATATATATATATATATATATATATATATATATATATATATATTATAATGTTATATATTTTCATACTTGAATAAATGGATTCCTTGAGGGTGGTGGTGAGCTACATAATTTTACATTCTAGATGAGCCTTCTTATGCCCGATAAGTAAGTCGTAACTCTTTCATAAGATTTGTTTAACTTTGAACTTAATTTAAATCTGAATTTCCCAAACCCTATATTAATTAAACAGCTAATGACTGGCTATATATATTGTACAGTTTCCATCAGAGTGGTTATAACCAACGCCACCGATGTCTCAATATATTGTATATTGTGCCAATTCTCTCACCGTAATTAATTTTATATTTCTCATTTAATTTCTCATAACATTATACAGGGTGGTCCGTAAGTAATTGTACAAACAGAAACCGTAGATTCTGCACTTTAAAATATTACGATTTAAGCCAACTTGCTTTTATAAATTGTTGATATTAAGAAAGATACAGGGTGTTAAAGTGTAAATTTAAAATTTTATTTTTCGCTATAACTTTTACGTTTGTAAATATATATGAACAAAAATTAACGATTGGATGCTTTTGAGTAGGATAAATTATAATTTTATACATACTTTAATGTAACTGATAGAGGGCGCCACATATGCCACATTTGTGGCATAAATTTGCGCTTAACTTTTTGCTCTTTAAGTTAGCTCTATTTGTGTTAAAAGATATTAAAGATACATTATTTCTACAAAGAAAAGGTGTACTAGTTAATAACTTTAAAATTAAACCGTTTTCGAGATCATTGCATTTTAAAAGTCAGCTGAATAATTTTTAGTTGTGATATTTGTGCGGTAAAGCACTGAATACCTGTGAATAAGCATAATTAACCGTTTATTATTATTAAAACAGCCCAAAGATGATAATGTAACATCACAAAATGCTTTGTTATGGCTGCTAAATGTCTTATTGTAGAAAATATTTTTTCTTCTTCTTTAAGTACCGTATCCGTATTCATGAAGGCCGTCATTATGTTTACCAGACCAGTTTAAAGAACCAGTCTTTCCTCTTTTTATTCTCTTGTTTATCACATTCTTTTGCTGCTTTGTTCATTATTTGCTTTATGTTTTCCCATTTGTTCTCAGTTTGCTCTTCTATTTGTATCTTTTTTAGTTCTCTTTCCATTGTTTCCTCGTATATTTCTTGCTCTTTCTTTGTTGCTAATCGAATTGGGCTATGTATACATTTCTTTTTTTTTTATTTTGTTTTTGTTTTCTGGTATCAGTTGCTTAATTTTGATGTCCACCATGTAATGATCTGAGTCGGCGTCTGGTCCTCTGTAGGTTCTTATCTTCTTTATACATTGCTGTTCTTCTTTTTCGATGAGCACGTGGTCTATTTGGTTTTTAGTCTTTCTATCTGGCGATATCCATGTTTCCTTGTGTATTTCTTTTCTTTTGAAATATGTGCTCATTATGATCATATTTTTTTCTCTTGCGAAATCTATCAGGAATTGTCCATTCTCATTAGTTTCATTGTGTTTACTATATTTTCCTATTGTCGGTCTAAATACTTCTTCCTTCCCTATTTTGGCATTTGCGTCGCCTAGAATAATTTTCATATCATATCTGGGTATATTTTCGATTGTTCTGTTTAATTCATTGTAGAAACATTCTTTGACATCATTATCTTTTTCTTCTGAAGGCGCGTGAATATTTATGAGGGTGATTTTTTGGTATTTTCTCTTGAACCTGATACTACATATGCGGTCTGATACTGGTTTAAACTCTACTATTGCTTCTTCTAGCTCTTTTCTTATCATAAAACCTGTGCCTAACGTTCGATTCTTTCCGCCGCTGTTAAAAAACATTGTATCTTCTATTTCTAATATATCATTTCCCAGCTGTTTCGTCAGCTACTATGTCAAAATGGAACTTTTCGATTTCTCTCGCTAAGTGTTTAAGTTTGCCTTCTCCATATGTGCCTCTTACATTCCATGTTCCTAAAAGTAAGTGTTCTTTTCGTAATGTTTTCTTGTGTTTTTGTCCGGTTATCATTTTTTTCCTTTTTTTGTATTATCGCTAACCTTGTTCTGTGCTTGTTTCGTCAACTTTATTCCAGTAGTACATTTAGTTGCTAGTTTTTTGATGTTTTTTTTTACATATTGCGCCTTCTTTGTCATTCCACTTCCATTCGCTGTTATTTACCCATATTTTTTTTACTCCAATCTTGACTTCATTTCCTTTATTTCTTTCTTCTTGAGCAATGTTTCTAATTGTTTTCTGTATTTCTCGTTCTTTTATGGTTGCATCTTCGTTGATATATATTTTGTACTCTTTAATTTCTTTTAACTTGTGCTTTTTTTCCATTATTTTTCTTTTTTCTTCTTGGTTTTCCAATTCAATTAGGCATGTTTTTTCGCCTAACTTGTGAGCATTCCTTATTTTAACCTCTACTCCTAATGTTGTTTGATGAAATTATTGATTGTTCCTTTTAACCCTGCTTGCTCATATGTGTCTATCTTTAGGCCGTACATAACTATGTTATTTATTCGTCGGTATTTTTCCATAACTTCAATGTTTTTTGTTATTTCTCTGAGTTCTTCCTTGATCTCTATATTTTCTTGTTTTAGTTCTGAATTTTCTTTTCTCAGCTCTCTGTTTTCCATTATGAGCTTTTCTATCGTTTCCTTGCATTCTTTTTGATTTCTATTTATTTCCATAATATCATCGGTGAGGTGGCTCACCATTATTAGTAATTGATCAATTTTTGTTGCCTCATTTTTGAGAACTTCTTGCTCTTTCTGAAAATGTTATCTTCTTCCTCGCTGTCTTTATATCTGTCCTTCCTTTTTGCCCATCCTTCTGAAAGTGTATCATCACTGTCTAAATGTTTCATGTATTTTTCCATTTTCCGGCGCCAAACACTGTCTTCCACCTAAACAGTTCAGAGAAGACAGCGTTTACCGTATTTATTTTATGTTTATTAACCGTTGTTATTTTTCTGTGTCTACCCCGAAAGTCTACTGACAACGGCAACGTCGCAATTTCAAAGGGTCAGAGTTTCGTTTCTATGTTTTGATGTTAATTAGGCTTATCAATTACAGCACAGCCACCTAAAGCTTACCGTAAGCTTTAGGTGGCTGTGATTACAGCGATCTTACTTTTTATAGGGCCTTGGTGTTTTCGGATGTAATTTCACCGATTTTAAAGTTTTTTTCTTAGCACTCTCCTTCACTTAATGTCTTATATTGTTCACTGGATATTTTCAATAATTTATTTCCCGTTACAACTCTCAGAAATTGAGTTTATTGCAGACGACAAATAAAATATTTGTTTACGTTTTGGTTACCGTGTTGCCAATCCTATATATATATATATATATATATATATATATATATATATATATATATATATATATATATATATATATATATATTATAATGTTATATATTTTCATACTTGAATAAATGGATTCCTTGAGGGTGGTGGTGAGCTACATAATTTTACATTCTAGATGAGCCTTCTTATGCCCGATAAGTAAGTCGTAACTCTTTCATAAGATTTGTTTAACTTTGAACTTAATTTAAATCTGAATTTCCCAAACCCTATATTAATTAAACAGCTAATGACTGGCTATATATATTGTACAGTTTCCATCAGAGTGGTTATAACCAACGCCACCGATGTCTCAATATATTGTATATTGTGCCAATTCTCTCACCGTAATTAATTTTATATTTCTCATTTAATTTCTCATAACATTATACAGGGTGGTCCGTAAGTAATTGTACAAACAGAAACCGTAGATTCTGCACTTTAAAATATTACGATTTAAGCCAACTTGCTTTTATAAATTGTTGATATTAAGAAAGATACAGGGTGTTAAAGTGTAAATTTAAAATTTTATTTTTCGCTATAACTTTTACGTTTGTAAATATATATGAACAAAAATTAACGATTGGATGCTTTTGAGTAGGATAAATTATAATTTTATACATACTTTAATGTAACTGATAGAGGGCGCCACATATGCCACATTTGTGGCATAAATTTGCGCTTAACTTTTTGCTCTTTAAGTTAGCTCTATTTGTGTTAAAAGATATTAAAGATACATTATTTCTACAAAGAAAAGGTGTACTAGTTAATAACTTTAAAATTAAACCGTTTTCGAGATCATTGCATTTTAAAAGTCAGCTGAATAATTTTTAGTTGTGATATTTGTGCGGTAAAGCACTGAATACCTGTGAATAAGCATAATTAACCGTTTATTATTATTAAAACAGCCCAAAGATGATAATGTAACATCACAAAATGCTTTGTTATGGCTGCTAAATGTCTTATTGTAGAAAATATTTTTTCTTCTTCTTTAAGTACCGTATCCGTATTCATGAAGGCCGTCATTATGTTTACAATTTCCTTTTTCTTTCGCTTCTTAAGTTTCTATACTGGCGTTGTTTTATTTTTGCTCTATTGTAAAATGCTGAGAATCCAAAATATGTGGTTTATGCAAGATGGTACACCACCCCATTCTAGAGAGAGGGCAGTGAGAACATACTTTTCTGAACGTTGGATTGGTCGTGGTAGTCATATTCCTTGGCAATGTGATGAGATATTGATATAATTATTTAATTCATAAAAAATCCCAAAAGAATACTTATTATTAATTACGAAAACTGTTTACCGATTTTTATTAGGACAATTAGAAAATAGAGCACAGGTATTGAATAACACATATGTGTCTTGTTTCATAATAGTTTTGCTACAAATCTAACCTTAAAGACTCAGCATTTTTACAATAACATCATCGTTGGCCTAATAACCGATACTGTTATAAATATAGTAAACACACAGGCAATTCAGTTTAGCATGATATTAGTTCGTTAGTAAGTCATAATAGTCCATTTGCTCGAGATGTAATTATAATTACTCATACGCTGTAACGTAACCATATAAATAAGTAATGTCATCGATACGTTATTCCGTGTGTGTATATAAGTAACCAATAAACAAGATACATCACAGTTTATTATATTAATCAATCTCTGCGACAAATAAGATGTAGTTCCATAATATTCCATAAGATTTGGATATGTATCCAAAAGAATATATTCATCCATTATATATTATAGCCACCACGTAGCCCAGAATTTAATCCGCTTGATTTTGGTGTATGGTCCGCTTGATTTTGGTGTATGGGACGCATTAAAACAACGTGTCTATAAGAATCTCATAATATTCGCAACCAACTATGGGAAGAAATAAATACTGTAGCAGTTTCTTTAGAACCAATGCTGCTATTTAATATGAGACGATCTTTTATGGAATATATTGACAAATGAATTAAAGAAAATGGTGTACATATTGAACACTTACTTTGACAAAAAGTTATGTTATTTAGTTTAACTATTTCTTAATTTGGTTTGCAAAAAATGTTTTGATTATGACTAATTTAATATAAAACGTAAAATGTTTGAGGTAAAATCCTATTATTCTGTTATTTTGTCAAATCCTATTATTAATTATCCTGCTGATATACATATGTATTTATTTTATTTAATAGTTCGTTATCTATTAACTTTAGTTAAAGCTATTTCATACCAAAATTAAGAAGTATTGATGTTTTTGTCTATTTTTCCTTCGTTGCCTGGAGTAATTGCATTAAATCAGAATTATGCAGCTGATTTGTAAAATGCGATTATCTCGAAAACTGTTGAATTTTGAAGTTATTAACAAGTATACCTTTTTTTGTTAAAATAATGCATCTTTAATATTTTTTGTCAAAAATACAGGTAACTTGAAGAGCAAAAAAGTTAAGTGCAAATTTATGTCACATATGTGACATATATGGCGCCCTCTATTGCATACATCAAAGTGTGCATCAAAATATAATTTCTTATATTTCGTTTATATAGAGGTAAAACTCACTAACTGCAAAATAAGTACGAGATATTCAACATTTTGTTCGTTTTTTGCTTTATAATTTTATTTATGATTACTCTAGATAGAAGTGATATTATTTATGGAGGTTAGGTGTTACTTTACTATCCTGTTTTAAAAGAAATGATCAGAACTCAATAACTTTAAAATTATTAAGCTAAATGTACTTAATGAATTTTACCTCAAACTATCATATTCCTGATTGGTACTTAGGGATAAAGTAACTAGATAGGAAGTGATGAAAAATGTTATTATTTCGTTTACTATTATAAATTATAATAAATACCTGTAAAATTGAACACAACAAAACAAAATATAACAAAAAAACTTATTTTAAGGATGAATTGATGTTGAATCTTCTGGTTTCTCATCAAAATTGGGTTCTGGCAGGTTGTCATTTGTAGAGGTACTTGTTGGTAGATTTTTATAATGATGAACTTCCATCTGGTATGAGATTTTCGTTGCAAAGTTTGGCTAGATCTCGTAACTTCAAAGTTGAAATTGGGAGTAAATCGTTATAGAGAGATTTTAACCTTATTTCCGAAATATCCCGAATACTCCTTCTTCCTGGACCACAAGAAATAATTATTTTTTTATACGGCGATGAATGGTCATATCTAAAAAAAAAACACATCGGCATGATCTTTTACAAATTTGAAGTATTTAATTTTTAGCCAGGATACTGTGCAAGCCGTCTTCATCTTTCGTTCTATTTTTTATTATTGTTCGTGCCAAATTATTTAGATCATATAAATCTGTATATTTAAGTTCTCGTACTGCATACGGCTCATTCTGTAATATTTTCTACCATGCTAACCTAAATATTTCCAGCCAATCGATCATAAAAGCTGTTCGTTTTTTTTTTTTTAATGCTCTATCGCCGAATGCATAGAGTCGCACTCCATACTCCATATGACTATGTCCTGACTCCAAAAATTTCTGTTGTATGCATTCCAAGTGCGTAGTATGCACTGCATAGAGAAGTGCAGCAGCCACTTGCTGGTTTCTATTTTGACCTCCACAAGTGTCTGAAAACAATGATATTTTCAGAACTGTGGAGGGTAAGTTTGTAATATACTTTAACAGAATAGATCCAATTTCGTTGCTGCCACGCTTTCCATTAACTTCATTCCAGCAGTAGCTAGATGCGTGCTCACACAATTTTCGAGAGTAGTAAAATAGGGATACTGGGGAGTAAGGTAGTTGCAGTACACTTTGAAGGTTGAACGTTGCTGTTTTAAATATCTTGTCATTTTGAGATAACTTTTTGTCTGTATTTTTTGCTTCATGGCATTCATTCTTCCTTATTAAGTGTATTGAATATTCTAATTCTAAATCTTGTTTTTTTGTTGCATCTGCCATGTTATATTTACTGCATGCTGCACATTGATCCTTTTTAGGACCGAAAAAAGAGTAATTATAGTCATTGCCAAAAATTTGCCTGTATTTCCAATGGCTGACTGGCTTTTGATTTTCAGCTAGACTTTCGAGATAGAGATTGTACATTTTTTTAATTGATAACATTTAAATACAGTCTTTGACTGGCGGTCCTTGTATAATGCCACTCTACAGCAGGGAATGACTCAATATGTTTTTTTACCAACTGGATAGATAGACTCTTCATTAGTAGCGTTTGCAGGGATTTTGCGACCCCTTTTATCTTCACTAAAAAAACAACCTGCTGAATTGGTTCCTTGTAAGGCCGTTATGGGACCATTAGAAATGCAAAGAGTTTTCTCAAAAAACTTGACACATACTCTGTGCCGTACTTTCAAGGAAGGACCCTTAGCTAGCGGGGACACATGAACGGAATCCAATTTAACCTACGTAATATTTTTTCACCCATTTTTCACTAATTTATTACCACCCTAATAATTTTTCACCACCAAATCAACCTTAAGGGGAGCGATTCTGCTGGCTTAAGGTTCAAGCTAGCAGAATTCAAAAAAATAAATTTTTGTTGATGGCATATTTTTCCACCAATTTTTCACTAATTTATTACCACCCTAATAATTTTTCACCACCAAACCACCTTTAATGGGAGAGTGATTCTTCTGGCTTAAGGTTCAAGCTAGCAGAATAATAAAATAAAAAAAGTTTTTGTTGATGGCATATTTTTTCACCCATTTTTTACTAATTTATTACCACCTAATAATTTTTCACCACCAAACCAACCTTAAGGGGAGCGATTCTGCTGGCTTAAGGTTCAAGCTAGCAGAATTAAAAAAAAAAAACTTTTTGTTGATGGCATATTTTTTCACCCATTTTTCACTAATTTATTACCACCCTAATAATTTTTCACCACCAAACCACCCTTAATGGGAACGATTCTGCTGGCTTAAGGTTCAAGCAAGCAGAATTCAAAATCACAAATTTATTACCACCCTAATATTTTTTCACCATCAAACCACCCTTAAGGGGAGCGATTCTGCTGGCTTACGGTTCAAGCTAGCAGAATTAAAAATATTTATGATATACCACAGTGTTCTGCTAGGTTTTTACGAATTTATTACAACTTTAGTAATTTTTCACCCCTTACTACCCCTTTAACAAAAATTAAATAAAATTGTTTTTTCAAAAATACTTCAATACATTTACACGTGTGTGTGTGTGTGTGTGTGTGTGTGTGTGTGTGTGTGTGTGTGTGTGTGTGTGTGTGTGTGTGTGTGTGTGTGTGTGTGTGTGTGTGTGTGTGTGTGTGTGTGTGTGTGTGTGTGTGTGTGTGTGTGTGTGTGTGTGTGTGTGTGTGTGTGTGTGTGTGTGTGTGTGTGTGTGTGTGTGTGTGTGTGTGTGTGTGTGTGTGTGTGTGTGTGTGTGTGTGTGTGTGTGTGTGTGTGTGTGTGTGTGTGTGTGTGTGTGTGTGTGTGTGTGTGTGTGTGTGTGTGTGTGTGTGTGTGTGTGTGTGTGTGTGTGTGTGTGTGTGTGTGTGTGTGTGTGTGTGTGTGTGTGTGTGTGTGTGTGTGTGTGTGTGTGTGTGTGTGTGTGTGTGTGTGTGTGTGTGTGTGTGTGTGTGTGTGTGTGTGTGTGTGTGTGTGTGTGTGTGTGTGTGTGTGTGTGTGTGTGTGTGTGTGTGTGTGTGTGTGTGTGTGTGTGTGTGTGTGTGTGTGTGTGTGTGTGTGTGTGTGTGTGTGTGTGTGTGTGTGTGTGTGTGTGTGTGTGTGTGTGTGTGTGTGTGTGTGTGTGTGTGTGTGTGTGTGTGTGTGTGTGTGTGTGTGTGTGTGTGTGTGTGTGTGTGTGTGTGTGTGTGTGTGTGTGTGTGTGTGTGTGTGTGTGTGTGTGTGTGTGTGTGTGTGTGTGTGTGTGTGTGTGTGTGTGTGTGTGTGTGTGTGTGTGTGTGTGTGTGTGTGTGTGTGTGTGTGTGTGTGTGTGTGTGTGTGTGTGTGTGTGTGTGTGTGTGTGTGTGTGTGTGTGTGTGTGTGTGTGTGTGTGTGTGTGTGTGTGTGTGTGTGTGTGTGTGTGTGTGTGTGTGTGTGTGTGTGTGTGTGTGTGTGTGTGTGTGTGTGTGTGTGTGTGTGTGTGTGTGTGTGTGTGTGTGTGTGTGTGTGTGTGTGTGTGTGTGTGTGTGTGTGTGTGTGTGTGTGTGTGTGTGTGTGTGTGTGTGTGTGTGTGTGTGTGTGTGTGTGTGTGTGTGTGTGTGTGTGTGTGTGTGAAAAACACTTCTGTAATTAAAAATTACTACTTACCTATTACTTATTAATTACTCACTAAAAGTACTACAAATTCCACTGAAGATGGACTGATAAGTCAAAAAACGTTTTGAACTTAATCCTTTTGGATTTTTAAAATTTAATTAAATATACCAATTACAACAGTGTTTTACTTCAATGTTCGAGTTTTTTAACTATATGATATACAGCCAACTCACGGGAATTATCCCTTTTTAAGTTGTAAAATTTTGTTAAAAAATAGGCAATGTACAAACAACAATATTGCAATGTTTAGCATATAAAAAAGTTGGTGAAGTTGGTGTTTGTGTAAATTCTAGCATTTAAAGATGTAAACTACTTTTCTTATTTGAATTTCTAGTATTTATGGGAATTATCTTACACACTGACACATACGGATTTCAAGATTAGAGGGTTATTGGAAAACAGATCCACTATTCAACTTTTTTGCAGAACATCAGAAGAGATCTTTTTCTTACAATTTCAAGGTGCTTAAACTTCATCCATAATCCAATGAGACCTAATGTTATTCCTGAAGATCGGTTTTATAGAATAAGAACAGTTATAGAGTTTTTAATAATAAAATGACTGGTCGGAATTATCCAGTAAAAGAATTATCACTAGATGAATCGATGGTACCGTGGAAAGTTAGACTTAGTTTTAAACAATATATTAAACAAAAGACATAAAAGACGATATCAAGGTTAGAATTAATTCGTAAATTAATTTATAAAAAAGCAAAGAAAGACGGAATATCGCACGCGAATATTTACCTATAAATAATTGCTAATAAATCGGACAAACGCGAAACGAAAACGAAAAGATGCAGAGTATGTCCTATCCTAAAAATAAGAAAAACCCCAATTTATGAGTGTGTAGATTGTGCCGAGAAACCAGATCTCTCCGTGGGCGATTCTTTCAAACATTTTCATGAACAAAATAAATAGGTTAATATTTTTTTGTAATAACCTTTTATTTTTACCTATATTCAACTGACAATGAATGAAAAATCGACAAAGAATTAAAATACAAATATCCATGAGCAGAAGTAGAAGGTATAGAAAAATTGAAATAAGAATAATTTTATTTTACACCGGTTTAAATAGAGAACCTTTTACCTGTTGGTATAACCAATTTCCGGTCCCAACTGTCAGATATTAAAATTACCAACTAACTATTGAATACTTAATGATTCAGTCAATTTTCTTTAATTTATCAATAATTTTATCAACAATGGTTTATTTGCTTATTATTTAAGTTCCAAATTAACATATCAGAACTGGAATAAATATTTGAAAATACTTATACACACCATGACAGATAACTCACACCAACAATTATTTCAAAGAAAGTTTGTAATTTTGTTATACGTTATACATTTTGACTACAAATGTACATATTTAATTTAATTAACAAATAATCACTTAAGTTTGTTCTGTAACTTTGACTAAGCTGCGTTAGTTATCATAGAATAAGTATTACAATTATTTATATTGTTACATTGAAATCAATTATTTAAAGTTTGTTAAAGTATGCCAATATTAACACATCAAATAACTTTGATATCTAAAATTAAAATTAAAAATTTTAGACATTTATTAATATCAGCTTATTTCATAAACTAGATAACTTAACTTACAGCATTTAAAAATAGAAGAAGAACTGTCACACTTTAACCTACATTTGTCAAGTTTACCTCTAAAATCTGATATATAGCATAAAAAAAAACTCATTGTCTCCTAGTAAGAAATGTAGTTCTTTTTAAAATACTCCCCCTTTTAAATTAAATGTCTGTTTCGTCCCCCGTTTTTTAAGTGTTTTCTGTGTGTTTCTGTGTGTGTAAAAGTGTCTTAATTTAATTTTAACATAAAAAATTTTTGACTTTACAAAATTTGCCAGATATTGCAACAACTTTATCAAAGAAATTTGATAACTACAAGCTTATATAATTGCACACCCACACAATTTGTACATCAATTCTTATTCATTGTCTTACAACTGTCACCTTCCAAAACAAAACATAAAATCTCAATAAATAACACACATTTCATAAATATATCTCCAGAATAAATATAAATAACTTTACAGAACTTAATGGTACAGAACATTACTTTCATCAAACAAACAATACATTTCATCTATCTCTACTTCATTGGATAAAATCTGTCTCCTCAAGAACTTCCCCGTTTACTGTTAAACAATTACAATAGTTGACCTGAGTTCTCCAATCAACAATACAAGATAGTTTGAACCATGTTTTTTCAACCATCAATTAATAGAGTACCGGCATGTAAGTAATGTTTATTTATTTGTTTATTTATTAATTCATTACAGTTTAATAGACTATGTTACCAATTTGTGGGTCTTACCTTGTCTGCTTAAACATTTTATTCATTTATAAAACCACAGACATGTAATATTGGCATAATTACTGTAATTTATATAGTTTATATCACCTACCTATGTTTTATCTATATTAGACAACACCCTAATATGGGATTATTATTTTCAGTATTTTAACTTTGTATCGTGACCTGAAGATGCTTTGCATATTATAGAAAGCAAAACCGGTCGTCCGATTAGTTAAATTAAATTGATTGTGAGTAAGTCTAACTTATTATTTCTTTTACCTTTTGAAATGGACTCACACAAGCAACACATTCATGATTTTAAAATTATTTCAATTTGAATATTTCTTACCTGGAAATTTATTCTGTGAAATATAAAAATTCCATTGTATTTACTAAAACTCAACTTGATTTCAGTTATTTTATATTCATAAAAGGGACAAACGATTCGATTTCGCTTAGCCATGTAATACGACTTGAATCAGAGTCAATTTTTTAAAACAGGTAAAATTTATAGTTTTTTGAATAAAGTGTTTTCATATTTTTAATATTTAAACATTAAAAAAATAAATATTAGTTACTATAGAATAACATTTGAAAATGTTTTTCAATTAGGGTAGTTGAGAAAAACATGACTAGGCTGGTAAAAATATGGTAAAATTCTAGCAGAGCACTCTTGTGATTTCAAAAAGATTTTTTATTCAAGTCAATGTGTATCTTGTTGAATGTTTCCCATTAACTGAGGCTTAGGGGGTCAAAAATTATAAGGGTGGATCAAATTCAGTAAAAACCTGGTAAGCAATTTATATTTTCCGTTATAATGTAAATATGTAGATGGTGGAATTGGTGAAGTTGGTTAACATTTAGTAAAAACTAACCAGAGAGTTTCTTATTTTACTTATAGATAGTATTTAGTAAAATTATAAAACAAAACTTTTTCACCTTTAATTTAACCGTAGCAGAACTATTGACTTCCATTAAGGGTTAGTCGAGGGATAAAAATTACTACGTTGGTAATAAATTCGTAAAAACTTAGCAAAACACTGTGGTATATCATAAATAATTTTTTTTTAATTCCGCTGGCTCGATTATTAAGCTAGCAGGAACGTTTCCAAATAAGATTGGTTTAGAGATGGAAACTTATCAGGGTGTAACGGGATATAATTAAGAATCAGATTCAAGTAATATTTTTAATAATGTGACACACATTTGCGAAAATATATTATTTGTTTACGACATTGAAAATATCGTTGTAACGAGGACACACTCTGACCTAGTGAAATTTGCAATGTAGTCGAAAGATTATTAAATAACGCGTATCAATTAATAAATAACAACCGCATTATAATAACAAACTGACGTGTATTAAATAGCTGGAAATCACGGGATTATGAGCATTATCATTATTAATAAGAATGAAGAACCAAGAGAATGGTCGAGGTGAATATTGTCAACGTCAACTGAGTACTATCTATTATTGTACTTAGATAACTAATAAACCAAATTATGAGTATCTAGTGTGTTTTAAATAAATGTACCAGACGATACCTTAAGTGAAGCGATATTTATTACATGGCGATCCTACCTTTTGAATAAGGAGTCTTCTGATCCTCAGAAACAAATGAAAAATGGCAACTACATATTGGAAATTTAAATGGAAAATGGAGTAAAGTATCCATCACCATAATAGATGATATATGGAAGCCACTACCAGTACCAGTTTCAAAATAGAAAATGCATAAGCAATTAAGAAAATTCCCGCCAAATTCCGGACCAAACCCGCCAGGAGCCTCGCGACAGCATCTCAGCTCATGATAATGGACAATAAATAGAAAAATGGATAAATGGATAAAAGTGAATTAACAAAAACCATATATGAAATATATTATGTAAGTAAATTTTATTTTTTATCCCTTATATAAATTATACAGTCTAACAGATAGAAATTATTACTTAGTATTTGAATAAAAGAATTTAACTAATTCAAGTTCAGAATGTTGAGTACACAATTTTTATGGCTTTTAAAAGTACAGAATATAATTTATTTTTAAATTATTGCTAAATAATTGTTTATATATCAAATTCTATTTTTTTATTAAACAAATGACAAATTCTTCAATTAATTTTGACGAAGAAATCGGATATGACTTTTTATTTTACTATTTAGCTACAATAAATTAGGATATTTAGAATTATCGTTACATTTATAAGGAAGGAAAATAATTTAAAACAACTTTTAAAAACAATTGACCATGGCGTCAGAAAAATTTTCATTATGTTGGAACAATTTCCACGAAAATATGAGTTCAGGAATAATTTCATTATGGGAGAGTCAAGATTTTGTAGATGTAACGCTTGCAGCGCAAGAAAAATGCATAAAAGCACATAAAATGGTTCTTTCAGTTTGTAGCCCATATTTTAAGGAAATTTTTAAGGCAAATCCTTGTCAACATCCTATAGTAATTTTGACAAACGTGACTTACGAAGAGACTGGTTACAATTTATATACCATGGAGAAGTACAAATTAGACAAGAAGATTTAAATACCTTCATTGAAACGGCCGAATCATTGCAAATACAAGGACTCACTGGAGATAAAAAAGTTTTAAACGATAATAACATTATGAAAATTTCGGATGAAGAATATACCCAAAATGTAGAAGTTTTTAAGCCAGTTTCTCTACCTGTGACAAAGAAACAACAACCTATAAAGAATGATGAACATAGCGACACAGAGCAAGAAATAAGTATGGCTCTTAAAATCAACGAATTTTTAAATATCGCAAGCAAGGTGTTACCCAGATAGTTTGATGGAAGCGCAGGTAAACTGCAGTCATTTTTAGATGCATTAGAACTCCTTGAGAAAATAGCGATAGGACACGAGGAAACTAACACGCTAGGACACACTAAAGAGAGAACTGAGAGGCGACAATCCGAAGACAATAATAGCTAAATTGGCGAAGAAAAGACAAGGACATAAAGATGCAGAGGTCTACGCATCTGAGGTTGAGGAACTAGCCGAACAACTAAGAGTGGCATACATAGCAGAGGGAATGCCAAGAGATTTGGCTCAGAAATACACAACAGAGGCAGTAGTGGCTACAATGAAACGTAATGCCAGCATAGACAAAGCCAAACTAATATTAGAGGCAGGCAACTTTACAACCCCACAAGAGGTAATGTCCAAATTTTTATAGATCGACGAGACAGAAGATAGCACCCAAGGAAGAGTGTTAAATTACAGGAACAAATACGATTTTGATATGAGAAAAAAAAGGTAAGAATGCAATATGGATATTATAAAAATAAATTCGAAGGAAGAAAAGAATATAGGAACAAAAATTATGGAAATATAAGTGAATATAAAAGACATAATACGAGGATATATCGTAATAGATTTTATAGAAACAGAGGAGATTGGCAATCACAACGAAGAAGAAAGAATAATCAATGGACACAGGTGAGATGCCACAGAAATAGAGGCACAGCAAGAGAATATTTCGCACCGCATGCGAATACAGTGCCAGAAGTAGATTTTTTTGACAGGAATGTAGGCAAACTGCATATGGTTCGACATTAATGGTTGAAACCTACGTCGAGCAGGAGGCTGCTAAGAGGATAAGCTAGGGTGGTACTTGAATCCCAACCCGCTAAGAGTCCTGCGGCTCCAGCACGACAATACAGTAACTATATAATGGATTAAAATTGCGAAACGAATTTGGAATTATGATTTTTTTTAATGACGTAAATGGAAAAATTATTGAAAAAGAAGTTTGTCACAATGAAAGACGATTCCCTACGATTATTGTATCTATATGCAAGAGAAGAAAGGTGTTGAGTAAATTATGGGCGAAATATGATGAACAGATTATTTTGAAAAGTATATGTCAATATTATTACATATTTGACGAAATTAATTTCGAGATCGAACTGGAAAACAGAAGAAACAGTTACAGTAATATAGAAACAAGAAGTTGCGAAGAAATTTACAGAAGGATCAATAGATAAACCGATTAAGGGTATGTTACCTATAGGAATCATAAATGTAAATAATCGAGAAATATAAATTAGAAGTTTTATTCCGAAGACACAAAACCAGGAAAAATTTTTATATATTTTATATGGAAGAAACAAGGCAAAGAGTAAAAAAAGAGTCGAACAACTATTAAGCACAGTAAAAACCATTAATATTTGAAGAAAAAAGGCCCATAGAAAAAAGTGCAAAATATGCAGATGTTTTTATTTGGGAAAAGACCCATATGTACAAAGTAAAAGAGATGAGAAACCAAACAAAAAAAAAACCGTACCTATATTTTATTACGATAGCCAACACAGTATTCGTTATAAAAACATTACATAATGACATTAGGTTAATAGTATGATATTTGATACAGTTGGAATGTGCGTAGTTGGCAAGTCCACAAATTTTAAAATGAGTACAATATAACTGACCAGGTTAATTATTTTATTATTATGATCCGTATATTTAAAATTTTATTTACGATGTAAGAGGAAATATCAAGACTCTCGGAGAGACTTGGTGAGATTTTGGCTCACAAATGTGAGTGCAAAAAATTATAAAGAAAAAGATAATAATGAAAGATGAGAATAAGAGGAGATGAAAAATAAGAATCAGCCAATTCTTAATGAAATACCAAAAGATAAAAAAAAATAATTTTTTAAGGAAAAGGTATAAAAATTTGTATAGTATAAGATAAACATAATACAAGCAATACATAATATAGTAGAAGATAAGCAGGTCAAGAAGAGTTATAATTAACGACTTCCACATGTTACAGGAAGGATATGGAAGAATAAATAGGATATATAGTACAGAAATATAAGGAAATACTATTTCTAAAACGAATTACGAAGAAATGTTAAGAAATATGTGAACTGTGAAGAGATGCGATGACTGCCAAAGGCATAAGCACTCAATTATAAACAAGGAACCCATGAACATGTACATGGATGAAAATGGGAACAGACTTGACTTACAATGCGAATTAAGCAACTACATACAAAGATACATAATACAGAATAAAATAAGCCCAAACAGTAGCCAAATCATTGGTAGAAAAATTTATCTTGAGGTATGGAGTACCCGGAAAAATAATAGCAGACCAAGGCACAGAGTTTATGGCTAGAATAATTATTAAGGAAGCAATACTTGGCATTGCTGTAATAAGAGTCAATGAATATACTCGTAATATATAAATGTACTTTTGAATGCAAATAATATAAAAATATATTTAAATGAATATAACGTGTAAATATACTTTTAAGTTCTTACAATATAATATATTTAAAATGTGTATAACAAAAGAAAATGTTAGACTGTATAGTAGTTAAACAAAAGAAATAGGGATAAATGAATAAATGGATAAAACGGTAAAACTTTATTGTGAGATGTTGAAGTGATTAATCGTGTATACGAAAAGTGAAAACAGAACTATTACTTGGTACCAAGAATTAATAAAAGAATTAATATAAGATTTTTTTATTGTAATTTTGATTTAATATGTAAATATTATTGTAAATATTATGTGCACATAATAACATAATAGGGGTTAATATGTAATACAATCTAAACAATTTAACGTAAGGTAAAATAACGTAGATAAAATATTAAGGTAAGAAATAACATAAGGCATAATGAAGGAGATATCATATTACAAGGGAACAATCAGGATAACCTTATAATATGCTGATGTTAGGTTAGGTTACTAAATTTTTTTTACTAAATATAAGGAAAAATGTTCCAAAATTTTTATAAATATGTATAGGTAAATAGTAAATGTAAATAATGAATATATGTACAGTAATCAGTTGATGATGACAAGAAAAATTTTCTTCTTTCGGAAGGGAAGAGTAAAAACAGTTCATGTGATTGATTGAAAACGAACAGCACTCAGAAAATTTTTCTTCTGAGGGATAAGGATGTAACGGGATTTAATTAAGAATCAGATTCAAGTAATCTTTTTAATAACGTGACACACATTTGCGAAAATATATTATTTTTTTACGACATTGAAAACATCGTTGTAACGACACTCTGACCTAGTAAAATTTGCAATGTAGTCGAAAGATTATTAAATAACGTGTATCAATTAACAAATAACAACCGCATTATAATAACAAACTCACGTGTGTTAAATAGCTGGAAATCACGGGATTATGAGCATTATCATTATTATTAAGAATGAAGAATCAAGAGAATGGTCGAGGTTAATATTGTCAACGTCAACTGAGTACTATCTAGTATTGTACTTAGATAACTAATAAACCAAATTATGAGTATCTAGTGTGTTTTAAATAAATGTACCAGACGATACCTTAAGTGAAGCGTTATTTATTACAAGGGTAAAAATACTTTTTTATGTCAGTTATAAGTAGAGGATAGTGAAATTGTAAAAAAAGATTTTTTTCACGTAAAATTTTAACCTAACAGAATTATTGACTTATCACAAGGGGTAGTTTAGGTGTGAAAAATTACTAGGGTGGTAATAAATTCGTAAAAACCTAGCAAAACACTGTGGTATATTATAAATATGTTTTTTTAATTCTGCTAGCTTGAACCGCAAGCCAGCAGAATAGCTCTCCTTAAGGGTGGTTTGATGGTGAAACAATATTAGGGTGGTAATAAATTAGTGAAAAATGGGTGAAAAAACATGCCATCAACAAAAAGGTTTTTTTTTAATTCTATCTTGAACTATCTATCTTGAGCTATCTTGAACCTTAAGCCAGAAGAACCGCTCCCATTAAGGGTGGTTTGGTGGTGAAAAATTATTAGGGTGGTAATAAATTAGTGAAATTGGGTGAAAAAATATGTCATCAACAAAAAGTTTTTTTTTTGAATTCTGCTAGCTTGAACCTTAAGCCAGCAGAATCGCTCCCCTTAAGATTGGTTTGGTGGTAAAAAATTATTAGGGCGAAAAATGGGTAAAAAAATATGCCATCAACAAAAAGTTTCTTTTTTGAATTCTGCTAGCTTGAATTTTAAGCCAGCAGAATCGCTCCCCTTAAGGTTGGTTTGGCGGTGAAAAATTATTAGGGTGGTAATAAATTAGTGAAAAAATGGTGAAAAAATATTACGTAGGTTAAATTGGATTCCGCTCATGTGTCCCCGCTAGCTTAAGGGTCCTTTTCAAGGAAGTACAATCTTAAAACCGTTTTGTTGTTAACATTATTTTTTAAACGTTTTGGTTTAACTGGTAACATATTTTATTATAAAATCTTGTCAATATGATTGACAAATGTCTTCCTATCCTATTCATTAAAATTTAATGAGCATTTATATCTGCAATTTATACAATCAACAAATTTGGGACACTTTGCATTGCATTGTTTAAATTTGTTATATGGCTCACATTTGGAACATTTCTCTTTAGTAATGTTTACTTTCCAGTTCTTTTCATTTCGTTTTCGCCTTCTTGTTAATGTACATTTTTTGGTATTTATTTCTGTAGCTTCAGCGGAGTCTGACAAATCGGAGATATCTGGTGTCGGAGAAAGAGATGAATTCGGTGGTCTGAAACAGGAGTCCATATCTATGTCATCAGAAGAAAAATCACTGTCACTGCTTGATGAATACGGAACGATTTTTAATGTACTTCGTTGTCTTTTAGCTCTTGCCTATGTCCAGCAGTAGACGCAACATCGGGCTGAATTATTGTGATGATTATGAATTACTTGGATAACAAATATAACAAGTAATATGTGTTTCTTTACCCGATCTGGAACAGTCTTCTCAGGCTCAATGTGACCAAATAACTCATTGACCATGGTTTGTATGGTTCCGGAATTAATTTCAGAAAACAATAAATTATTTTTTATCCCTTGTTGATTCTGGAAATTAAATACAAAATGCAGCAACTACATATACAACTTATTATAAAAAAAAAACGTTTAAACACTAAGTAGGAAGTAGATATTTACACTTTTTGTTAGTGTCATTGGTTCTTCATTTTCTCTATGTAATACACTTTACCATCCTAGTAGTTCTGGAACTGGGAAACATTCGTGTAATACGATTTGGAAATCTATGAAATAAAAATTTAATTGTTTTAAAGTAATTTTAAACTATTTCATGATATTGATATTGTAACCGTTTCAAAAGATTTAAAAGAAACTCATTATATATTTCGATTATTTTTTTTAAATAAAACTTCTAACCCCATCTATCTGTCAAGTACCTACTTGTAGCCGACTCAAGGTTTCTTCTGTAATTCCCAAATATATCCGGTAGATGAGCATATTTTTCAACTTGTCGCTCACACCCAATTTCCAGATTCAGGCGCCATGACAGCGCTTCGCTCTTTTCTGTTAAGACCGTCCAACCGTTAAGACGTGTTTTATAAAGTGGGTCTCAATTCAGAGGTGAGCAAATAAATCCTTTTCTTGTCCATATTTCAGATAGATATTTATTTTTTTAGACCCTCATTGGAGAGGCTATAATGCTGATATTATATTTCTAATACTCGTCGCAAGATAGTATTGCTATGGAGTTATTCCAGATCATGGCCCAGTAGCAGTATCTTTTTTTGGAATCCCTAACCCCTCTTATCTAGGATGGTGGTGATTTTATATAGTACGTAGCTGAATCAATGGTTTATTTGGTGACTTATTAAATAAGAAGAGAAACAGAGCAGATTAAGGTTGTACCAATTTTTATTATACCTACTTTCAAGACAACAGAAATGATTATGAACTCAAAAAAAAATGAAAATATAGTGAAGTGTTCTAATTTAATTTAAAGGTTTATTTTCTTCATTGTTCCTAGTTGATAAATAACTATATTATTTTCAATGTAAACAAATTTCGAAATTTGGGGTTAATATATATATACATTCATTTTCTTTATAACCAATTCTTAATTTAATACGATACAAAGATTTTTTGTTTATGATAATGTTAACATAAAATAATATTTTGGAATCCCTTTGGGATGACGTAACTTTTAATGTTTTCTTTTTGTTCATTGCTAAGAAATAATAAAGAATAGTTTTCTTGTACACTTTCAATAAATCTTAATTTTTTTTTGCTCTTCCCCTTTGAGGATAAACCAGGGGTGGCGTCCAATAATAAATTATAATTTCATATTATCTAATTGTGCTTGAATTTAAAATACGATATAGTTTCTATAACCCCGCCCTAATTCTCTTCGACAACGAGCGATTCTGGCCTTGTAATATTATTGTAGCACGGTAAATGTTACAAAATGGCGCCCAACGTGGGGCTTTTGAATATTCCTGTATCTTCAGAGTTTTTTTCAATATTATTAGTTGTTTTGTACCCCCCTGTATATGTGGTTAATTAAGTCTGTATGTTTTGAATCATTTTTTTGGTTAAATTGTGTATTTGTTTTATCCAATTTTTCATTAAATCAACACTGCTATTTTAGAATTTTTTGCAAAGTATTTATATGTATTCGTTTTTAGTTTTCGTAAAATTACGTAGAAATATTTCCGTCTATTTTCTGAGATCAAAATAAAACGTATTTGGAATGATGTGATGTAAACATTCACTGCTTAATTTCTTTTTGTCGGTATTCTTAATGCGAACGATATTAATTTGTGTATTTACAGACTCGTCTAAAAAATAAACATTCCATGTTAGAAATTTTGTTTACGTTCATGAAATAATTGATTTGGTATCTAAACGCTGGCCTTTTCTTAGAAGCGTTTGTAAGTAATATAATATTTCGTCGTTCTTTTTTAGTGTTTAGATTGAGTGAAACCTTGAAATTATTCCGGCTAATATGTCTCGACAATTTGTATAGTCCTCAATTCTTTTTCTTTGCAGTTCAGTCTTTTGTTTATAGAAGCATAATAATTATATTCCTCAATGTGTTTATTTTAAATAAACGAAAGGCTCTTGTTATTTGAAAAATCAATTAAGCAAATTCTATTTATGGTTTAATTTGTAGCAAACAACTGCGAATTATATCTATGTACAGGGTGATATAAAATATTATTTAAATATTTTTTTGATATAATATCTGTTATCTGTTAAATTTTCTTTTTAATTTGTTTTCGTTTATTTTAAAAATTTATTTTTTCATAGTTTAACTTTTTCGTACTTTGAAAAGAAAATTTTATTTCCTGAAGAGGAAAATGCTTTCTATATTTTACAGTCCATGGTTTTTTTGTTTTACATGTATAAGGAAGTAATGATATGACTTCGTTTCTCTCTGCCTAAGGCGTCTTTGTTGAGAATATAGAGCGGAAATATTGTTATTCTCCTTCTGTTATGTTAATTTTATGTCTTTGTGTGGTCAGATGTAGTAGAAGTATGTTTTTGGTACTGGAATTTATTGTTATTTGTGGTTTTATCTTTTTTTCTCGAGATGTCCTGTAGGACGTACAGGCACGTGACCTGTATTATTGTATCTTGAGTTATTTGTGTTGATGTCAGACTACTGGTATACCCAGCAGCTTTTTTTTTGTCGTTGACATTTTTGCGGTCTTCTAATAGTTTATTAGACCACATATATCTTTTTGCTTTGAGACTTTTGGCTAAGGCTCGAAAGCTTTTATTTATTATCTTGTGTTCATGATATGGTACAAGTGAAGGTTGAAGTAGTTTGCTGTTGTCTATTGTGACTCTTTGTATAAACAGAGGTGAAACAACCCGCTGCCGCCTACTGTGAATTTATCTTTTATCTTTATGTCGACGTTAAGACCACGTTTGTTTAACAATTGAAATAGTTCTGGTGCTACCGTAAATGACCCACTGAGAATTAAAAGTTTATATTATTTTGACTCTATTGGAGTTCTGCTAAAGAATGGTAAACATTTCTTTGTGATTTGTATGACGACCATATTGGATTCAATTAGGTGTCAAAAATGTTTTACTATTCAACTTTTTTATTATTGTGGTGTGTTACATCCAACATCATGATTTTTTATTATTGACGATGAACTGTAATATTTTTCTATTTCTTTGGAAGATTGTAATAATTCTTCCGTTCCTTTTAAGTCTTATCGTAAGTTTTGTTTCGTGGAAGACTCCTACGATTTTTTTTTGTTTCTTTTGGAAACAACAGTTTTAGACTAAACTGTTTGTGTATCGATTATGGCTTGTATGCCATATACCCCTTTTCTTTCTGCTTCTCCAAGATTGTGTATTAACGGTTTGGATTTATTTTCTTCTTTTGTCCTTTTGCCAGTCTTCTTGCTTGGAAATTTTCCGCTGTGATCAATCACAGAGGATATTCTTATGGAACTATTGGCCATCCTGTCTTTCTCTTCTTTTGCGTTAGTTCAATTTTCAACCAGTGGTTGGAAATTCATTAATTGCTTGACTGTCATAGTCAACTTTATTATTGTTTGATGCTATTTAGGTTGTCTACCTAGTGGATAACCATAGCGAAGCTTGCTAAGACTACTTAGTTGGCCACCCGCCTTTGTTGAGCTGGAAGCATCCCTCTTTTCGCTCCCAGAAACTTTAACACTGGTCTGTTCCACACTTTTGGTTAGGTTAGAGCCATATTTATAGAAATCTGCCATTGGTCGTTGTGCCTAATAGCCAACGAACTGTACCTGATGTCGATTCATCAAATCGAGCATCCAGTTTAATTTTGCATGTAAATATGTCGTGATTTTTGTTTATTTTTTATTGTTTTATTTAGACCTAAAAGCTTATCAACCAGTCAGTGTTTCGACAGATAATTTAGATTTGTCTGAAAACGAATAAATCGATTTTCTTAAAATTTTATTACCTTTCTTCTAAAATGTTCAGTCCATTCTTAATTTTTAATTTTTTAGTTGATTCCCTTTACGCCTTTGCGTACTTAATCTTTGCTACCTTCTCCAGCGACTATTCAACCCCTCCGTGGCCCGTGTACAGGAAGAGTTGCGCTAACGCGAACTTTATCCTGGAGAGGATTCGTTTCCTTTCCAAATTTTTTTGGCGTGGGGTCAGTACAGCACTGATACCCTAGTACTTAGTACATTGAATACCACTTTGCTTCGGCAAATCTGTCCCTTAGTGCTTCTTTCCCTTCAGGAAGTTGACACGTTTCAATTTTTTTTTTAGCTGTCTCGACAACCCTTGTTTTATGTCGGTGGTGTTGACTATTAGTCAGGGAGCATCCTGCTATAGTCAAGTGGATTAGTGGACCTATCCCTATTCCAATTAATAATTTTGTGTATCTCAGATGTTGTCGCAAAGAGACGAGCCTCTGGAAGTAGTGTAGGAGACTCCGCACGTCGATCTCCAGAGCAACTCAGTTTGGCTCGCACCCCAGTTCGTTGAACTGTTTTACACTTTTTATTATTATAATATTGATCATTTATTGTGTTCAATATGTCTGTATATATGTATATATGTCGTATTTCTTTTCGACATAAATTTTATTTTTATCTTATCTTATTCTACTTCGGTATTATTCTCTCTCTAGTTTGTATTGATCGAGATCTTGAGTTTGTGCTACCCCGACCAAAAACCTATATTGATTTTAAGGGTGTTTGCAAAATTTAATCTCATTTTATTTTTAGAATGCCTTGGTAGAATGTGATATTTTTATGCTTATGTTAGTTTATATTACAATAAATTGTACATACCTTTAGTTGTCTTCAAGTGGATACAAAATTCAATTTATCTTATTTTACGGATTTATAAATCCAAGTAATTTTTTTGGTATCTATACCAAAGATATCAAGATTCCTCTGTCTAGTTACCAATGATAGTTCATTATAGTATCTGTTCATTTTGCCTAAGTTTTACTCTTAGTGTGCAGACCTTCGAATTTCGACTCTCTATTCGAAACCCCCCAAAATAATGTTTGAAAAGATTATTGCTGTCTAACATCCTATATTCTGAATGGCCAGACACTGAGGAAGGCTAGGGATGAAGTAAGCGGATTCCCGCTAGTTGACTCGTCGGAATGATAAGCCATTCATAATTGTATTTCAGTAATAAATCTAGAATAACAGCCTCCCGCGTCAGGAAACTTTTTTTAGTTCTCCAATACTTGTTTAGTTATGTAATCTAGAATTATTTAGACCCTACCCGAAGTTGACCCTACCCGAAGTTGACCTACCAATGTTGTCCCTATTATAGGCGGATGATACACGTTAGTTATCACAAATTCTAGTTGTCATACTAATAACTAAACATCAGCTTTTTTTTGTTTCTAAATATAGATGTGTCTTACAGAAATTCTGATGTCTACCTTTCCCAGTAAACTTATTAAGGCTTGTCTTTGTAGAACTTTAATGTACCCAATTTTGAACTATTAGTAACTCTTTCCTTTTATTTGCGTATTTCTAAATGTGTCTATAATGACGCGCTGCGTTATTACCTTATGTTATTCGTGGATTAAGTCATAGATGAAAGACTCTATGCTTCCGAACAAACGATGACACTTTTGTATTTTGTATCTTATGGCGTTAATGATACGATTGTATTATTATTCTTATGTTATTCGTGGATTAAGTCATAGATGAAAGACTCTACGCTTCCGAACAAACGATAACATTATTTTTTTTTGTGTTTTATTGTGTTAGGTCTCATAACGACTACGCAGTAAATTATCTGTTTTGTATCTTGGTGACAACACTAGTATGTTTTGCTTTATATTACTTATGAAATTTCAAATAATAATATCTTAATTATATTGTTTCGATTAAATGCGAGCATTTGGTCTCAAATAATGATTTGTAGATATGTTTTGTTTTATTCCGCTTTGTTCATGATATTGGTTATAGGTGAAATACCCTATGAATTTTGAGAGTGAGAATGCAATTTTTTTTTGTTTGCATTTTTATAGTTGAGTCATAAATATTCTATGCGTTCTGTTTCGCTTTGTTCTGAAATCTTTGAGTTGTTCCCACGTGAGTTGTGAAAGAAGGATTCTGTGAGTCCAGATTGTAGCTACATTTGTCCATTCTGTTTGTCTTACCTCTCCGTATATCTATTCCCACTTTTGAAAAGGTTAGTATGGTGTGCCACCATGCCTAGTCCGATTCCACGCTGGTACCCAGTTGAAATCGTGGGGAGGGCTGTGTAACCGTTTCAAAAGATTTAAAAGAAACTCATATTAGGTTTGTTCCAACACGCAATTTTTGTACGGTCCGAAAACCGTCACGAAACTACTTGTACCGTTTTTAATGCGCATGTTCATCATTTGTATCGTCTGATGACGGTAATTTGTAAACTGATGTTGGAACGATTTTCTAACAACTGAAATAATTTGGTGACAATTTATTTTTTTATTTTATTTATTTAATTATTAATCAGTAGTTTGCACAAATTTAAAATAAAGACCAATCTACCTAAATAATTCTGGTTTTTCACCCTAGGTTCGGCTAATAACTCCAAATCATCCTCACTACTATAATAATCAGAAAAATCACTAATTCCTTCATCGTCAGTCTTATTTATAAAGTTATAAATAACGAGAAACAAATTATATATAAATAAATAATAAGTCTATCATAAGCATGTGATAAAATCGTTAACCTAACTTCTTTTTTCTGAACAAATTTAAAGAAGTAGAATAAAATCCTAGTGCGCAAGTCATCCCAACCAGTACATGCATTTGCCAGATTACTGAAATTATCGTCACGAAACCGTCACTGGGTGATCATAATTTTTGTTGGAACGGTCGGAAGGACGATGAGATGAACGATCATATTTTTGTTGGAACGTATTTTGTTTAGTGCGCAGGAGCGTAACCGTTACGTGACGGTTTTTTGTTGTGTTGGAACAAACCTTATATATTTCGATTATTTTTTTTAAATAAAACTTCTAACCCCATCTATCTGTCAAGTACCTACTTGTAGCCGACTCAAGGTTTCTTCTGTAATTCCCAAATATATCCGGTAGATGAGCATATTTTTCAACTTGTCGCTCACACCCAATTTCCAGATTCAGGCGCCATGACAGCGCTTCGCTCTTTTCTGTTAAGACCGTCCAACCGTTAAGACGTGTTTTATAAAGTGGGTCTCAATTCAGAGGTGAGCAAATAAATCCTTTTCTTGTCCATATTTCAGATAGATATTTATTTTTTTAGACCCTCATTGGAGAGGCTATAATGCTGATATTATATTTCTAATACTCGTCGCAAGATAGTATTGCTATGGAGTTATTCCAGATCATGGCCCAGTAGCAGTATCTTTTTTTGGAATCCCTAACCCCTCTTATCTAGGATGGTGGTGATTTTATATAGTACGTAGCTGAATCAATGGTTTATTTGGTGACTTATTAAATAAGAAGAGAAACAGAGCAGATTAAGGTTGTACCAATTTTTATTATACCTACTTTCAAGACAACAGAAATGATTATGAACTCAAAAAAAAATGAAAATATAGTGAAGTGTTCTAATTTAATTTAAAGGTTTATTTTCTTCATTGTTCCTAGTTGATAAATAACTATATTATTTTCAATGTAAACAAATTTCGAAATTTGGGGTTAATATATATATACATTCATTTTCTTTATAACCAATTCTTAATTTAATACGATACAAAGATTTTTTGTTTATGATAATGTTAACATAAAATAATATTTTGGAATCCCTTTGGGATGACGTAACTTTTAATGTTTTCTTTTTGTTCATTGCTAAGAAATAATAAAGAATAGTTTTCTTGTACACTTTCAATAAATCTTAATTTTTTTTTGCTCTTCCCCTTTGAGGATAAACCAGGGGTGGCGTCCAATAATAAATTATAATTTCATATTATCTAATTGTGCTTGAATTTAAAATACGATATAATTTCTATAACCCCGCCCTAATTCTCTTCGACAACGAGCGATTCTGGCCTTGTAATATTATTGTAGCACGGTAAATGTTACAATATTACATACCTCAGAACTTGTAGAAGGTTTTGATGAATCAAAAACTTTGTCTGCATAAGTTTTTCTCAGTTTGGCTATTATTTAGGGATTTATTAAAATTAAACTAAGCGTAGTCACAAACTTACAAAGAGGCGGCATATATTTACACTATATTATACTTTTAACAATTTTAATAACAACTGCACACAACCATAGAAACTAAAACCTAACCTCAAACTCTCATAAAGTACGCAGCTGTCAAAATACAAAACCCGTGTTAAAAGTTTTGCCATAGAAGTAAAAATCATTAAGTGCAACCTGACTTTTACTTCCCAACGAAATGTAAACAAAGTGCACTGAATGTTTTTTACTATTTTATAATTGCTTTATTATTGGACGTAGCACCTAGTGAGTTTTACCACGCGAGAGTTTAGATGTTAAATGTTACTTACTGATACAAACATGGTTTTGAGCTAAAATGCGACTTAGTTAGTTTTACCTCTATATAGACGATTTAAAAGTACCCAGTTGTAAATTTTTATATATAAATGTTTACAAACATGAAAGTTATAGCGAAAAATTAAATTTTAAATTTGCACTTTAACACCCTGGATCTTTCTTAATGTCAACATTTTATTAAAGCGATTTGGCTTAAATCGTAATATTTTAAAGTGTAGAATCTACTGTTTATTTTTGTACTATTATTTAAGGACCACCCTGTATATAGTATCAACTTGCTTACATAATTAGGGTTACAGTTGTTGGCTTAATTAATGTAATTTGATATTAACTATTGTTTGTATTATGTGTTCATTGTTTATTTCATGTTGTTTTTAGCTTTTAGTTTTGTTAAAACAAATACCTATGTAATGTGGCTTGATGATGTGGCATATATTGTAAGCCTTGAAATCAGTAGCCTTTAATTCAACTACAATAAAAACTACTTAAGATTGTGAGAATTGACGCATCTCCTATACATTATTAGTCACTTCAAAAAATCTTACCTGGACAACCTCAGGTTTTTTTTCTTTAATGACAGATTTTTGTTTCACTACTTTTTCCTTGGATGCCACAGGTTTGATTTCTTTTGGAGTTTTTTCCCCTATAGGAAAATCTGCATTTGTTAGATTTTTATATTCAACCTTAAGGGCTAGGAGAACTTTTACGGCGGCATCTACTTCTTCCTACAACATAAACAATACACACTCCTGTTATTATGCCCTCTAGTATGTTTGAAATATTTCTCTGTATAGCGTGTAGTTCGAATTAAGAACTTCTACTCACTTTAATATAGTATTTCTGATAGCCAAGCCATCGAGATATTAACTATTAACAATATTGTAAATATAAAAAAATAGTTGGTACATATAGAAATAAAGCTTCAAAATGTGTAGCAAAAAATCAGTAATATCGGTCAACAGTACAAGAATTTACGCAGGCATGGAAAACTAAGAGCGATTAAAAAGGGTAGACATGATTAATAAATGATAAGAAGTGACAAACAGATGATGACAAATCTTGTAGTCAGCGAAGATATATGCGTAGGAACAAGATCCATAGACCAGGTAATGGCCTATAAATATCTAGGTCATGAGATTCGCATAGGAAAAGATAACCAAACCGTTGAGCTTCTCCGTCGTATAAGACTGACTTGGGCAGCCTTCAACCATATTTTCAAATCGTCTGATATACCAATATGCCTTAAAAGAAAAACGTTTAATCAGTGTGTTTTGCCAGTGTTAACTTACGGTGCCGAAACGTTGACCATGACAAGGAGAACAGTTCAAAAGATCCGTGTGTGTCAAAGGGCGATGGAGCGTGCTATGTTGGGCGTTTCACTACGAGACAAGATCCCAAATCGCCAGCTACGACAAAGAATAGGAGTGGCTGATGCAGTAGAGAGAGTAGCAACACTAAAATGGAACTGGGCAGGTCACGTGGCTCGAATGACAGACAATAGATGGACAAAGCGGATACTGGAATGGAGACCAAGAGATGATGCCTACCGAAGTAGAGGTCGTCCACCAATACGTTGGACTGACGATCTAAAACGTTGTCATAGGAATTGGATGCAAGAGGCACAAGATCGAAATAGATGGAAAATTATGAGGGAGATCTATGTCCATCAGTGGATAAGCGAAGATTGAATGATGAATTAATAATTGTACAAAAATGACCCTTTCTGTTTCATAAATCCCTAACAGAAAAGTTTCAACACATTGTTTCTACTATTCTTGCCCTGAAACTTTCTTCCTCTTCTTTTAACATCAAGTGGTGGATATTTAACATCAAGTGGTGGATGTTAAAAGATGAGAAAGAAGGTCTACTCAGGGCAAGAATAGTAGAAAAAATGTGTTAGAACATGAAAGGAAGTCCTAATAAAATTTTGAGGAAAATGGCCAGTATAATTAGAGATACTGCTATTGAAATACATGGAAAAACGTCTGGAAAGAAGTTTGAAAATAAAGAGAAGTAGTAGCAAACGAAGTCTAAGAAAAAACAGAAGTGAATATAAAATTATATAAACAGTGACAAGAAAATAGAATGGACACATCTTCAAAACTATACGATCGCCAAAAGGGAAGCGAAAGTAGCAGTGTATTCAGATCTATAAGATCAACTTAATACCAGGGAAGGAGAAACAAAGATATATAAAGTAGCCGAACATAGAGCAACAAATTTTATTAGTATTTTGAGAACGATTTCCGAAGGGGAAATCGAAACGTCAAATAAACTTAATTTTAAAGTAAAATTATGGCTTATTTCCAAAAAAATAGTAACTTTCGTTAAGATGCGACAAGAAAATAAACCCTATTCATTCTACAAATTCCCAATCGTCAATAGAACCACGTGTAAGCCAAACAGGGTCGTACTGATGTACGACCTATGTATCATATGATTTTTAAAAATATTTACTTTTGAAACTGTTAGTGTAAGAATTTCTTGAAAATTAATCATTATATTACAATTAAACTAAACTCTAAAAAATAACACGACCAGTAAATAACTTACCAATAACTATAACATAAATATAACACAATATATTAACTTAAAAATCAACACGATACAATCTGAATTTAAAATGATGGCAAGTTGGGATCTGTAACATGAGAATCTGTCTAATAAATTATATTTAATAGCCTCTTGACGAATGAGACGGCGAATATCAACACGTGCTCATGTTTACTGATGGGAATTTGGTAAACGAATAAACTTTAGCTTCACAGCTTCAGAACAGCTTAGATGAAGATTTTTGTTATTAAATTGTTTTTTTTTATATTTGGGTTTTTACTTCCAATTGGCTTGTATGAATCTAAATGTAATACAGAAGTAAGATATAAACCACGAATAACCCTGAGAGATTAATTTATAAAATTTATTGTTTTTTTTTAACTTTTGTATGATAAGCAAAATAGATAAAAATTTCAGTAAAGTGAATCTTGATTATCTTCTGTTATGTTCTATTACCTGGTAACAACTGTCGCCCAACGTGTCTGCCTTAGAATATCTGGTATTGCATTTGGAATCACGAGTGAATGGAAATAGTCATAGATCTGTGTTAGGAACTTTTCGACTTTTTATAAATATGGCAACTCTGCGTCTGCATGTGCGCAAATTCAGAAACCAGAAGACGACATGCCTATTGCAACGGCGACGCAGACATCAAACAAGACCAATAAAAAAACGTAATCCCAGATGTCGGCATAATTGTACCTAAACAGTATTCTTAGTGTAATATACTCTTACCAGCGAAAATACATACAGTCCATTCGATAGTCAATTTTATTTTTATCTGCCTAAAGATAAAACCTAACAGTCTGCAGTTTTGTTTACTCGTATATTTTAGCATTCTGGCATATTTGAATCCTGACAAAACGATATATTAACAATTTTTACTTAAAACCACTTTATGATATTCAAATTTTATTATTGAGCAATAATACAAATTTAAGAGGGAGCACATTTTTATTTTAATTATCAATTTGTCGTCTATCCGTCACTGAGGACCAAATAAAGATGAAAATAAGAGAAGCAAACAAGAATCAACAATGCTGGAACAATTGTTTCAAATGATGAAAACAATGAAAGAAGCAAATAAAAAATAAAATGAAGAGAATAGAATATTGGCAAAAAGGCAAGAAAATGTTTTACAGAAACAAGCAAGTCAAATGGAAGAAGAAAATAAATAACAAATTGGAGAGAATAAATAACCACCGAACGACAAGAAAATGATAAGAGAAACAAGCAAGTGCAAGCAATGCAAGAAGGAAATAAACAATAAAATCAACAGATTATAAAGAATAATGAAAAGATGATAAACAATTTAAAAGAAGGAAATAAACAAAATTATATAATGATAAAACAACAAGAGGAAATTTTCTTGAAATTTCAAAACAGAATGGAAAAATATGAAGAGAGTATGAAGAGTTATCTAAAGGAAATGCAAGAAGAGATAAACCAGTTAGTTGAGGAAACTGAGAAGAAATTGGAAACACATAAGGAGGTACAGAAAAATTTTCAAAAATATTGAAAAGGTGAAATGGTCGAGAATGCTTTAAAATGAAGTATGGCAAAAGTGGAAGAAAAATGTAAGAAAACAAGTAAATGTCAAAAAGAAAGAGACCGTCAAGAAGTAATTGTATACAGCCATAGTGATAGCAGGATCCAGTTTGGTGAGGACACCAGAAAACAACACCAATAACTTTCATCAAAATCCTAAAAAACAAATTCCAACATAAGCAAAACTTTGAAGACTGCAAACAAATTAAATTAAGAAACCATTTTAAAGACGAAGCTGCTTTTAGGTTTGCAAGCAAAGAAAATGAGCTGAGTAGAATGGGAAATACAATGAAAGATCAGATATATATATATATATATATATATATATATATATATATATATATATATATATATATATATATATATATATATATATATATATATATATATATATATATATATATATATATATATATATATATATATATATATATATATATATATATATATATATATATGTATATATACAAACAACACAGTTTATTAGGGCTGCAGTCAGTAGGTTTGGCCGGGATGTTATAGAAACACTCTATTGACTTTTGGTCGAGCTTTCGGAATTCTTTTATTCCTTCTTCAAGACACTGTAATTAGAATAAAGTGTAAATATTTACAACATATATCAAATTGTCATTACAACTTAATAGTCGTTGAGATTATTTTTCTAAAGCTACGATACTCAACATTAAAAACACACATATAAAATATAACATTTAAAATAATGGACAATATACATTTTAAAACTTAGTTGGAAAGTTAAAATTTTTTTTAGTGACATCTTTTCATGGTGTGTTTTGACTGATCCATAGCAGAAAGAAACAAAAATAGTGTGATTAAAAAGTAATTAGGAGTTCTTGCTATTATATTAATGGAAGTAGTATCTTAAACCTGTCTTGATAGTATGCAACATGTTTTGTATGCAGGTGTATTACGGTGTGTATATGTAAAAGTAAATCTTTATTTTATTTTTGATGTTTTGTCAGTAAGTAACAATAAATGTTGCTCAATTTATCTATGTCTGACTTTTTATTTACACAAGACTTATTAGATTTTATGAAACACATTTCCAAGAAAACACGTTTTGAATGGTTTTTTTCCTTAGCCAGAATACAGGAATCCTCGAAATTAAATTCATGTTTTAAAGTTAATGCATGTTCTGTGAGCGCACATGCGTTTATCTTGTGGCAGTGATAGCATGCTAAGGACGGAGTGGTATCGTAAACCTTGTTTTAGTAACCGTTTCATAAACTTTTATTCTCAACATCCATCTAAGATGAAAACAAATTTGGTTTTGGCCCTTAAAACTAGGGTTATCAACTTATCACACATCGAGTTCAGGGACAAGGGACTAAAAAAGTTGAGATCTATACTACAAGAACTCCTATCCTACAGAGCTTTTGAATAAACTCATTTTTGGTTCTCCTTTTCCTTTGCAATTTTCTGATAACCAAAATTTTCATAATAATGAGGTGAATGAGGTCCGACAACTGACACAGACATTGACACAGAACACATCAGAGCTACCACAATCTAAAATAACGTATGGTTTCCTACCCTATATTCCAGTTCTCACACCTAAGCTATTGAATATTTTCAAAAATGTTAGTGGCTTAAAAATTGCAACTAAGAATGTGAAAACGGTATCGAAGTTGTACACAAAGACAAAGGATCCTTTCACAATACAGGAGTCATCGAATGTTGTTTATTCTATACCGTGTGTCAACTGTAAAAACGTGTATATCGGAGAATCATCTCGTAATTTTCACAATAGAGTAATATCACATCGCAGCGACATAAAAACCAAAAAGATAAACGCATGTGCGCTCACAGAACATGCATTAACTTTAAAACATGAATTTAATTTCGGGGATTCCTGTATTCTGGCTAAGGAAAAAAACCATTCAAAACGTGTTTTCTTGGAAATGTGTTTCATAAAATCTAATACGTCTTGTATAAATAAAAAGTCAGACATAGATAAATTGAGCAACATTTATTGTTACTTACTGACAAAACATCAAAAATAAAATAAAGATTTACTTTTACATATACACACCGTAATACACCTGCATACAAAACATGTCGCATACTATCAAGACAGGTTTAAGATATTACTTCCATTAATATAATAGCAAGAACTCCTAATTACTTTTTAATCACACTATTTTTGTTTCTTTCTGTTCTCTATGGATCAGTCAAAACACACCATGAAAAGATGTCACTAAAAAAATTTTAACTTTCCAACTAAATATTAAAATGTACATTGTCCATTATTTTAAATGTTATATTTTATATGTGTGTTTTTAATGTTGAGTGTCGTAGCTTTAGAAAAATAATCTCAACGACTAGTAAGTTGTAATGACAATTTGAGATATGTTGTAAATATTTACACTTTCTTCTAATTACAGTGTCTTGAAGAAGGAATAAAAGAATTCCGAAAGCTCGACCAAAAGTCAAAAGAGTGTTTCTATAACATCCCAGCTAAACCTACTGACTGCAGCCCTAATAAACTGTGTTGTTTGTTTATATCGACAGTCAATAATATCCAGTATTTCTTAATATATATATATATATATATATATATATATATATATATATATATATATATATATATATATATATATTGTAGCATTTTATTTTGAAGTCCCCTCGTATATGTGTTAATTGAAATCCCCTTACATATGCATTAGAATAACGAAGAATTTTTTCAATGTTTCTTAGTTCGTATCCTTCAATTTAAAACCCATATAATCTTTCGTTATTTTTTTAAGTCGCCGCCGCCGATAATAATTCATTTTATTGTTTATTTATGTCACAGGCGCAAATTCTTCGATATTGCCCGATATTGCGTTTTCAAATTAATTTACGTCTTAATTTCCGTTGTGTTTAGTTTATACGCTAAGTGCTTTGTTTGTTCCAACTTATGCGAGCAATTTTTAAAGATAATTTCGTCACTTTCGTTGGAGCCACGGTGATCTCCAGTGGTTCAGCGTCAAGTCCAAATTCAAATGAATTTGTAGTTTTCTGTTTTTGTCCCTTTTCAGGGAAATCTTCGTATTACGTTATGGAAATCAATTTTAGTAGCAGTTAATCGTCTAATTAGGAGGCAGAGTCATAAGTTTTGTGCTCAGTGCCGGCTTCGGCCTCAAATGGTCGATCCAATGTATAGTGTGAGATCCAGTCCCTTTTGTTCGTGTGTTCGTGTCCAGGATTCAACTCCATCCACGTCAGATTTTCGTTCCTGAGCATAGAAATGTTTTTTTTGGTCCTGTTGCAGTTTCAGTCCAGAGATGTAACAAGTTTTTTTTGAAAGTTAGGTGCGAAATAGTGAAATACAGGTAACATTTTTTTTGTGTAAATTTAAAGTAAAGCAGACATTTTTTTAAGAAGAGTAATAATTGCTTTCATACAAAAAAGAATTTGTAATATATTTAAAGTAGTAAATTTTATGGTTTGACTTTAGCTGTCAATTTATTTGTTCAGTTTTTTTTTAAATTTTATGTTAATCTATGACAGCCCGTTTTAGCAGTTTTGATTTGTTTTGTTTTCTTTAAAAGTAAGGTTAGCTTACATATGAATTTTGTAAGTTTTTGTAGTATCTTCAACTCCTGGAAATTGTAAACAGATGACACATGTAAGTTTTTTTTGGATTTTTGTATTTTGCAGCTATGATTATTAAATTTTTGTATTGTCTATGTTTTGTAACTGTTTGTGGTGACACAAAAATAAATGTTAAATTTTGTTTGTTAACATTTTGTTTATTTTTTTTTTCTAACCTTTTTTATTGAGTTTTATTTGAAAAAGATATATTTTTTTATGTTTAATAATTATATCTCCAGTTGCAACTAGCTGGTTGTAATAGGTATAATTAGGCACCTCAAGTGGCGCCCTATATTAAATTTCTTGAGGTGTTTCCTGTTCGTTTTGTTTTTGTTTGTTCCAAGAGATTTATGACCCTTTATTTCATTTTTCTGTAGTTGCCCCAATCCAAACCCCCTTGTCTTTTACTTATCCACGACCCCAGCTCTCCTGCCAAAACCTGAGTGCCCGTTCGCACAAGTAGCGTTTATTTTGCTTACCCTATCTTCGCCCCAAGAATTTCTATCCCCCATCTTCTACCCCTAAAAGTAATACCCCTATGGTAGGCAAAATATTATCGTTACAATATATGTATATATATATATATATATATATATATATATATATATATCCGAGGAAGGATATGCCATACAAATATACAACAACGCGCAGCACTTAAAATATAATTATTCTCATGAACAACTAGTAGACTTAATTGCTCGGAATTTTGATGACGTGGAAGACCACGTCACATTACAATATTATCACGATCTCAATAGCCTACTCAGTTCTTACAGGTAAGAGAGGTCTTACAAACAAGAAACTTTGAACAAAGAAGAGACTATACCAACAACTACAATCGAAAAAATACAAAGTACGGAGAAATCAGCTAGGTCAATGGAATACAAATTGAAATCATAACAGTAATAACACAAAATAGATATCGTGAAAACCGATACAATACCGAACAACACAGAGGACAGACAAGAGAAATAAACAATGTTAACATTGAAAGAAATAAGGAAGAAAATCAGAACCATGTACAAGTAGACGTAGAGAATCAATCACTGTGGCAAATTAAACAAACAATTAACTATTACGAGATAATTACTAATAATTAAATTAACATCAACTATATCTCCTTCGATAGCCCTGGCGAGATGCAGTTGCAATAAACAATCAAAATAATGTATAGGTTGAGGTAAAACTAGGTAAGACTTACCGGTAATTGAAGTTGATTACCATGGTTTACACTATTTTACGAAACAACGAACAAAACAAATTTCATCGGTTGTGCATCGGTTCATTTTCGGGTTGCGTCTGTCCCTCTTATCGACCGTCATGCTGTGGATTGCGAGATGCATTCCCCGATCGGTACTATAGAAATCGTCGGGATACAGGGAGGACAAATCTATGGATTAATTTACACAACCATATTTGAATTTAAACATTCTCCCCCATTTAAAGGCCATAAGGTCTTTAAAAACAAAACTAATACTAAATACCATCATTACTTAAACAGCAAGATGGATACCTAATACAAATAACTCCTATATAAATTTAACAAATATTCAAAACTTAAACTAAAATAAAAAAAATTAAAAATTGAAATTAAAATGGTGGTTTCGTCGCATTTATATTGACAAAAGCCGAACAAAACAAAATAATTCTAAAGTAAAAAAATATTGACCATCTAGTCTTCATCTATCGACAAGGGACAGATTCGGATAAGAGGCCATTATAAGGTTCCGGTGGTCGTACGCATGGTAGCCACTCGAGTTACACCGTCTTTACTCTCATGCAATTCAACAAGGCGCGCGAGAGGCCACTTACACGGAGCCAAATTATCCTCCTATAAAACAACTTAGGCACCGATTTTAGGTACAAAGGCAGAATCCAATCATTTGGACTTTTGTTGCAAGGTACGCAGATATTCCTTTCGCCATCGAGCCCAAAAATCTCTATGGATGCGTTGTAACAACTGCCATCTGGACAAACGATTGAAGGATAACTCCAAAAAATCAGGCACAGATAAAGAGGTCAAGGGTTCAAGAGTTAGGAAATGTCCTGGTGTCAAAGCGTTGAGATCTTCAATATCATTAGTAAATGGGGTGAGAGGGCCTGAGTTTAAAACGGATTCAATTAAACTCAAAACAGTATAAAATTCTTCGTAGGTTAAAATTTGTGCCCCGACTATACGAGCAATATGTTCCTTTACAGAACACATTCCGCGTTCGTAAATACCGCCAAAATGTGGAGCAGCCGGAGGAGCAAATCAAAATTTAATATTTTCTTTATTCAGACACTCTCTATAAAGCTACTTAATTGTCAATAAGCACTATGAAAGTTAGGGCCATTATCACAAAATACCTGAGATACTCGACCTCTCCGAGCGATAAACCGTTGTGAAGCGGCCAAAAAGGCTTCCGCGGTTAAACCACTAACCAATTCAAGATGTAAAGTCTTTGTAGCGCAACACACAAATAGACCTTTTGAGTTCTAACTCCCCTGTACTCCCCGTGTAAACGATCCTCCATAATCTAACCCACAAATCGAAAAAGGTTTAATGGCACCGAGACGAAATTTAGGCAAATTACCCATAGGGGGTTGTAAGGTTTTGGGAGATTGTTTTTAATATCTAATACATTTGAACAATACTGAATTAACGGCTTGTTGACAATATCCAAAACCTTTGACTATGGGTCTGTATATACGAAATGCGATTTGCGACGAAAGTTTTGAATCTCGATCCAAATCGATATTTAATCCACTGTAATACGATTTGAGAATCTAACCAAGCATACACATTTTGAAATGTTATATGTTTCCACGACTGCAATACAAACGACCTAAGTTTTACCAAATGAACAGCAGCTAACAATTCCAGTCGAGGTATAGTAATTTGTTTTATAGAAGCTAATTTCGATTTGGCACACAGTAAATTAACATGAACTAGGTTAGAAGTATCAATACTATGAATATAAACGACACAAGCATATCTCTTTTCACTAGCATCGCTAAATCCATGAAGCTCTAAGATGGGACATGAGGAAATATTCAAAAAACGAGGAATTTTGAACTGAAATAAGAGATAATTCACTTTTATATTGCTCCCATACACGAATTATTTCCGATTGAGGGCGATGATCCCATTTAAGACCTATTGCCCAAAGTTGTTGGATTAATTGTTTAATGAAAAAGGTAATAGGTGTTAAGTGACCACAAGGATTATAAATTCGAGCTAATTCGAACAAAAACGATCTTTTGGTACAAGGGATGGCTTGCAATTTGACTGAAAATTGAAAGACATCGGACTGTGCAATCCACTTCAAACCAAGGATTTTTAATGAAGGACCATTTGATTCTGGATCAAAATTAATGGAGTGAGGATTAATATGGGATTTAGGAAACTGCGACAACAATTTGGGTTCACTCGAACACCATTTCCGTTGTTCAAAGCCTCCTAACTTTAACAAAGCGACTAATCCGTCAACTAAAGTTTGTGCTTCTTCGAGAGTCGAAGCACCAAAAACAAAATCATCAGTGTACGAAGCATGACAACTAAGCGCGACGGCTTTAGGAAAACGAGAGCCTTCGTCTAATACTAATTGTTAAAGGGTTCTTAAAGCTAGATACGGCGAGGATACTATTCCAAAAGTAACAGTTAACAAACGATATTCCTGAATTTCCTCAAGGCTAGAAAATCTTAACAACAACGTTGATAATCCATATTCTCAGGAGCGACTAAAATATTACGATACATCTGACGAATGTCCGCACACAGCGCAAAACGATTAAGTCTAAAATTCAACAAAAGCAAGATTATGTTCTGTTGTACCTTAGGACCGACCAATAAATAGTCGTTCAAAGATTTACCAAGACTGGGACTTTTCTGAGACGCATTATACACAACTCGAATGTTACTTGAAACACTATCTGGTTTCAGAACGCAATGATGTGGAATATAATACTTCCCTATTTTCTTTTCGGCATTAGACACTAACTGCATATGACCTAAATCAAGATACTCCTGCATGTGTAAAGAATAGTTCTTTTGCAAACTTGGTTGGCGAAATAAGCGCCATTCTAATGATAGCAGTCTATTTAAAGCAATATCATAACTATTTTGCAATCAAGGCGGTGATTCACGAAAAGGCAAAGATACAACATATGTACCCGAGACGTCCCGATTATGTATTTCCCGATAAATGTTCTCACACAGCGTCTTCCGGTTCTGAAAACTGGCTCTTCCTGGTTGTTCCCATTTACCTTCAATTTTACTAACAACAGCTTCGAAAATATACTACAACCAATTAACAAATCAATACTTTGACTACAGTTAAATTCGGGATCAGCTAACTTCAAATTTTTAATATAATCCCACATCGATATATCAATTTTGGTGCTAGATAAATTCATGCAAACCCGATCTGTAATGATAGCCTCCAAGTGAAACACCGGTGACTCCTGATGACGAGGTTGGATAGAAAAACTTATTTGACCTTGATTCAGTTTCGTTTGCATCGAATTGAGTCAATTAACTTCAAATAAACCAGGAGTTTTAGGCCACCCTAATCTACTGGCAGCTTTTCCACTAATGAACAAACTCATTAAATCCGAATCTAGAAGACATCTCAAGGGCTGTTTACACTCCTAACTATCAATCGCATGAACCAAAACGGTACCGAGCAAGACTTCCTTTTTTGTTTCGTTTTTCTTCTCTACAAAACTAGCGGCATAATGTGATATTTCAGGAGAATTTTGTTCGATTCCCAATTCTCCTGGACTATTAGTATTGTCTGTGGACGACTGACTATTGGAACGATTTCTGTCGAAGTGCAATATGAAGATGACTATTACATTTACTACATTTAAAGGCTTCTTGTTATCTCTCTTCTGGAGATTTTTTTCAAAAACAACGAACACTGGTTTAGAAAGTGACTTTGTTTACATAAGGCACAGCATCTTGACGACGAATTGTAACAAAGGATGAACTACGATTATGCCTTGAATAATTAGAATATTTCTAATTACACTTTGGCTTCGTATAAGTTGGGACCTGCGACGATTTCTTAGATTCACTTAAGCTACTATTCAAATTATCGTAAGCAATGTACTGAGTTTCAGTAAACTCTACCAATTTTTGAAATGACGAGATTTTATTCGAATTATTTTCTAACTCAAATAATTTTACTGTATCCGCGTCTAGTTTCGACAAAAGTAAATTAAACGTAATAAAGTCCCAATGTTCTGTCGGAAGGCCTAATGTTTTTAATGCAGCTTCTTCTTCTTCTTCTTCTAATGGCGCTACAACCCTTTGTGAGTCTTGGCCTGCTTAACAATGTTCTTCCATTCTGCCCTGTCGGATACTTTCCTTCGCCACTGCCTGATGTTCATGGTTTTAAGATCCCCCTCTACGTCGTCTATCCATCTTTTACGGGGCCTTCCTCTTGTTCTGTTTCCTTGGGGCTTCCATCTCTGGACTACTTTTACAGCTCGATTATCTGGCATTCTTTCTAGGTGACCAAGCCAGTTTAGTCTTTGTGATTTTACAAATCTGACAATATCTGCGCTCTGCATTAGTTCATCCAGCTCGTGGTTCATTTTAATTCTCCACGAACTATCGCTGCATTGGGTTGGTCCAAATATCTTCCTTAGTATTTTGCGCTCAAATATTCTCAGTTGATTTTCATCAGTGGTTGAGAGGGTCCACGTTTCACATCCATATGTGACCACTGGTCTAATTACTGTTTTGTAGATTCTCAGCTTAGACTCACGATTCAGTAACTTACTTTTCATTAAGTCTTTGTATGCATAAAAACACTTATTACCGCTAAGAATCCGTGCTTGTATTTCTTGACTGATGTTGTTGTTGTCATTTATTATTGAGCCTAGGTAGGGAAAAGTGGACGCATATTTGTAGGTATGGTTGTCTACCTTCAGATTCTCATGTTCATTCGATTTTGTGCACTCCATATATTTTGTTTTGCTTTCATTTATATATAGACCAAACGTAGCAGCTTCTCGTTTCAGTTCTATGACTTTTTCGCTCAATACCCTTTTGTTGCGGCTTATTATGGCAACATCATCCGCATATGCGCATATTTGCATAGATCTTGTATTAATACAGCCGTTTACATCCAGTTTTCTAACAACAGCTTCTAAAGTTAGATTAAAAAGTGTTGTTGATAAGGCATCCCCTTGTCTAACTCCATTTTCAATATCAAAGGCCTGCGTCATATCTCCATCAATTCTCACCATAGCTTTGGAACCCTCCAGAGTCATTCGTATAAGTTTAACCAACTTTGGGTATCCCTAACATAGATAGTTGCTTTAACATCTTTTGTCGATCTACTCCATCAAACGCCTGTTTGAAATCGATATACAAGTTGTAAATAGGTATGTTATATTCAACACATTTTTCATGTATACCTCTGCTGCTTTTAATGCAGCTAAATTTTCTAAAAGGTGTCTACTAATTTAGCCAGATTTTTCGAATTAACTACCGAGATTTTCTGTACGCCCATGATCGCATCCCAATGCGCTGTCGCACAACGGCGAACATTAGTGTAGCGTTTAACAATTGGGTCATAAGCAATTTGATAATTATCACTATATATTGACAAATTACGAATTAAACTGAGTGGAGCCCTATAAACATCTTTTCAAATACTTGAACTTTTTTACGTCTACTAGGCCTGCGTTATTATGTACAACCGAATTATATATGTCTAAAAATGAACTAAACCTTAAAATCACCCTTAAATTTAGGGAGCTCTATTTTAGGCAAGCGAATGTTATATTGTTGAACTACTACCGATCTAAACGGTTCTGGAGTTTCAGATTGTGATTCAAATAATTCCGCACTAAACAGTTTTATTTTATAAAATTGTTCCAAAAATAATTCTCGAACATTTTCTCCAGCCCTCGTATCCGCGTCTGGCACAGAAAGAATATTACCAATATTATTTGTGTGATATTTTTAGAATTCTTTACGAATTGAATCTAATTCTTCTACTCTAATTTTAAATAAAGATCGGATCTTTAAAACCTAAATCGACAATTACCTGAATGTCATTTCTCAAAAATTTAAGTTTCTTATTCTTTTCTTCAAGTTTTTCAATTTTAAATTTCTAACAAATTTCAATTAATATTATACCCACAAAATGTACAAGAAATGTGCTTAAAACCCCGAAATCAACAAGTTAATATTTAATACTTTGACGATCTCTACTTCAAAACCATTATAAATCTGCACTTCAAATGCTAATAAATTATTCTCGAGCCTCGAATTTAACAGTTTTCTACAAGAGACGCAAATCAATTAACCCGGTTTTTTATAAACCTCCAAAACGATAAAAAATACGACATGAGACGAAACCAACCATTCAAATTTAATTATAATTAAAATATTTTTCAACAAATGAGTTCAAATCCAGCTAGATTGCCGGATATCCGGCAAACAATTAACTATTACGAGATAATTCCTAATAATTCAATTAACATCAACTATATCTCCTTCGATAGCCCTGGCGAGATGAATGAACTTTAACTCATAGGTGCAAATAATCATCAAAGTTTAAATGGTTGCAATAAACAATCAAAACAATGTATAGGTTCAGGTAAAACTAGGTAAGACTTACCGGTAATTGAAGTTGATTACCATGGTTTACACTATTTTACGAAACAACAAAACAAATTCAATATGTGTGTATCGATTCATTTTCGGGTTGCGTCTGTCCCTCTTATCGACCGTCACGCAGTGGATCGCGAGATGCATTCCCTGATCGGTACTATAGGAATCATCGGGATATAGGGAGGACAAATGTATCGATTAATTTACACAACCATATTTGAATTTAAACAATCACAATGGTCGTTTTTCTCAAGGGCACTTACTAAATAAAATCAAAAACCAATCGGAATTTTTCCCCCGAAAGAATTTATCAAATTAGATGGAAACTAGTAAAAAGTCAAAAATCAAATTTAATGTATGTGAATGATTTTATTAATAACAAATTAGAAAATTCGTTAATTAATAGCAATTGATAGAAGAATTGGATTTAACTAAATTAATATAGAAAATTTCCTGGGTAACTTTGGTGAGTGCTAATAAAAAGAAAGCTTTCAACAATTAATGAAGGAATACAAATTAAATTAAGAGTTGGAAAGAAATTTTATTTTTTAAAATAAGTAATAATGGAAGGAATAAGTCACGACATTGTGGTCAGAGTAGATGAATTAACAGAGAAACATGAATCCATAGACTTTAAAGAACAGAAGGTAAAGATAGGTGAAGAAATAATTGATATAGAAGACAATGCGGCGCTGGACAAGGAAAATGAAACGGAAATTAATATGGCGATTATACGAGGCCAACACGAAACAAGCAAGGTAACGAGCGAGTGCGGAAAAACAAAGAGAAGAGAGAAGAATCAAGAAAAAAAAAAGGAAAAGTAAATCAAGTAAAATGGACGCCAGCGATTCATCAGAAAACTTAGATGAGAATAAAACGTGCATATTGGAAAAAGATTAAAAGAAGTAGAGGAGAGTGGAGAGTTGACAGTAAGAGATAGGAAAGAAACTAACGTTCATAAATAAGAAAGAGAGGTAAAACCTGAGAAACTAGTAATGAGGAAATTTAGATTATCATGAATCATCAAAACGTGGATTTTTTTTTTATTTTTTAAATGTGATTTAATTTTGTTTTCCAAATAGTTATTTACGTATTATATAGGATAATGAGTAAATTGAATAGAATATTGATTTATAAAATTTGTTGCATGGGGCAAAATTTTGTTCATTAATTTAGATTATAAATAAACATTTGCAGCAAAAACCCTGTATACGTAAATATAGCCAGTGTTACTGTATACCTAATTAGATATAGCCAGTATAATTTAGTCATAGTGATTCTGAGAAAAAAGGACAATTTTGTAGTGCAAGTTAATAAAATTTTCTCTGTGTGGTTTAAAAGTTTCTAAGAAGTTTCTAAGAAGATACATGTTTGCAAACAGATTAGGAAGTTTGAAACCTATTATAAGATAAACAGCAGTAACGGTATTTTTTCCCATAATTTTTGAGAAGGTATATTTGTGGAGTTTTTAATTTACACGGAAACTTTGTGGTAGTCAGGGGAAGGTATGATTACGAAGAGGTGCTTCTGCTTTCAATTTATGTAGGACAGAAAAATTCTGGCGCGGAGAAAATTGAAGAAGCTGATTGGCTGGGAATTATTTGGGAGGTGAGAAGCGAAAAGATAAAAATAAGGGAACGAGGAAAGGACTCTTGGAATGAATTTTTGAAGAACTCGGTTGTCAAAATTGAGAAGCAGTGAAATTTTACCAAAGTTAGATACCAAAGTTTACCAAATAGATTACTAAGAAAAAGTTGTAATTGAAAGTGTTTGTTCTACGGGAGTGGTGGAGAGAATGAAGATAGCCAAATTCGAGATACAAAGTTGTTTGTTTTCCTTTTTAACGTGGCTCGAGAATTTCATGATCCTAAATTTGGTATGAAGTAGACAAGTCATTGTGCTTTTCAGTCCGATATATTTCGAACAAATTTTGGAAGAAATAGTGTTTTTTTAAGAGACCAAAAATTACTGTTTTCATGAGGAAGTTTGTTTATATTCTATGTTGAAAGGAACTTTTCATATTAAAGTACTGAAGTCTCCGATTTGGTTACAAAGTAAGTTTTCTGTTTAAAAGTAATTTTTTTTTTAAAACAAGGAAACCATTACTACTAGTTAATTGTGGACGTTTTGAAAATCTATTATTATTATTATTATTTATTACTTAAAAGATTGGAAATAATATTGTCATTAAGTATTATTATTATTACTTAAAATATTGGAAATAATATTGTCATTAAGTAATTTTTTTTAGATCAGATCAGATAATTATTAGGAATACATATTCTTTTTGCATTTACAAAGCATTACTTTACTTTGTATAAATTTTTGCTTCGTGTATATTCCAAATTTCTTTCTTTATGTCAATAAATTGTTTTTTTTTTAACTTTTCTGTGGTAAGCAAAATTGTTGTGTTTGGTTATTATCAGAAGGTTTGCGTAAAAAACAATTTTCAAAAAAATTGCAGGGAAAGACCTTAAAAACAGTTTTTCTGTCCTTTCAAATCGTAATATAATTAATAAATAGCTTCATACTATGACTAACAAAAGAAGCAATGATGAACAAAATAAATGTATTGATAATAACGACTTAGCTGGAAGTATTTCGTATTGCGGCTCTAAATAATAAAGACGAAGTTTTAACATACCAGATGGAAAGATATGTCAATGAGGCGGTTTGGAGTTAATTTAGTTGTTCACCTGGTGAATGAACAACGACTTAATTTTACGAAAGAAAACGACACCTAAAGAGCTGAACGATGACCAACGACAACGTTAAAATGTTACCTTGTCTTAATGGGAAAACATATTAAGATAGATTTTAATTTCAGTGATAAGTTAAAAGGCGCAAAATCAAAAAGAAGGCCACGGAAAAGGTGGGAGGATAAAGTGGCAGCGGACGCGCAAAATTTACTAGACTTGAGAACCAAGAGAAGCGGGGGATCGGCGCGGGACCGGCAAGGTAGAGGCATAGTTTGGAGGAGGTCAAGGATCGATTTGGGCTGTAATACCATTGGAGAGAGAGTTAAGTCAGAACCTGTTTATTAAAATAAAATAATATAGAGTAAAATAAAATATAACAAAATAAAGTAACAGTAACTAAAATAGAATAAAATAGAGTAAAATAGAATAAAATACAATTAATTCAAATAACATAAAATAAAATAAATTGGAATACAAAGACACCAGAGGGTGTTGGCACACTGGGATACAATTGTGGAAATGGAGCAACATAGTAGATTTTCCCAAGACTGTGTAGGGATGATGTACTTCCAAAACATAACCAAAAGATGAATGAAATGAAATCAAAACTATTAATTTGCATTTTAATTTTTCAGTGAAAAAACTGCTGCAGCCATGAATATTTATAAAAAACAAAATTCAATCTTGAAAAACTATAAACCATCTGTTAACATTATTAAAGGTATATTTAAGTTGGTAGAAATTATCAGCAAAAGGACACCATTAGATAATATTTTAAGACAGGGATCTGAAAAGGTGAAGATTTGTTTCAGTTGCTATTTTTTTAGATTAAACAATCTGAGATTTGCCGACGACACCGTTCTGATCGCAGAAACACTTAAAGAGCTACAGACATTGGTGAATAAGATAGCAGACTGCAGTGAAGAATATGGACTATCTTTGAACATAAAGAAAACTAAATTTATGGTAATATCGAAATCAACACAAAATGTCCAAAATTTATATTTACACAATGAAATTATCGATCGAGTTAGCAAATACAAATATTTAGGCACTTTTATAAATGAAGACAACGATAGCTCAGCAGAAATCAAAATAAGAATAGAAAAAGCCAGATCCATATTCACTAAAATGAAGAGAGTGTTCTGCGGAAGAGATTTGAGCCTTGAAATGAAACTTCGCCTGATGAGATGTTACGTACTTTTTGTGCTGTTCTACGGAATGGAGTCATGGACGTTGAAAAAGATTGATACCAAAAAATTAGAGGCATTTGAACTGTGGATGTATCGCAGAATCCTGAGAATATCATGGACCGAGAGAGTCACAAATGTCGAGGTCTTGAGAAGAATGAATAAAGAAAAGGAAGTCATATTTACGATCAAAAAACGAAAACTGCAATACTTGGGACACATTACAAGAGGCGAAAGATATGAACTGCTTCGAATAATAATGCAAGGGAAAATAGCAGGAAAAAGGTCCATAGGAAGAAGACGAAACTCCTGGCTAAAGAATCTACGGGAATGGTATAGCTGTAGCAGCAACGAATTGTTTCGGTCAGCAGTTTCGAAAATACGTATAGCCCTGATGATCGCCAACCTTCGGAACGCAGATGGCACTTGAAGAAGAAGAAGCTATTTTTTTATTGAATTTTTTTAAATACAACTTGTTTTTATTTTCAGTTTATTACGAAATTTATACAATATCTACAAGAATTAGAAAAACATGCAAAAGTCAACAATATATACCTTATATCCAACAATACTTTTACTGGTTTAATTTTTACATTAAAAACTACAGTTGGTGTAATGAACTTTTTATGTAACAATTTTGAATATAGGCATTTGCTGAGGGCAAAATTGAATCAAGATTCTCTAGAAGTAAGTCAAACCATAGTATATTGTTGTGAAAACAATACTTTAAAATTGCATTTATTTTAGCATTTTCTTGAATTGATGAAAAGTGCTTGTGGCTCTAATGATCATTCTGACTAGAGATTTTTGTTCAGATGTTTCGCTTATTAAGTACCTATTCTTTAGTAAACCTCTTAAAGGAAGTAATATTTAAGGTTCTCAAATGTTGGAGACTCTTTTGAATGTGGATGAAATTTTGAGTTCTGAAGGCAAAGTCTAAACTGTTCAAAACAATTTAGACAAAATTCTAGAAAATAGTATTTGTTTCAGCAGAAATGATAGTGGTGGCAAATTAGAAGTTAATAGCTATTATATTACGAGAACATCCCAATTTGTTATATCCTATATATCAGGATATCTACATATCGCACTAATAATACAATAGTGTTGCAACTCAAAATGTTTTGAATTTGACATAACACTATATTCACACGTAAAATTCAATTCCCTATAAGTCAATAAAACTGTCGTTTTAATAGTGCAATAAATAAATAATAGATTCTTGTTGATTTGAACCTAACCATAACATTGTTGTTTTTCTAGTTATTACACTATTACTGAATTGACACCAGCACTTTTTAAATTAATATTTTTACTAACGACACTATTATTAGCTCAGTTCATTATTTTTGACATGCTACATCATTGTTAAATCACCACTTTAAATCATTTTTGTTGTTGTTTGTAAAACATTTATTAATCATTATCTATTTGTCGATCACCGGATAGTAATAACTCATTTAAAATGTATAGCAGTGTTATTAAGAAAGCTTACCAACTACTTTATTTTATAAATTTAGAGTTACTACACTCTTTGTGACATTCTTGCATCAAGTACCTATATACTTAATCTAATATTACTTGATTCATTTTTAGGTTCAATACCTGAGTCGTGGGTGATTACTTGTTGCTATGGCAACAAATGCTGAGTATTGCGAGCAGGAAATCTCTTTACCATTGTTATTGTCACTGGAGAGTACAAATAATGAGCCTGGTGTCTAAATAGAAAACAGTGACGTTGCGAAAGTACAACCACCACGTAAACCTTCACCATTTACGAGTCATTAAGTAATTCAAGAAATTGATGTAAACAGTAAAACAGCGAATGAGATTGGGAGTTGTACTCTGTAATATATAGAAAAAATTATACAGGCTACTCCTGGTAGAGAACTGGACTTTATATTTTATTCTGATAATTGTAGCGAGCAGCAAAAAAATAAATACATCCTTACAGCATATGCGTACGCAGTACAGAAAATGAATGTCAAAAGCAAGTAAACCGTTTCGTAAAATCTGGTCCAGTGTATGTCGCACAACAATATATGGCATTAATTCAGACGGCTAAAAAGACAGGCAAACCTATAAGGTATAGCGTATATAAATATATAAACCGTATAGCGTGACTGAAATGACTAATGAAACATTTTACAATCTGAAATTACTTCAAGAAGAGTGGGGTAACAATTTTAATGTTAATGAGAGAAAAGACAAAATAAAATGGCATGACTTTAAGGTGTTTCGTGTTGAAAAAGACATCATTATTTGCTAATGGTTTGACACAAGCAAGATACCTTTAACTCAAAATAAGAAAAGGAACTTAAAGGAATTACTTGACAAACATGTAATACTCACAAGTTACTTACTATAAGATTTGACAGATTAAAAATTAAAATTGTAATCAGTAACAATTGATTTTTAGACTGACTCAAAAGTTTAAATAATTTTTTTTTTTAAGTATGTCCTTTTAATTAACTACGAATGACTAGATTCTGTGTTCTTTTTTTGGAAGGTATATTTTGTTAAATATATAGATTAAGTAAAAAATGTTCAAGAATACTGTATTTTGTTGTCTGTATATGAATTTGTTTGATTATAGTATAAACGTAATTAAAAACAGTCTTGATTTATTTAGTAATATCAAAAACAACAATTTTCGGTAATTGTTAACGTGTAATACAATCTCTTTAGATCCAATGTTATAGTTTATTTTTATGAACGAGAGAGTAATTAGCATAATTTTAACTGGTAGCTCCGACCACTCCATGGGCGTGCTCAAGATTAATTGAAAAATTACTTTGAATAATTGTAAAAAATAAATGAATTATTTCAGTGTTATAAAGTGTTATGTGTATGTAAACAAAAGTGACCTCTTTTATCACACACTATATTAGAACTGACTGGCCTACATTAAAAAGGGTTTTAAAAAATTCACATTTTTTTTAATTTTTAAAAATTACAAAAGAGAAAAAGAATTTTTAAAACCGTCTAAGGTATGTTAAATAGATGAATAAAAATATTAATATAAAACTTACAGCTACTTGTTACAAATCCAAATCAGATTCAGAAGATGAACTTTCAGAACCAAGATTTATAATAACTGGCTCGATCATTTTATCAGTAATATTGTCCAGCTTCCACATTTTTTCCTCTTCTTTAATAGTGTGATTTACTGCCTTTTCCCAGTTTTCAGGTTTTACATTATTTACGGCCTCCAAAAACAACTGTTTAACATCATGAATTTTAAAAGTGGTATTTTTTCTTGAAACTTCACTCTTTATCTGTGCCCATACCAGTTCAATCGGGTTTAATTCACAATGATATGGTGGGGATCTAAGTACTGTCATTCCACGATTTTTGGCAATTTCATCAATTTCGTATTTTTTAAATTTTTCTTTATGAAGGGCACACAACGAATAAAGTTCCTTTCCTATAGATCCGGGATGGTACGTAATATTTTTTGAACTCAGCCAATTCTGCAAGTCTTTTTTTAACCACTTGGTTGTGGACAGTCCTTCTATAAGTCTGGAGTGATAACTTGCATTATCCATTACTATTACACAGTTCTTAGGAAGAAGATCTATCATTTGTTCGAACCATTCTTGAAAGACATCAGCGTTCATGTCTTCATGTCACCGGTACGAGTTGATTCAAAAGTTAATAAACCACCTTCAACAAAACCGTCTGAACTGCCAATGTGTACTATTATCAGCCTGCGTCCCTTTCCTGATGGTGGGTTTAAACCAGTAGATAAGTTATTTACAAAAGCGTGCCTTTGACTTGTAACAGTTTCATCCTGCCAAAATTTATTTGGTGTATGACCCTCGTTGATCCATGTTTCATCAAGATAAAATATTTTTCTTTTTTGGTTTCTCATTTCCTTTATGGTTCTTAGAAAATGTCTTCTCCATATGACAATATCGCTTCTTTCTAATAAAATAGACTTTCTGGGATTCTTTTTCCAGCGGAAGCCTATTTCTTTTAAAAGTTTCCATAACGTACTTCGACTCATTTCTGGGTAATCCTTATCATCTCGAACTGAGACAAGAACTTTATCCAATGTTGGAAATTCTTGTCTAAAGAAGAATTCATGCACTTTCCGTCGAAGTCCTTCTTTAAAATGATATTCTATTTGAAATTTTGGTTTCCCTGGAGCATTACGTGGCATTTGAAAACTACCACATTTCTCTTCATTAATAACTCTGTAAATCGTAGATTTCCCAACACCAAGTGTACTGCTAACTAACTCAACGGTCTTATCAACACTTTCACATAAACGTTTGTCTGTAAATGATTTAAAACAATTAAATATTAATGTTTTTTCATTAACTGTTAGAGGACCAATTTTTCGGCGTTTACACGGCACTTCCAAATTTTCCATAACACTAGTATACACAATAAACTGCACCTTGCAACTGAAGTACCTACTTTTAGTGACTGTTAAGAATTTTGAATACGCCACTTGGACCTTCCTATATACAAAATGGAAAAACCCACTATCACATTTTCTGTGGAATAAGTTTAGAAGGTAATTATCTAGTCAATTACTGTCGTAGATTCCTGGAATTAAAGAATTAAATGTTTGATTGTTGAAACCCTTACTTCGTGGAATGCACTCATTTCAGATAAAATAAAACGTTTTATTTTATCTAAAGAATTAAACTTTATTTTGCAAATAGGCAAAGAATTAAACTTTATTTTGCAAATAGATAAAATAAAACGTTTTATTTTATCTAAAGAATTAAACTTTATTTTGCAAATAGGTAGGTACTTATTAAACTTTTATTGGTTATATATAACCAATAAAATAAACATCTTACATTTCTTGCAAATTCATTAGTACCTGTTAACCTCCATCACTCCGACACTGGCAACCTTATTTAGGCATTAGTAACCCTCACAACTATTGTATTCTATTCTGCTCCAACCTTTATACCTGGTGGTCATACTCAATTTAAAATTGTTTTCCTATATACTTCTGTAAACTTGTTGACAAATATCTGTTTTTCATTGAGTCACCCGTATCAACAGTTTAGGGATTTGCATACATAATTTATTGTTTTATTACTCTCTCATACATAAAAATACACTATAACAAATACCAAGAATCAGTTCCCAAAATTGATTGTAACTTCAAAAACTAACGTAAACCGCAGAAAAAAATAGTAAATCAAATTATAGTAACACAAAATATTTCATAAATATTGTAATAACTAAAAATAATATTTCATTTCGCACATCTTGCTTAGAGCAATACAGTGTTAACTCAAAATTTTTAAATAACTTCACTGTCAGTATTTTTATTTAACTAAGAGTACAAAGAAACTTTCTTTAATATTAATTAGAAACATATTATGCATTGATTTTTTTTTACCTGCAATAGGAAATGATTAATGAGTTTTTCGTTGATTCTGAAAAATCATCTTTTTTGAGTTACGACACTATTGTATTATTAGTGCGGTATATATCAAGAAAATGTAAATTTTCCAAATGCGCAAATTGTCTTCAATAATTCAAAATTTATCAATTTATTGAGTAAAGGGTTGTTAACATATCCTTCAACATCTCTCTGTTCTTTTATATCAACAATAGAGTGTGTGATACGCTGTGAGAAACCTAGACTTATTAAAGGAATAGGTTCGATATGGAAATCAATAACGGAAACTAAGACTCGTCAGATGGCGAGTATTTCAATGAATGTATAAATAAGATAATAAGATATCAAATAGCAGTTACCACTTATGTCATTAAGAACTTCAACGCCAAAATTATTGATATGCTAAACTTGTGTAAATTACTAATGGAAAACTATTCATTTATCGAATACTCGTTAAATGATATAGTAAATATCATAACTTTTGCTTGATTAAAAATATTAAATAGCTCGATCATCACTCCGTTTGATTCAATTAAATCACTTAGGCATATATCACAATCATTACAAAAAAATAATCTTCCATTATCAATCTATACTTCGAATCTAGCTCAATATCTCGATATTATCGAATTACAGGTCTATCAACTAGACACAAGAATTGTGTTTGTCTTAAATATTCCTTTAACTGTTGCAGAACAATATACTTTATATCATATCTTCTCTATCCAATACCAATACTGGATAATCAATCAGGTTTCGATTCAATATTAAAAAAAAAACACATAAATACATTGCGCGAAACGATGATTCATTGTTATACCTTACAATAAATAGTCTTGAGTCACGCAAAGCCTTGCGAGCTCGAACCAAGGTCTGTTAGTAGTATTCGCCAAAGATTACAACGTCCAGAAGATTAACATATTCGGATCTACTCTGTATGAGTACAAGAAACAAATTCGTTAAGGATTTCTGCTTAGTTGATAGACATGTCGTGGAATGCAAATTTTAGATTCCCCATGTCTCTATTAACATCTTTATCAACGTCTGTTATACCTTGCAATTTTTAGAAGGTTCAGATTAAAGCAGAAATCTGAATTTGTTTCGAAACTATTTTACGGATTTTTCTATCAGATGTCGCTATTGCGACCATAACGAAGCCATTTTATTGTTGCTTCTTAAAGACAGAAAAGATTTATTTTTCACGTTGAGAACGCCTATGAATAACTGTTCTGATGAGACTCATTAAGTCGAAATACGTATCAACAGATACATAGACGCTTTGTGCTTGAAATCAAATCTTTGCTGTCTTTTTTATTAACATAAACCTTTGACTCATAGCAGTTTCTGACCCACTGCCTATTACCATCAAATGCGAGTCCAAGAGACGTCAAATCGGAGATCATACACACCAACCACTTGCTTAAACTACAACCCACGTGCAATGCCTTTATTGGTAGTACAAGAGTACAATCCCATAAATTGATCGACGTCCATGATAATGTTACAGAAGTCATTCAGTCCAAATACCATTTAATGGCTGCAATCACTTTCCAGATAAGATCAATCTTCCCCACTTAAAATCATAGATAGCCCATCATAACATTGTAACTCTTGTTGTTCTTTAAATGCAGATCCAAGGGAAGATATAAGATAGGAATTGGCAATACCAATGACAACGACCATCCGCCATCTCTACTAAAAGACCCAGAGACAGCCTTCACTAGGAATTAGAAGATCCTTCCAAGACGAAAACCCAGTCTCCACCTAAGCGACTCCATAGACGAAGAAGAGCAGATCCAACTGAATATTAACAAACAAACAATGTAAAAGTTGCCGCCACGCACCAAATTTTCTAAAAGAGGGAGCTGTTAGATTGGTTACGACAATTCCCAGGATATCAGGGTTCAAGTTCCAACTACCAGAGCCGAATACACTCAGGTGCAAAAAAATCGATCCATTCCTTATTTCTTATTTATTTGAAGTTGTATAATTTTAGAGACATTAAATTACGTATGTAAATTTAGGTGTACCCTCGTATACGAGAAATAAAATAATATTTTTAATATTGCTTTTTATATTTCTTAAAACAAATTGGTATTTCAGGTTTTTGTCAAAAAGGGTCTGAAGCAAGTAGATATTATTTATTGAATGTTTTTTTTTTAATTCAACAACCATACTAGTGTAGTGATTTTATTTTTAAAACGTGTTACATTTTTATTTAATTATCCTTCCTAAATGTCTCTAACTCCGACAGATGCTGCAAGGGTGGTGACTTTAGTTCAAGATGGTCGTAGCAAATATTATGCAGATGAAATGTTGGGTGTTAGTCGATCTTCGGTTCAAAGAGCAGTTCGGCGTTTTATCGACACCGGTAACTTCACAAGAAGACCAGGATCAGGTCGTAGAAGGGTAACATCCGAAAGAGATGATCGATTTCTGGTTTCATCATGTTTGAGAAATCGGCATCAAACTTCAGTTGAACTGGCAAATCGTCTGAGCGAAGTGAGAAATGTGGATGTAAGCAGATGGACAGTTCGTCGACGACTTGTAGAAGGTAATTTATTATCCAGAAGGCCAGCTCTATCTCCAATACTATCCATAGAACATCGCAGAGCTCGCCTTGCTTTTGCAATAGAACATGAAAACTGGAGTGATGTAGATTGAGCAATGTATTGTTCTCAGATGAGTCCAGATTTGGTCTAAGGTCACCAGACGGCCGAGAAAGGGTTTGGAGAAGACACGGAGAGCGATATTTTCAATGTAATATTGCGGAAAGAATAAGTTATCGGGGGGGCTCCGTTATGGTTTGGGCTGGTATCAGTTCAGAAGCCCATACTGTTTAGTTATTGTAGATAGAGGTTCTATGACTGCTACAAGATACATAACAAGTATTTTAGATCAGCATGTGGTACCTTTTGCTCCATTCATTGGACCTAATTTTATTTTTATGGACGACAACGCGCGTCCTCACCGTGCTAGAATCGTCAACCAATATATAGAGGAGGTGGGAATTGTCCGTATGAACTGGCCAGCTTGCAGTCCCGATCTCAATCCCATAGAAAATCTATGGGATATGATGGGAAGACGTCTTCGAGCACGAGTACCCCGTCCAAACAACTTGGCTGAACTTACAGCGGAACTATATATATATATATATATATATATATATATATATATATATATACATATATATATATATACATATATATATATACATACATATATATATATATATATATATATATATATATATATATATATATATATATATATATATATATATATATATAACATAACATAACAATATCTTTATTTTTAGAAAATAATATACATTCCGTGAACATAAAATTATTTAAAAAAAACAGTGTCACAAACGAAAATATTATTTACTTATTCCTAACCGTTACATATACAAATAGTCCTCCACAGAATATGGCTCAAGAGCTACCAGTAATTTAAATATTTGATGTTTATACAAACTTAATCTTTCCTCCCTTTTAATAGGTTCAGGCAGTTTATTATACAATTTGATACAGCAATAAAGAGCGTTTTTTTCTGTTATACTTAACCTGTGTATTGGAATTTTATAATTATATAATCTGGTATTTACTATCCTATTGGACTCAAAGTTCCTAAAGAGTATTTTATTCTTATATAGAAACAGTAAGCATTCTTGAATAAATACAGCGTAAACTGTTAAAATATTATTACTCCTAAAATGCCCTCTACATGATTCCCTACTTTTTAAGTCAAACATAACTCTGATTATTTTTTTCTGAACCAGAAATACATTATTTATGTCCCTACTGTGGCCAAAATTTATTAGACCATATCTAAATTTTGCTTCAAAATTAGCATGATACACTGTTTTTAATGAGTTACTATTCATGTATTTTTTAGAACTCTAAAGCTGTAAATCACTTTACTCAAAGACATACATAACTGGTCAACATGTTTATCCCAACATAAAAAACTGTCAATATATAATCCTAAAAATTTGGTACTGCTGCTAATATTTAAAGTGTCATTATTTACAATAATCCTGTTTGGCATATCTGAATGTGCATAATTTGTCTTAAACAAAAGAAGACCTGTTTTATTTTGATTTAAAACCAACCTATTCATAGAAAACCAGTTTTTAGCTTTCTGGAACTCTAAACTAGCATTAACGCTTAGAACAGACATGTCTTTACCACTGACTAAAATGTTTGTATCATCTGCATAATTTGTTATGCTGGAAGTAGTATTAGCCACTAGACCATGAAGATCATTGATATAGATCACAAACAGTAAAGGACCAATCACACTTCCTTGTGGTACTCCAATATTGATAGTGCTTTCAGATGAGATGCCTATTTCAGTGTTTTTATGTATTTTTACTAAATGTCTCCTATTTGCCAAGTAGGACTTAAACCAGTTCAATGCTGGTCCACGTATACCATATTTCTCCAATTTATCAAATAATAGGTCATGCACTAAACAGTCATATGCCTTTGATAGGTCCAAAAAGAGACCCAAAGCCATATGACCAATCTCAGTACATTTCAAAATATCCCAGACAAATTGAAAAATCGCAGTCTGAGTTGATTTTCCCTGTTGATAACCATGCTGATTTGCACTAATAATATGACATTTTGTTAAAAATTCTGTTATCCGCCTATACATAGTCATTTCTAAGATTTTTGAAAAGGAACATAGAAGGCTAATTGGTCTATAGTTATTAATTAATTTAGGATCACCCTTTTTGTAAACAGGTGTTACTATGGCAGTTTTCAGGCATTCAGGAAATACACCAGATTTTAGTGAATTATTTATGATTGTAGTGAGAGGATTCACTATCTCCTTTATACAAAGTTTAAGGATTTTAGTGGGTATTTCATCAATTCCACAACTCATTCTGTTTTTTAAATTTTTAGTTATATCCATAATTTCAGTTTCTGTCACAGGTGCGACAAACACTGAATTTATGTTACTTGCAATGTTGTCTTTATATTCAGTGTATTGTAATTGAGATAAAGTGTTATTTAAAGTAGTATTTAAGTGGATCATGTATTTATCAGCAATCTCTTGAGGACTACCCTCTACTTTTATTGAATTTACACTTTTTAATTAATTGTACCTAATACAAGTGTACCTAACTTGTACCTAAATTTTAAAGAATTTTAAAATGTATTTTGTCCACTATTTTATATTTTATGTGTGTGTTATTAATGTTGAGTGTCTATGCTTTTATAAATAATCTCAACGACTACGTCTTGAAAAAGGAATAAAACCATTCCGAAAGCTAGACAAAAAATCATAAGAGTGTTTCATTAACATCCCGGCCAATTTTCTGACTGCAACCCTAATAAACTGTGTTGTTTGTATATATATATATATATATATATATATATATATATATATATATATGTGTATATATATATGTATACATATATATATATATATATATATATATATATATATATATATATATATATATATATATATATATATATATATATATATATATATATATATAAAATAAAGTTTTATTATGAGGTTGCAGTCATTAATAGGGCAGGAAAGTGAAACTCTTTGTTCTTTATCAAGCTTTCGCAAAATTTATTTGCTTCTTCAGGATATGCTAAAATATAGTATCAGTAAATACAATGAAATTATAATTAAATAGCATTGTATAAAACTAGTATAAAAACTTCCAACATGAGGTTAATCCATTAAATTTTCAAATTTACAAAACATTAAAACTTAACTTAATAAAATTATACAGTTATGAAGTACAATATTTTAATTTTATTTAATTTTGTAGAAATTCATTATGACATTGATTATGTTGATGTTTGATTTATGTCAGAAAGACACTTGTTTCTGTTTATTATATTTTTTGTTATTGATAACTAGCTTTTGATTGTTATTATGGTTACGTACAAAGTGGCGCCAAATATGAATATTTAAATTTTTTGAAATTATAGTATTTATAGTCAGAAAATCTAATATTAGAAAATTATAGTATTAATTTTCGTAAGATAGAATGTAATTATAGATATTGCTTAGTTTATCAATATCAGTTTTTTTATTAACGCATTGATATTTATTTATGCATACCATTTCTAAGAATTCTCTTTTATTTAATTGGTTTTCACGTCTTAATATATTAGTTTCATTGAAATTAAATGAATGATTTTTATTAATTGCATGATCTATTAATGCACACGTATTTTTATTATTTCTAAGGTCACTTTTATGTGATGTTAGTCTGCCTATTAGATTTCTAGATGTGTGTCCGATGTATGACTTATCACAATTTTCGCATGGTATTATATAAACTACATTTGAACTTTCCATAATACTAATAGGTGATTTAGTTTTTGTATACAATGATGCTAATGTTTTAACATTTTTAGTTGCAATTTTAATATCAGAAGAGTTAGCAAAGACTTTAGTTAGTTTAGGTGTTAATGTTGGTATGTAAGGTAGTGATGTGAAAGTAAATTGAGATTGCACGATTTGTTGATTTGCTTCTCTTGTTTGATTCATGTCAATCATTCTATTATTAGGATTGTTAAATAAAAATTTGTTAATTATTTTAATTGGGTATGAATTCTCTAATAAAATGTCTTTAAGTTCTAATAACCCTTTGTTGATGTTATTGATGTGTGATAATTTGACTATTCTGTTTTTTAAAGCCAATATCAAATTTATTTTCATATGAGGTGGATGTTGTGAATGATAATTAATAAATCTGTTACTAAATATAGGTTTTCTGTACCATTCAGTGCTTAATACATTTTGTGCATTACGTTTGATTTTTATGTCAAGATATGGGATGCTATTTTCTATCTCTGTTTCACATGTAAATTGTAAATGTTCACTATAATTATTAAAAGTTTGTAAAGTTTCATTTATTTTGTCTGCAGGTAAAGTAAGTATTAAGTCATCCACAAATCGTTTGATAAATGGGATATGAAAAGGCAACTTATTTAAAGAATCTCTTATTAAATCGTCTAGTACATAATTACATAATATACACGATATACTTGAGCCCATAGGTGTGCCAAAAATTTGTTTATAGAATGCATTATCAAAAATCAATACATTAGAATCAAAAATGAATTCTAAAGTGCTTAAGAACGTTTTTTTGTTAATTTTGCAATTTATTTTGATTTCATCCCAATGTCTGTTTATACTATCATTAATAATATGTAGTGGTAAATTAGTAAATAAAGATATAACGTCAAAGCTTACTATTATATAATTATTTGGTAGTTGATAGTTATTGATAAAATTACTTAGTTCAAAGGAATCTTGTATAGAGAAACTATTATCTAAGTTATATGACCTTGTAAGAATATCATTCAAAAATTTTGCTAATTTACTGTTTGGTGAATTAATTGAAGATACAATTGGTCTCATTGTTAAGTTAGGTTTATGTACTTTTGGTTGTGCATAAAAGCGTGGTGTGACAGAGTTATATATAGTGAGAGTTGAGGCTTCTTCTTTAGTGATCATTTTTTTATTTTTCAATTCGGTAACTATTTTGTTAGCTTTCTGTTGTAAGGTACTTGTGGGATTGTTTTGTAATTTTTTATAATATTTAGGGTTAATGACTGCAACCTCATAATAAAACTTTATTTTACATAACGTGTCAGTCAATAATACCTAACTACTTTATATATATATATATATATATATATATATATATATATATATATATATATATATATATATATATATATATATATATATATATATATATATATATATATATATATATATATATATATATTCCTTGTATTTATATTTGTATTATTTTTTAGATATTGTTTGTTTTTATTTAATTTGAAATAATACAAAACTCTTCTTACCTTGCCAGCTTTTTTTGTTTTTAAATCTCGAACCAGACTTCCTTGTTCAGTAATCTTAGCGGTTAATACTTTCTTGGCGTTATCACTTTCACCAGTAACGTTTTGGATGTTGTGCACTGGTTCAGGTTTCATATTGGGTTTCCAGTCTTTGCCAGTTAAATTCTTAAAGTTTTCTTTTAAATACAGCAGTTTTTTTAATTCAATGTCAACTTGGCATTTATCGGCTTTTTCTGAAATAAACCGAAAGTTGTATCTTATGTTTGGGAATAAACGACAATGAATTGTATTTTTTTTTGTTTTTGTTGTTATTAATTCTAATAAGAAAATAGTTAAAAAAATATATAAAATAAAAATTATAAAAAAAAACAGGTTATATGTTTTTATAATTTTTATTTCATGATTTTTTTTAAATCAGATTTTGATAACTAATTCGTATGTAAAGAAAATAAGAGTCTAAAGAACTGATATTTACAAAGGATCTTTTGGATAGATGCCCTTGTAGAGAATTCTTGAAACAAGTAGAATGGAACAACCCTATAGCGTATTTCAGACGGTCATGCAAACTAAATGAGAATTTTCTTTACACCGTTGCTGCTCTTCACGGCAGCAACCGTAGGAACAACATACAATCAGAGAATCTCAAAAATTCCTTCACAAAATTAGATTTTTAGTTTATATTAGAATTAGAAGAAATGTAATTTTAGTAATTACATGGATTGTAAACAAATTCTTTTTAATGACTGTCATAATTACTTATTAGGAATAGAAAACATATTTAATAACGTTTCCCATAATGATCTGATTAGTGTTAAAATCTATAGAGTTGCATTAACTTTGAAAATTGCGATTATTTCTATAGTGTCGGTTGTGATATTTTTTATGAGTTTGGATAAATTTAGTAATGTCGCACGTAATTGTTCCATGGAAACGCGGGCTACATTTCAGTGTTTCAGAAAAGCGGTTAATCATTAATCTTACGAACTATCATTTGGATCGCAGTAGTAATGATTCATTATCAAATATAATAACGCTTGTGTCCGAAATGAGTGGTGTTTCTGAAAGGAGTATTCACAAAGTGCAGTAACAGTAACAGTGCAGTGTACACAGAGTGTACAAAGTATGCATCACCTGCTGGTCTCCAACAACCGAAATCATCTCGTGAAAATAAATACGATGAGACAAAAAAGAGCGGTATCCGTAGAATAGTGCACCAATTCTTTCTGGAAAAATAGACGACCGACAATAAACACTGAATTTTTCAAGAAGCACGATATTAATTGAGAACAGGAAATAATTTCATGGGGTCGTCGTTACCCACGATTCATTCGTCGATATCGCGAAGAAGGCTAAAATATAGTCTATTTAGATTAGTCATGGGTAAAAGTAAGCCACAGCGTATCAAAAGAATGGGTAGACACGTACTTTAAATCGCCTAGAGATGCATTTGTTCGTGGCCTGACTACAGGCTTAAAAGCTCCTGCAGCTCGTGGTGATGGATAATGCTCCTTATAATAGCAGGAAATTGGAGGAAATTCCTAACACTACTTTCAATAAAGAAAAAGTAAAAACATGGCTTCTACCGAAAGATATAAAAATTATTTAAAAACAGAACTGTTGGAAGTCATCAATAATTATAGAGCAAATTACGATCGATATATAATTGTAGATATTGCACAATTACAATTACAAATACAATTTGAAAATTCTTAGCCTTCCGCCCTATCACTATGAGCTCAACCCCATAGAGTTGGTATGGAGCGAAGTGAAGAGATATATTGCCGCACACAAACAAAACTTTTAAAAAGAAGTTAATTACGGAAGCGTACTCACAAATTACAAAAAAAAATTATATAAAACACGTAATAGAGAAGAAACGGACATGTGAAGACACGACAACATGATGGATGATGATATTCAACCAATTATTATAAAAATTGTTAAGACGGACAGTGACATGGACGAAGCTGATTAACAGCAACGTAAGTTATTATGTTTAATTTATAATTAAAAAATATCTTATTTACTCTTTACTTTAATTTAAATGGTTCCTATTTCCCTATTTAAACAACAAACAACTTCTGTACAAATTTTTAAATTAGCTACGTATAAACAAAAACCATTTATAGTGTTGACGTTTTGGCTATTTTATTATTATTCAATTTTCAAAACAATAATTCAACCTCAAAAGAGGTTTAATAAAAATATTTTTGTATAATTAAGATTTTCACATCTTGAATTATTGTTTTCAAAAAGGCCTAACATAAAATCGTCTGAAACTTAAACACTAATTGTTTTTTATTAACATATTTTTTTGTTGACTGTTTACGAGTTTATTGAAAGAAAAAATAATTATTCAGTACCAACAGAAAATTATTATTTGTTCGATGACCGCTGAGAAAAAGAAGCACATGCAATTATTAGGCAGCTACTTGTAGAGGATTATCGCTGTTAACTAGGAGGACTTATTTACTAAAGGAGGATTTATTTATGATAATTCAAAATACAAAAGGAGGATTTATTTATGATAATTCACAGAATGGGCGAAATATGTTAAACCCACTTATAGTACTACCATATTTCTAAGAAACTTATTAATATTCAGCTCAGCGGGGTGCTATTGTTCGAGGTGTGCAATTATATAAACAACGGATCATTTCATAAAACAGGTTTATGGTATAATTTCACACCACGAGCAAAAGCACCCCTCTGAGCTGAATATTAATGAGTCTCTTAGAAATATGGTAGTCCTATACAATTTAAAACCACACTGAATTTAACGTTTGAAATGCAGTATAGAAAATTCGCAGTAATTCAGAAAACATACCTGATTTAAGTTTTCTTACAACGTCTCCCTGTGAAGAAATGTCTAAAAGTAGACTCTTTTCATCTACCCCTATTGAAGCTGAAGATGTTGGGGTACTTGGGGATTGTGGTGCGGGAAGTGTTCCAGGCTTCCAATCGTTACCAGTTAATGCCTTATAATCAGCTTTTAGAGATAACAGCGTCTTGACTTCGTCATCAATAGTTAATTTGTCAGCTTTTTTAGATTTCAGACATTTAACTTTATCACCTTGTACGACTATTTGCTGGAGAATTGAATAATCTTCTAAGGATATGCTCTCTTGTTTAATTTTGAGAATAGAAGATGTCTGATTTGGATCCCAATCTTTCCCAGTAGCAGACTTGTACTCAGATTTTAATGATAACAATACTTTCACTTCAGTGTCTACTACTGCTTTATCAGCTTTTTGTGACTTTAGCTGTCGCACCTGAAAATTTAGTATAAACTAACCTATATAGAAAAATTACTTTATCATCATCCCTAAGTAAAAAATTTAAATCTTTTTGCGGATTCAATGGCTCATTTTGTATTTGGTGTTGGTATTAATACTTATTTATTATTAATTATATATTATTAAATCTAGATCATAACTCCAATTCAAATAAAATATACAAATTTCAAAAAACTAACCTTATCACCTTGGGCTGTGATTTTCGCTCCGATCTCGTCACTACTAGCAGAATCGGTCTTAGAAACTGAAGCTGTAGGAGGTAAACAACCAGGTTTCCAATCAGTATTAGCGACACCTTTATAATCTGCTTTTAATGTCAATAATACTTTTACAGCCCTGTCAATATCAACTTTCGCTGCTTTTTGCTCCTTTAATTTGCGAACATAATCTCCTTGTTTTATGATTTCATTATTTAGATCTATGGCAGACATATTTATGACCTGAAAAAAAATATTTAGTTGGTTCAGAATATATATATATATATATATATATATATATATATATATATATATATATATACATATAATTTAATTTTTTTTTTTTGATAAATAAAGCGTCCAACATTCTCCAATGGAACTGCGATGGATTCTTTCCTCGCATAGAAAGAATACAAAAACTTATCTCATTAATTCATTCTACAATCCTGACTTTATCTGATTTCAAGAGACTAATTTTAAAATAAATCATTGTGGTCGCCTAAAAAATTTTGAAGAGTATCATCCCATACGCACTGACTGTTCTAGAGCCAGTGGTGGTGCATCGATATTTGCTTCAAGCGATATATACTCCTCTCTTCTTCCTCGTACCACTAACCTTAAAGCTGTAACAATTACTGCATGGTGTCCAACGAAACTTACTATATGTAGTCTATACACTCCTCGAGACTATAAATTAAAAGAAGAAGAATTGGTTGATCTAATTTTTCAGCTTCCCCAACCATTCATACTTATGGGCGACTTTAATGCTCATAGTACTATGTGGGGATCCAGGCGTTCATTTGGAAGAGGTAAAATTGTTGAAAATCACATCTACACCATAGATCTTCAGGGTGCTACTTTAGTGTCGCATCTGCGACACTAAATTAGCACCCTTTCTTTTATGGAACACTTGCGATGATCTGCACGATAGTAATCATTTTCACATTATAATCTCTTCAACCTCTAATCAGGAATATCCTATCGTCAATTACTGGAATCTAAAATTTGATAACTGGTCAAGATGTACAATTGAAACGGAAAACATCCTCTTGCTTTCGCTCTTCACTTTTGCGTCTCTTGTCCCTTCTATTGACCCCCTTGACATTACACACGTCAATGAACCTTTTACATTTTATGAACTAAAATTAGCCTTATCCTCACGTAGAAGCAATGCAGCAGGCCCTGATAAGATCCCCTACATTTTATTAAAAAAAGCTCTACGACGTCTCCCTTTGCAAACTATTGGATTTTTTAATCTTGTATGGAATTTCCAGTGAGATGGTATGATTCTACTATTATTCCAATAGTGAAAAGGGCTCAACCCTCCTCATTACGAAAGTCGCATCGTCCTATTTCTCTTACTTACATTACCTGTAAATTTCTTGAGAAAATAATTCCTATGGTTTTTGACGTAATCGATCCTCTCGAGACAACCTTGCCTTTCTACAAACCCACATTGCAACAGCACTCAACGGTCAACAAGAAATAGTCGCAGCTATTTTTGACATTGAAAGTGCCTAAGACACAATTTCTAGAAAATCTATATTAAATAAACTATACCATTGTAACCTTAACGGAAATATTTTTCACTTCATACAAAAGTTCCTGCAACCCAGATTCTTTAAAGTATCTGTAAATAGAACGTTCTCTAGAATCTGTATTCAGAGTCACGGAGTACTTCAACGTTCTGTTATTAGCCCCACCCTTTTTATTCTTGCTATAAATGGCATGCAATAACTTCCCCAATCCCATTAAATACGTTCAATATGGCGAACAACGACCCCATACCTCTAGCGGATAATTGTTAAATTCTGGGAATGATCTTTGATTCTAGACAAAACTGGCAACATCACATAAATTTTACCAAAGTGTAACGATAAGATTACTTTATCGTTACTGAGAGATTTAAAATAACTTAATTCCGCCTGTAAATTATGCAACCAACTATACATGGAATTGTATTATCAATTGGTCAAACTGCTTACCTGCCGTTTCCGCTTAGCTTGGAACTGACGGAAGCCAACGATTTTAAAAGTGTAAAGGAACTTTATCTCCAACCTTTGAACGGGACAGAGGATATATATATATATATATATATATATATATATATATATATATATATATATATATATATATATATATATATATATATATGTATATATATATATATATATATATATATATATATATATATATATATATATATATATATATATATAGGGGGGTAGCGGGTGGGTACTTTTCACGATCCCGGTGGAAACAGACCTACTTCAGGGATTAGCGACCCTGCCCACGCTAGCTCATGATATTCCACCATCCCACACCGTGGAATCTCATGTCCCATAACCTTTATCCTACACCCTCCATATTTATCCCTCCTAGTCCTCAACCCTGGTGAAGGGCAGCAGCGATCACCAGTACCAACGCAAGGCGCAAAAGAAATTATCTTGGACCGGCTTGTTATTGGAATTCCACAGGCATGACTAGGACAGTTTGAATGGCTGTGGTACTGCGGTGTTGAAAGTAACGGGATACCACAACACTACCTTTTCCCCAGGATAACTCATCTCATTATGGCAGAACAAAACAAAACAATGGCCCTCAGTCCCGGGCAGGCCTTAGATGGTCAGAGGGTGCGAAGAATCTCCCGGTGCCAAATAGATGATATCCAACGAATTTCAACATGGAATGTTAATAGTCTTTACGAACCAGGAAAACTACACAACCTTATAAAGGAAATGAATCGGCTAAAAATAAATATAATGGGAGTCAGTGAAGTCCGATGGACTGGATCTGGACAGTTTACGAAAGATAAGATTACTATGTATTACTCGTGTAGTGACCCAACAGATAGACATCACCGACATGGAGTGGCTATTGCTCTTGACAGGAAGAGCAGTAAATCGGTGACAGATTTTGTTCCAATTTCCGAACGAGTCATGTTGATCAAAATGACAGGCAAACCAGTAAACATAAATGTGACACAAGCATATGCACCAACAACAGATAAGTCAGAAGAAGAAATAACTAAGTTCTATAAAGATCTGGAAAAAGCAATAAGACTAACAAAGAAAGAGGACATAAACATAATAATGGGCGACTTTAACGCCAAGGTGGGTAAAGGAAGATATGAAGACATAATTGGAGAGTACGGCCTTGGAGTTAGAAATGAAAGAGGCGACCTGCTGTGTGAATTCTGCCAGGAGAACGGTTTTGTCGTCATGAACACATGGTTTCAGCTCCCACCTCGTAAGTTATATACTTGGAAATCACCAGGAGACCGTCCAAATCGAATAATTAGAAACCAAATTGACTACGTTTTAATAAACAGAAGATTTCGTAACGCTATCAAAAGAATCGCAGCATATCCAGGTGCTGATATTGCATCCGATCATAATCCGCTAATAGCAGATGTGAGGTTAAAACTAGCAAAAATTAAGAGAACAAATACAAACACCAGCACGCCTATAAATACAAGAGAACTGATGAGAGACGAAAATCTGAAGAAGAGTTATGCAAATCAAATTAATGAAAGAATGCGAATAATAGAACAAAATGATGATATCGAAGAGATGGTCAATGATATTAAAGGAACGATTCTGGCAGTAAACAGGGAAGTTAAAACACAGATCAGAAAGAGAAAGCATAACGAATGGATGACGGACGAAATTATGGATCTAATGGAAAAGCGAAGGCAACATAAACAACAACGTAATCAAGACAAATACAAACAGATACATAAAGAAATTCGCCAGAAAATTAAGAAAGCAAAAGAACGTTGGATGGTGGAAAGGTGCAACGAAATAGAACAATTGCAGGAAAAAGGAGATAGTTTTGGACTACATAAGAAGATCAAAGAAATATCGAATATACACAAAAGCCACCACAGAACAAGAATACGCAACGACAGAAACGAATACATAGAGTCAGAAGAGGAGATAGCAATGGCGTGGAAAGAATACGCAGAAAGACTTTTTAATGAGGAAAGACCAACACAACCAACGCGCAAACTTCCTTCCGAAAACTTATCAGGGCCATCAATAATGCGAAGTGAAATAGAATATGCAGTTAGAACCACAAAGATGCATAAAGCAACAGGTCCAGATGAAATTAATATAGAAGCAATAAAACTACTAGACTAGGAGAATATCGAAATCTTGGTAAAGCTGTTCAATAGAATTTATGATACTGGTTACATTCGGCGAGAATGGCTGCAGTCATCCTTTGTGATGATCCCAAAAACAGCTAATGCCACAAAATGCAATGAACACCGCTTAATCAGTTTAATGAGTCACTTGCTGAAACTCTTCCTTAGGATATTACACTCAAGAATGTACAAGATACTAGAAGAACTTAGCGGGTCAACACAATTCGGTTTTAAGGGAGGACTAGGAACAAGAGAGGCAATTTTATGTTTGAACACCTTAATACAAAACTGTTTAGATCAACGAAAAGATGTCTACCTCACCTTCATCGATTACAAGAATGCATTTGACAATGTTAAACATGATATCATGATGGAACTACTACATAGGGCCAACATGGACCAGAAGGAGATCAGAATTATTCAGAATCTATACTGGAACCAAATGGCAAAGGTGAGGATTGATCAAGACCAATATACGGATGAATTTGAAATCCGGAAAGGTGTCCGCCAAGGCTGCATACTCTCTCCGATGCTTTTTAATTTATATGTTGAAAATATATTTGCGGAAGCATTAGAAGACACGGAATTAGGCATTAAGGTGAACGGCATACCAATTAGCAACCTACGCTATGCGGACGACACAGTGATTATAACTGATAATTTGGAAGATCAGCAGTTATTACTTGATAGGGTGAATAGCATAGGTAAAAAATATGGCCTCAAAATCAACATTTTGAAAACGAAATATATGTTCATTAGCAGAAACCATCCAGAAAACCCGATAATATGCATAGGTGACGATCGCATAAAATGCGTGAAAACTTTTAAATACCTTGGCACCACAATCAATGACCAATCGGATCCACAACAAGAGATAAAAACTCGAATACAAATGGCAAGACAAGCTTTTGTGAAATTCAGACCGCTCCTATGTAATCAAAACCTAAATTTCGAAATACGCTACAGAATGGTCAAGTGCTATATATGGTCCATCTTGCTTTATGGCATGGAAACGTGGACTTTGAAAAAAACATCTATCAACAAACTTGAAGCATTTGAAATGTGGTCATTGAGAAGAATGATGCGCATACCTTGGGTGGATAGAGTTCGAAACGATGACGTCCTTAAGAGAGCCGGCGTGGAAAGAGAACTCTTTGAATTAATTAAAAAACGCAAGATTGGTTACCTTGGGCACATATTGAGAGGAGCAAAATATGAAATACCACAGTTAATCCTACAAGGGAAGATCGAAGGTAGGCGAGGAGCCGGCCGCAAACAATTATCCTGGTTAAGGAATATTAAAGAATGGACAGGAATACACAATACAGGCGAGCTGTGTCACGCCGCCAAGAACAGAATTCTAGTAATGAGATAGTCGCCTACGCACTTTGGTGTATGGCATGTTAAGAAGAATATATATATATATATATATATATATATATATATATATATATATATATATATATATACATAAGCCTTTAACGAACTCAAAAATATTTTAACTTCAGATCCAATACTTATATATCCCAATTTTGAGGAACCACTTTTACTAACAACTGACGCTAGTGCATTCGTGATTGGAGCTGTTCTATCGCAAGGTCCTATTGGTAAAGATTTACCCATAGCTTATGCCTCCAGAACATTATGCGGTGCCGAAACAAAATATTCGACTATAGAGAGAGAACTATTAGCTATCGTAAGGGCATTGATACATTTTAGTCCATATCTTTTTGGCCGAAAATTCACCCTGATTACCGATCATCGACCCCTTACATGGCTTTTCTCGATAAAGGATCCCGGAAGCCGATTAGCGCGTTGGCGCCTAAAACTCGAAGAATACAATTATAAAATAGAACATCGCGCAGGAAAAATAAACAGAAATGCAGATGCCCTCTCAAGGATAAAGATTAACCATTTCAAGGATTGTGCAAACTTTCAATCAAAAATCTCATTACATGCATCGAATGAAGATGACACGGAAACTCAAGAAAACGAATACGACGATGAAAAAAATATAGAAAAAATGTCCGAAGAACTTGAGAAGTTTATCGAACTGTACAGAACTAAGTCAATAATCGATTATTCTAAAATTGAAACATCGAATACGGACTTATTAGACAAATCCAACAAAAATATTGTTACATTTTTTTGGCAAAATAAACTTGAAGAACTCCACGAGAAAATAATGAATGACATATTCGAAGAAAACATGGAATATAGTAACCGAAGAATTAATATTGTACACAGCAAAACTGTAAAAGATCGAAAATATTTTATTATACCATTACCGTTTGATCCCGAACGAGTAATATCACACTTGTTTCTTGTACTTTTTGCAAATAAAGATCAATTCGATGAATCAAAAATATATTGTGTAGAAAATAATCTCGAACTACCTATCCTAGAAATATTTTCTTATATTTTTGCTGACAAAGAATTAAAATTAAGAATCTGTCAAAATATAATTAAAACAGCCAGCGAAGACGAAATACCTCAAATTTTAGATCATTACCAATGTGGTAAAACCAATTCTGGACATTAATAATGACATCTCCTTTAACCAAGCACAATTACAAATACTAGATTTATGTGAGTCCTTAATGGAAAGCTACGTATTTTTAGATAATTATTTAAATGATATACTAAATTCTATCACATTCCCTCGCCTACAAATTCTACATAGTTCTATTAATTCGCCCATAGACTTAATGGACGCATTAAAAGAAATCTCACAGTCATTACAAAAAAACGTATTGCCTCTACCCACTTATATGTCAAATATAGCTCAGTGTATTGACATAATACAACTACAAGCTTATCAGCTTGATTCAAAAATTGTTTTCGTTCTCGAAATTCCGTTAGTTGATCCCGAAATATTCACCTTGTATCAATTATATTCAATACCAATATTAGATAATCAAACTGGTTTTCATCATATACTTTCAACTGTTCATAAATACATAGCGCGAGATGATGATTCAATTTCATATGTCTTACCCATGGAAACCGAAAAATGCAAACAAATCAGTCAAAACCAAAGAATGTGTACAGACATTCTTCCGTATCCCATAGACACAGATGCTATATGTGAAGCCCAGCTTTTGAAACCTCTCAGCAACTTACCAAAAACTTGCCAGATGTCCATGCTCTTGGCACAAGGTTACAATGTACAAGAAGTCGTCACTACACAAATAATCAAAACAAATTCAATCTTAAGATTAATTCCCGAATGTATTGCATTCATCGGCAGTACCAGAATTCATGCTAGAGACCAAATTGAGAAATATACAAATATCACGTATAGAAGTCACCCAGTTAACGTACCCTACAGATGCTGTGACCATTTTGAGACAAAGAGTCACCTATCAAAATTGAAACCACTAAAACTCAGTAAGATCAACGTAGATGACTTAAATATTGCACAACACAAATTGTCATCTACGATGACTTAAATTGGACCAATATTCGGAAGAACTGGACCATATTATGAGCCAATCATTCATTGAGGAACATCTACCCTTATTCACTATATCAACCTTATCCTTGATTATTATCCTAGTTATCTTATACCTTTTCTGCAAATACCGAACCAAAATATTCCCAAAAATTGCAATCTCCTTGTCCCAGGATCAGCCTCCAACTTCATTACCACGCAGAAATTCCATTAGACAGAAACTTCAGGGCTTAGCCTCCTTCAGAAGAAGACCCAATGTCCAACAAGAAAGCGAAGCAGAAACACCAATTACTCTGTAAAAGTCAAAGCAATGGCATTGACTTTTCACTAATAAGGGGAGCTGTTATATGAGAAAATATTAACCTTGAACTAGCTTAAGTTTGCCGACTTCAGATTTCATCATCCCATTCGCATAGAAACCGCTGAGCACGCAGTAGAACTTTGTACGAACCGTTGCCCAATATTCATGGGAACAGCGATTCAGCACTTCATACCAAACCTATAAATTACCATTTTCAGATGCCGGAACCACTCTTAGCTGCAACTTCGACCATTCCAGTTATTGTAGTCATTTTAAATTAATTTAATTTTGTACTATTTAATGTGTAATAAATAAAGTTCTTTTTTAAAAAGTTAAATACGTAATTATTGATCTAACATTATATGTACTGACAGTAAAAGCGTGGTCGACAGATTTAACATTCAAACAGTCAAACACATAAACCACATTGAACTGAAAATTCTTTATGAAACTATACAATTAGGATTAAATGTAATAATTACATGGATCAAGGGCCATTCGGGAATAAAAAGCAATGAGATCGTTGACAATTTGGCTAAATCAGCATATATGCTTGGCTTAAACTTTTATCATTGTAACACTAGGATACCCTCAAGAAGATGGTTCTACAGAGAATCTAATCGACATTTTATAAAGACCATTAATCGACTGAGAGCAAATCATGCTCTTACGCCATCTTACATGCATGGAATCGGCTTATCAAATACTCCTAATTGTACTTGTGGCAAAATAGGCGATCTAATACATATTATATTAGAATGTGATTTACAAATTAATACTATAAACGAACTTTATAAGGAATTAATAAATTTTAAGTATAGATTTCCAATAAACCTTAATCTTTTAATATTTTTAAATAATATGGAAATTCTTCATTGCATTTATAAACATGTTAAAATATGTAAATACAAGTTGTAAATAGTATATAGGCATAATTTGTTAATATGGTTTGAAAAATAAAAAAAAAACAAACGAATTAAGAAAATAGAAATAGAACAAAAAACAAACAAATAAATACAAAAAAAAGAAAACAAAACAAAAAATCTTATCATTTTATGTATCCATAAAAATATTAGGTATGTATATGTAGTACATACTAACATTGATAACTGATAAGAAGAAAATTTTGACTATGAGTCTGCAATCAATAATAATTCAAATTCAGTCGATTTTAACAATAAACACAGACAAGTCTGGCGAATTGGCTCTGCCAAAGCACTTTTAAAAAAAAAAAACACTTTCCTTGACAGGTGATGCTGCATAAAGTCTTTGTTTAGCCTTCCGGCACTACAACACGAATCATACACGAGACTTGGGCCATTTTTAAATGGATTACAAAAACAGTTAAATACTTTGGAAGTTTTGGAACGTCCTACCAAATACTGGGATGACATTCTTGATTACTTATTGACGAGCAAATTTGATAACGCTACTACACGCTCCTGGGAAAACAAAATTAATGCAAATAAAATTCGCACCATCTCTCATTTAACTGAATTTTTGAAAGATAAATGTCTGTAAATCTAGTAACTTCAAACAAAGGAAAAAAATAAAATCTTTTCTTAGCAACACATCAAAAAAATGCGTTTTCTGTAGCAACCACCACAATATTTACTGGTGTAAATCTTTCCAAAATTTAACTCCATGTTGTTCATTTGGAATGTTGTCTTTGATTGATCGGACAAGAGATGAAAGTTTTTATTGAGGGGTAAATATTGTCTTTATTCATCTTGATTTAAGAATTTTGTCGATTTTGTCAGAATCGTCTTCTTTGTGATTCAACAGTTCGTAAAGCCTGCCGAGACTATAAAGTCATTCCCAAATTTCTAAAACTCAAACACCATACTTCTTCTATCTCCCAAATTCTTAGAAAGACCAGTTTAGCGCTTCTCTGCGAAGCTATTTATTCCACTAGATGAAAACTAGATGTCACAAATATGAATATTTTCAATATCTTGTCATCTATTCATTTTTTCAATGTACAACCTATATTATGAGACAGTTTCGACCATATCAACATACAGACAGCCCTAACTTTCGAAACTACGACTGAAAGTCAGAAGCGCAAATCTAATTGCCAAACAAATTCCAAATACTACAACGTTGAAACCCACTATAGTGGTTCATAACTTTTTTGCCACCTCTATTTCGGCCATTGCCACCCAAGCTTTAGCAAAAGGTTTCAATTACTCTGTTACTCCAAATCACATTCCAATTGAGACAATTATCTAACAAACTAAAAAAGTCATATCCAGTTTACCCTCCGAAGATGCTGAAATAACTGGACAAGACATCGCTATCCGAGAAAAGCTCTAAAAGAACTTCAGTTAAATTCAAATCTAGTCATTCTTCCCGCCGATAAAGACAATGACACCGTCATCCTAAGAAGTTCTTCTTACAATAATTAACTCTCAAATCTCATTAATAATACATACAAATAAATGGTGCCTCAATGGGCGGGCTCCCCACTATCTCGAGTAATTGCCAATATCTTTATGGAAGACTTCGAGACCCGAGCACTACCACATCGATGTTTAAACCCACATGTTGACTACGATATGTTCACAATACATTCATTTGGCCCCCTGACAGGGATGCTTTGGTGTATTTTCAGACCCATCTGAATGGTATAGATCCTAGTATCCAGTTCACGATGGAGGTGGAAACTGATTCATCCCTACCGTTTCTCAGCCAATCCCAAGATTCTCATCACTCTGTTTATCGAAAACCCACCCATACCAATCGTTACTTACATGCTAATTCTAATCATCCACCTTTACAAATTAATTCTGTCATTAATACCCTTGTCTCCAGATCAATACGCCTTTGCGATGATGCAAGTAGACCCGCTGAGCTCTCTAGTTTAAAACAAACCCTCATCCAAAACGATTACCGCGTAAATCACATCAATAGGAGCATCCACAGACACCAGACTACCTTCTTATTCTTCCTTTGCCCTATCCGTTTCGGACGTTGGCTATTAACAAGGCTATTTTGACTTTGTTTACGGCACCTCTGAACAGTTCGGTCGATGTTAGTCCGAACCATTGTCGCAGGTTATGCATCCATGAGTGTCGTCTTCTTCCCGGTCCCCTCCTACTGTCGATTCTTCCTTGGACTATTAACTGTAGCAGCCGGTACTTAGTATGCCTCATGACATGTCCGAAGTACTCAAGCTTCCGTTTCTTTACGGTGAAGGTTATTTCTTTGCTTTTGCCTATTCTCTGCATTACTTCCACGTTAGTGATGTGGTCTGTCCAGGATATCCGAAGAATACGGCGATATATCCATAGCTCAAAGGATTCTAGTTTCTTCAGGGTGGCTTCCGTTGTGGTCCATGCCTCTGCTTTATAGAACAAGACAAGGAAGACATAACACTTGACCAGTCTTAATTTTAGTTCCATTGAGATTTTGCTTGTGAACCACTTTTTCATATTGTTGAACGCGTTTCGCGCTTTTTCAATTCCTGATCTTATTGATGCCCAGTCTACCACTCAATCTCAACTCAAAGACACAGACCCTCATCATACGAAAGTTTTTCTTCCATACATCAAAGGTATAGGTAACTTTAATATTTATGTATTGTAATTATAAAAATAACATCTAAAAACAAATTTTATAAAATGAGTTAATTTTCCTTGAATTATGCTTATTTTTACAATCACTTTTCTTAATTGAAAAACATTCAAATATATTTTAAACAAATTACTTGTTATAAACTTTGTATAATTCTAAATAAAAATAATAAAATTAAGTATGGAAATTGTAATATATTAATTATAATTATATACAGATTAATTTCATATATATTTTTTAATTATATTACAAAGTCAATATTTTATTTATAAATATATTACAAAGTTTATACCAATTAATTTGAGTAAAATATATTTGTAATGTTTTTGAAATAGATGTTACTTAACACGGGCAGCATTCGGCAGATTACAAACAGTATTTAAATCAAACTTTAAAGGAAAAAACTTTCGATCAGTACGTGTTGCCGGCACTGACATATGGAACTGAAACATGAGCTTTTAACAACAACATAGTCCACAAACCGCAAGTGACGCAGAGAGCTGGAACAAATAATGCTTAATATTAAGCTCAGCGATCGCAAGTCCAATAAAGAAATAAAAAGAACAAAAGTTACAGATGTAATCCAAAAGACTGAGGACACAGGAAGAATAAAACACAACCGTTAAACGAAGCGACTTATTGAATGGAGACCAAGAGCAAACAAGATAAGTAGAGGCAGATCTCAAACCAGATGGACTGATGACATCAAGCGAATGGCTCGTCACGAATGGATGCAAAAAACTACTAATAGAAATGATCGAGTGTTGACAATGGTAGTTGATGTAGAAATAAGAGATAAAACGGTGTCTCCTAAGTTTATAGTTTTTCCTAATGAACCTAACAAACTCTTCTTGGTATAGATTTTTTGACCAAAGAATGATGTTTTGACAATGGTAGTTGATGTAGAAATAAGAGATAAAACGGTGTCTCCTAAGTTTATAGTTTTTCCTAATGAACCTAACAAACTCTTCTTGGTATAGATTTTTTGACCAAAGAATGGTGTTTTGCAAATGAAAGCTTACCATAGCAGTTGCTGTTTGAAGCGAAGTGTACAGAATCTATTGAAATCATTGCTGTAAAACTTTAAACACAGGATGAAGGAATGATGCTAGCTAAATTCGAACGAGCTCGACTCGATGATTTTTAGAAAGTACGAAGAACACCTTCAGAATGAGAGGAGAGTCTACAACCTATTCAGAACATCGCATTAATACTGGAAACAACGCACCAATTGCACTGCCACCATACCGAATGTCACTGCAAAGAGAGAAGTGATTAAAACCGAGTTAGATTAACACCTGGAATAAGGTGCATGGGCCGCGCCGGTTGTATTAGTTCCGAAAAAAGATGGCGGAAAGAGACTTTGCGTAGATTATCAACGTTTAAACTACTAGTGACTCTTATCCGTTGCCACGTATGGACGAATTACACGCCGCTAAGCAAACTTTTTATATGTCTACACCGTAGATTATATGCCGTAGACTTAGGATCGGGGTATCATTCAGTTAATGTCGCGGGAGTTGACCGTGATAAAACTGCATTTGTGACACCGTTCGGGACTTAACAGTACTTACGGATGCCTTTTGGACTAAAAAAGCTCCAATGACTTTTCAAAGACCCATGGACCGCTTTCACCGTGGTCTTAGTCGCTTAAATCGGAAAAAGTTCGTGTTTGATCGCCAAAAAGTGAGATATGCTGATCGACGCTAGAAGGAACTCAGTCCATTCAAAGAAGATTTAGTATGGGCTAATACAACCGCTCCCAGTAACAGGTGGAAAGCTCAGACAGCTAAATTCTACTCCGAGAGATGGAAAAATAGAATCAAGCTAGTGCTATCGCCTGTGAGTTACGAGCTTTGTGGAGTAGACACCCATAGTGCCCTTGGTGTGTTCCACGTCTCCGCTTTTAGACACGCTAACCTCAATGATGTTGAAGCTCCAACGCCCGTAGTGTCAAGACGAAGTAGAGGACGCCCTAGTGTGGACTGTAATAGCCACCTGCAACTTATCAGAATGTCAAGTAAGATTATGTGATCCAAAAAATATGTGTTATCTTATACAAAGACTGAGATAAAATACAGACAATAATAAAGTTCGTTCGCCTAACAGAAAAGTAGAATCTAAACACTAGGAACGCGTGATCAATTCATTCGCAATTTCTAGAGATGCTGAAGAGCTATCTACTTGTTACAAAATCACTTATACTGTAACTGATTATATACAAAATCGTATCAAAAGTAACAAGTAGAAACTGACAAGTAACGATAATCTACACCTCTAAACAAAGACGATTTAATTTGCAGTTTTAACAGATATGGATTCAGTAATACTTACGAATCACATTTATGTCTGTTGAATTTCATTATATAAATATAATTTTTACTTTTAATAGCTCTATGTATGTGTGGTATAATTATAGTGTTATTTAAATAAACTTAGAACTGTGAAAATTTTTAAGGCGTTTGCTGTTTTTCTATGAACTTAAGTAAGTAAATTTAATATTATTTTGACTCTATTATAATAATTATCTATTATGATGATAAAAGAGTTGCAAGAGTGACTCCATAATTGAACAGATATATTAATACTCACTCAAAAGAGCTTGTTTTGTTAAAAAACAATAATATAGATATGGCCAATAAGAAGTTTTCCGTTTACATCCAGGGTACTGTCCGTCTTCATCATTTCCTTATGACACTATCATTGTAGTGAGGTGATATGTTGATCATTATATATGTATGTAAATAAAAGGTCTTACAAGGTAAAGACCTTTAGGTCTTTGTAAGAACTTGTGACAAAAACAACAAAAAAAGGAGATCATAGTGCATAATATGTGATTTTCCATCTTCAAACTCTTTGCTGTCTCTGAGGACGAGGCAAATATTGTAAGCCTCGAAATCGGTCGCTTCTGTAACACCTTGAAAATAAATATTAGATTGTGAGTATTGACCTTTTTAATATATCTGTTCAATTATCTATTATCTATTATTTTATTAGAATATTAGCCTGTAAATAATACTTTGCAGGTTTGTATATACAGTTACTAAAACAAATTAATATGTCGGACACTTATTCTGCCGATGAACTCGTAAACATACTAAAAAATTAATTAAAATCCTTTGTAAAAGGTATATATTTAAAAACCCAAACGGGCTGTGTTAGACAAAACGTTTTCGGAATTCATCATTCCATCATCGGTGTCTAGGAGTACATGAATGTAGCCACTAAATATATGGGTAAAAACCCATATATTTAGTGGTTTTTAGTGGTTTTACCCATATATTTAGTGGCTACATTCATGTACTCCTAGACACCGATGATGGAATGATGAATTCCGAAAACGTTTTGTCTAACACAGCCCGTTTGGGTTTTTAAATATATACCTTTTACAAAGGATTTTAATTAATTTTTTAATATATGGTATACAGCCAAATACAGGAAAGTAAATTCCTTGTGGATCGTAAACATACTTTTAACTCCCCCCAAAAAGAGATCGAAAAAAGACCATTTAAGCGTAGACGTTAAAGAAATAATTGTAAACGTGTATAAGCAAGAGTTACAAGATAATCCGGCGTTAATATTTTCCGCTGTTGAGAAAAGAGGAGCTGATAAAGTTGGAGTATCGGATAGTTCTGTGTTTAAAGTTATTAGAGAGTATAAAACTACACACACATTAGTTGCAAAAAAATGTACCACTCGTAAAGGCAAATTCGAATCTGTAGATGATTTTGACAAGGTAGCGATAAGAAGAATAATGCATCAATTGTTTTTTAGAAATGAAATTCCCACGATAGATAGAGTTCTACAACAGGTCAACGACGACCCCAATCTACCTGATTTCAAACGTACTACTTTTTACAAGCTTTTGAAAAAACTTAAATTCAAATTTGAAAAACGTGACAGGAACAGTATGCTTACGGAGAGAGATGACCTTATAATCTGGAGAAGAGAATTTTTAAGGCAGATAAAAGATCATAGGAATGTCAATCGTAAAATATATTATTTAGATGAGACTTGGATTAACTCTGAACATACTAAATCAAAAACATGGATTGATAATTCAGTCACCTCATCAAGATAAGCATTTTTGGATGGTCTCTCGACAGGTAATATTTTTTGTTTAACATTGAAATAGATAAATATTTGAATTTTTAGGTAAAGGAAAGCGACTGATTATTTGTCACATAGGCAGTGAAGACGGATTTGTTCCTGACGCTCTGTGGAGTTTTGAATCAAAGAAAAGTGGAGATTATCATGAGGAAATGGACGGAAAAGGTTTTGAGAGTTGGTTTGAACAAACGTTACCCAAATTGGAACCAAATTCTGTGATTGTAATGGAGAATGCGTCGTATCATTCCAGAAAATCTGAAAAGATCCCCACCACATCTTCTTCTTCTTCTGGTTCCTATCCGTTTCGGATGTTGGAAATCATATTGGCAATCATGACCTTGCTCGCTGCGGCTCGAAACAGCTCCGTTGAGGTTTTCTTAAACCATGTTCTTAAATTCCGCAGCCATGATATTCTCCTTCTACCGGGTCCTCGCTTACCTTTGACTTTACCTTGCAATATAGACTGCAGCAGGGAGTAACGGTGCTGATTTCTCATAACGTGTCCCAGATATTGCAATTTTATGCGTTTGATCGTAAACACAATCTCTGGTTCCTTCTTCATTTTTTCTAGAACTTCCTTGTTCGTGATCCTTGCTGTCCATGATATTCTCAGCATTCTTCTATAAAGCCACATCTCAAATGCTTCAAGTTTTTTAATAGTGGTGTCTGTAAGCGTCCATGCCTCCGCCCCGTACAACAACACAGAGAAAACATAGCATCTCAAATGTCTCATTTTTGTATCCAGGAATATGTTGTGACTTTTGAAGATAGCGCAGCGCTCATTTTGTTAAAGACCGTTCTTGCCTTTCCTATGCGGCACTTTATTTCCTGTACATTGCTCCACTGTTCGTTTATAATAGTTCCCAGGTAGCAATACTGTTTTACTCGCTCTATCTGCGTCCCATTAATGTATAGATGAGCCCCATTTATATTCTCCTTGCTGACAATCATTTGTTTGGTTTTGTGGGTATTAATGTTTAGTCCGTACTGTTGACTGTACTCGTTTATTCTGTCCATTAGCCTCTGAAGTCCCTCTAAACTATCTGCTATCACCATGGTGTCGTCGGCATATCTAACATTGTTTACTCTTTCACCATTTAGAAGGATGCCTTCGTCTATTCCGTAAAGAGCCTCGTCTCCACATCTAGAAAAGCGGATATCCAAGAATAGCTACATCTAAAAAGCATCCCCTTTGACGACTCACTTCTCAAACGGCAACTCTTAGCACTTAGTAATCAACATAAAAAACAGTATGATAAAAACATCATCGACGAAATGGCGAAAAGTCAAAATAAAATTGTTTTAAGATTGCCACCACATCACTGTGAGTTGAATCCCATAGAACCGATATGGGCAGATATAAAACATTATGTAGCAGCTAAAAATACAACTTTTAAGTTTGCCGACATGAACAATTTATTTGATGAAGCTCTATCCACGATAACTCCGCAAAAATGGAAAAATTGTGTACAGCATGTTACCCAAAAGGTAGAACCAAAAATGTGGGAGTTAAATAATTTAGTAGAAGCCAGAGTAGATTCAATTATAATAAACCCTGACGATGATAGTACATCTAGTTCCTCAGAATAATATTTTGCAATAAGTTTAAGTATTTGTGGATTAGGCCTACCGGGGAAACCACATAAAAAAACGCACCATTATCACTCTACCTCTATGGTGGTGTGGAAATGAGTTCTCTTCTTCTTGATGTGCCTATCCGTGACGAATGTTGGCGATCATCATGTCAATCTTCACCTTATCTCCCACAGCGCGGAAAAGCTGCATGTATGTTGTGTTGAACCAGGTTCTGAGGTTCTTCAACCAGGATGTTCTTCTTTCTGGACCCCGTTTTCCAAATATTTTTCCCAGCAGGATGGCTTGTAGAAGGGCATATCTGGATTCATTTCGCATAATGTGTCCAAAGTACTGTAACTTTCGAGATTTGATGGTGGTCAGTACCTCTCGGTTCTTCTTCATTCTTCTGAGGACCTCCTCATTGGTGATTCGATCAGTCCACGGGATTTTAAGTATTATCCGATATAGCCACAGCTCAAATGCTTCCAATTTTCTGCACATATCTTCGTTCAAGGTCTATGATTCAACACCATAAAAAAGAACAGAGAAGAAGTAGCATCGCAGCATTCTTACTTTTGGAGGAAGTACGAAGAGGACGAAGTTGCTGTGACCAAGTGCTGTCCTTAACTACATTTATTGAAGCTGGCTTTGAAAGACGTGAAAAATCTGCCATAACATTTATAGATCTCACGGTTGCGTATGACACTGTGTGGAGAGAGGGCCTTATTTATAAGCTAATGAAAATCATACCTTGCCTCAAAACTTGTCAGCTGATAAACAATCTACTGACTAACAGACTGTTTCAGGTATATATGAATGATGCACAGAGTAACGTTAGAAAACTTAACAACGGCTTACCTTAAGGCTCAGTGCTAGCTCCTTTATTATTTAACCTTTATACAGCAGATATACCTGAAACAAAATCAAGAAAATTTGCTTATGCTGACGACCTGGCCATTGGCTTCCAAGATAATAGTAAAGAAGCAGGAGAACGAGCTCTAAACGAGGACTTAACTACACTAAGTAACTATGTTAAGAACTGGCGCTTACGTCCTAACACAAGCAAAACTGAAACCTGTCTCTTTCACCTGTCGAATCAACTTGCGGGCGATACTCTCAATGTAACTCTAAATGATACAGCTATCAAACATAACAACAACCCCAAATATCTAGGCGTCACACTTGATAGAACACTCACCTTCAAAAGTCATCTTACAAACACAGCCGGTAAACTAAGAACAAGAAATAACTTAATATCAAAACTTGCCGGAACAACTTGGGGTGCTTCTGCAGATACTCTTCGGACCTCTGCTCTAGCTTTGGTTTTTTCAGTGGCAGAATATTGTGCACCAGTATGGCTAAATAGTGCACATACAAGCAAAATCGATGTCCAACTTAACCAAACCATGAGAATAATCACTGGAACAATAAAACCAACGCCAGTGAGATGGCTGCCTACTCTGAGCAATATTGCTCCACCAGATCTACGCCGTACAGCAGCATTAGTGAGAGAGTACCAGAAAATTATAGCCAACGTACAATTATCAATACATCAAGATATCCTAGACATCTCAAAAGAGCACCAGCGACTGAGATCTAGAAATCCTCCAATACGATCTGCCCGAAAAATTGGTAATTGCTATGATATACATAGGCAATGGACAACAAGATGGATGCCAACAGTAGAATCGGACTATATTAAGATATCCACCCCAACTCAGGGTTTCATCGGATCAAATCTGCCCCGGTCCACTTGGGCAAGGCTTAATCGTATACGTACCGGATATGGTAAATGTGCTGATTCGTTGTTCAGGTGGGGTCGTGCAGAAAGTCCACAGTGCGATTGCGGAAAATCTAGACAGACCATAAGCCATTGTGTTTCAGACTGCTTGAATCGTGCCTACCGTGGAAACCTCCAGGAATTTGCGGAATGTTCCCCAGAAGCAATTGAATGGCTATGTAAATTGGACATTAATATTTAGTGTCATTCATACTGTCATCTTTAGTGTTTAAATAATATATTTAATATATATGTAAATATTATTGTATTTGTATATTTATCGTACTGAGAAAGTCCATACGCTAAATAAATAAAATTCTTACTGTTATACCAAGAGAGAGGCTGTGGCTCTTGAAGAAGGTCCCCATCCGGTTGAAGGTGGATCTAGCTTTTGATGTGGAAATGAGTAGCAATGATAAATAAAAGATACTAAATAATTCGAAATTACATAAACAAAATGGAATACTTTAAATTACAAAAACAAAATGAAAAACTGTAACCCATTTTACTCATTGTACCTATGTAGTTTTTCAGTACCTAGATTTCGTAATTCGATATTACTTATATGTAATAGTAAAAAGTTTTTTTCATCATTTTCAAAGAAAACCTTTCGTTTTTACATCCGCAAAGTATGTTCGTTTGTGCGTTGTCGCCTATGCAATACTTGGGGACGATCTATCGATGGCTTCATATATAGTTTTGTCTCCTGAATCAAAATCTGAAAACGGCATTTTGATATCTCGAACCATCTTCGACATAACCGGCATCAAAGTAAAAAATAGTGACGTCACAATCCTTCTAAATATACATTCGTTTCTGCTGACACAAATAAATGTTAAATCGAACTCGAAACGTCGACTAAATAAATTTTATTTATTAATGTTTTATATCATTAATGATAATATTATTACTTATTTCCAAATATTGGTCTTAAAGCGTAAAATGTATAAAAACAACTTTCTATTTTTTGCCTTTTGATTAATACCACAATTAACTAATGATGTGTGAATGAGAGTTTTAAAAAACTAATATTTAAGTATACTTCTTTGGAAGATTAATAATTGATTACTATTATTTTAACAGTAATCCTAAAAATTATAAATTAATTCATTTCAAATTCAGATGTTATAGACTGCTACAATATTAATACAACCCTGTACGATTATATAAACATCAGGTTTCACGTGTTCTGTGCATGTATTTGTTGACACCTACTTTTCTGTTAAGTGAATTTAGTATAGATAGTTAGTTTTAAGAGTTGTCGCCCAACCTTCAATAAAGACCCATATATTTATCCATTCGTTATAATTTTCAATGCTAAAGTTCATGCTAAAGTTGCAATTTTATACCAATGTTTACTATCCCGCGAATCCACTACGTAATTTTGGTTTGTTAATTAGACATTTCCTGATTATCTAGATTAGAAATGATCCAGTTGTTAATTTGGTTTGTTATTTTTGTGTCTTTCATTTTGTTTGAAATGAGAAGTTGCTTTCTCCTCTGTTTTTATTTTTGGAAATTTTTTGATAGTGTTCTGCCACTACAAAATTGCCGAAAAAACTAGATCTAATGTATATTTGATGTTCTTGGATTCGGATTTTCACAGAGCGATTAGTTTTGCCACAGTATGCGCGAACACGTGCATACGGAAAGAATATAGACCACAAGAAAGATGCGATGATACATTTCAGTAAAATAAATTTTGATGAAAGCGAATCAATTCAGAAATTATTTTTGTAAAGTACATTGTAGGATTATTAATACATATTGGCAACTTAAATATATTTTAATAAATTAATATCGAAGTTCTTGTTAAATTAACGCCATCTTACCTTAATATCCGCTTTTGGACTAACAGTGGTTTTAGATTTGGCTACAGCTTGTCCAGGAATGCTTTCTTTAGCATGTCCATCAGGAATATGGAAAAGTATAACTGCTTGTTCTTTGTAAGTATGTAGATTTCCCAGTTTGTAAGCTACATCAACGCGGAAAAATCCTCGTCTCTGTAGCTGAATGATGTCTCCTACTTGTAAGTTTTTTAGTTCTGGATCACCGAGCATTTCAACTTCTTTCTAAAGGGCAAATAAAAACTTATGCAATCATTTTAATAACGCGTAATATATGTTTCTGTTAGGTTACACCATAAAACCGATCACAATTGAGAACTACAAATCGAAAATACCACGAAAGACTAAATAAGTTTGAGAATGCAAAAATTTTAAAACAGAAAACAATTTACCTTTGTTTTATGACCAATGAATTGTTTGAAATCTTCTTCTTTCCCTAAGACTGCTTTACTAATGATATGATCAAAATAAACGCACCAAGTCGGAGTAAATTGGGCCTTATCTGTTTCTGCCAGCCAAGTAAGCTTTAATGTTTTTTTGAAATTCGTGTTTTCAAGATCTAGTTGTGCTTCCACATTAACGATTTTCCCATCTTGTCTATAAAAGAAAGCTTTCAGTCACAGTGATTTGAAACAAAGGATTTTGTTAACTCTTGCAATATTGTTGAAAATACTTAAATAAAACTCAAGAGAATTTAGCGTTGGCTCCAGTGTTGCCAGCCTCAGGAAAGCAAAAAGTCGCAAGTTTAACTTAAAAAATAGCAGAAAAGGGTAAATCAGTGATTTCGAAAACATCAAATCTACGGTTCGACATAACATTCATAGAATTGATCAATATTTACGATTTTAGTGTGTTTTATTTAGTCTTTTAATTTATTATTATACTATTTTATTTTCTTTATTTAATTTATATACAGTGTTATACTAATTTGTGTTATACATAATTAATTTATTTAAATTTACAAGTATATATTTTCGACTACAATACGCGCGCTACATTCCAAAACTCGACTCGATACAATATTATTTTTAGACTAATTTAAAAATCTAAATCGTCTGTATTTATATAATTTCTCTGAACCGGTACTGCTTCTCGAAGTTTCCATCTAATGTACTACAGACAACTGGCCCCTTCCATGATCTACTTCAACTACAATGGAAATTATTACCTGGTTGACAACACACAAGATCAAGTATGAGGCAAAACTCACAAAACCTGAATTATTACAAATTGCGAAAATGAATAGAAAAGAGAATGTCTATATAATTGATGAGCTACTAAGAGAACACCTCCATGAAATGCTGAGACCACCTCCTTATTACTGCAAATTCAACGCTATTGAATTAATTTGGGCAAACTGCAAGTCATATTACAATATGCATATTGGTAGAGATGGACATTCTGATAGTGCTTTTATAAATATGTGAGACATTAACATTCAACCAATCATAATAGATACTAGTAATACGAGTAGCTCAGTTTCTGACAGCGAAGAAATCTTAAATTTATGATTGTATATGATGTTCAATAAATATTTAAAATAAATTGTTTTTTACCCAGCTCAAAAGTTTTCTATTTTTCAATTTATTATACAAAGATTTCCTTATTTGAATATTGTTGTGTTAATTTTTATAGGTATATTTTTTAAAACAAAGTGATCGCGTAAGTCTGAATACCATATTTAACAATGAATACAGATCAAAATGGAACAAAATGATCAAAATGATTGAGCCCTGAGGTAGATTTCTATTCAGTTTTTTAGATCTTCTTGTAGTGTCTATCCGTTTCGGATTTTGGCGACCACCATGGCAATTTTTACTTTGCACACTGCTACTCTGAAAAGATTTGTGGTTGTTGTATTAAACCACGTAGTAGAATCTTAGAACAGAAAATCCTTCGCCTTCCTGCGCCTCGTTTTTCATCTACTTTTCCCTGTAAACTTAGTTGCATTAATACATATCTTTAGCTGTACCTCATGATGTGACCAAGGTATTATATTTTGGCTGTTTTTATTGTGGTTAACAGATCTTTTTTTTGCATTCTTAATAAAAAGTCTTGGTTAGTAAGTGGTCGATATAAGATATCTTCAGGATTCGAAGATAAAGCCACATTTCGAAGACTTCAATTTTCCTGCAGGTAATGTCTGTGAAAATCCACAACTCAACTCCGTACAACAGTATAGGAAAGAGATAACATCGTAGTAACCTGATTGTTATGGGCATTGATAAATCATGACGTTTGAGTAGCTTAGCCATTTTTTGAAATGTAGATTTGACTTTCTCTATTCTACATTTGATTTCCAGGGAACGGTCCCAATTTTCATGGTCGTTCAAAACTTCTGATTTTGCAAGTTTAATCTCAAATAAACTCGTTGCTGTGTCAGTATGCATATTTTTAAATATTTCGAGAAACTCTGAACGAATACAAGAAATAGCCTCAACGAGCTTACCAGCAACAATCCTTCTTGTTGCTTCTACTTTGTGTAAACGTTTTTTTGTACTATAATTTATCCAAAGTATCAGCCCTTTTGGAAGATTTTGAAAAAAAAAATCAGCAAGCTCTGATAACGTTTGAAAAAAATTTTACACACTTTCAATATGTTCCACTAATTGCCGTAAAACCAAATTGAGTCTATGCGCATAACAATAAACAAAAATTGCATGCAATTGCGTGCAATTAGGTTATTTCCACACTTTTAACACACTGAACAAAATTTCCGATAACGGTCCCGCTGAACGCTTTTCACTAACATTAACAAATTTCAAAAATCTTTCACAAACATAACCGTCGGGGCAAACACATCTAAATATACTCGAAAGATGCGAGTGGTTTGAAACATCAATGCTTTTTGCATTTTTTTCTGTAGAAAACAGAAGATATGCCCAAGAATACAGTCTATTTTTCTTGCAACCACATAACCAAGAGTTTTCACTGTACCAACTGAATTTAATTAATCTCATTTTTTTCTTTAAAATTATACAAGCACAACGACTTTTCACGTAGTTGATCGATTACGCAGCGACACTCATCAATGTTTAATAATTGCACGCATACTGTAATAGGTACTAACGAGTAAGTAACCAAAACAAAAATTGGTAGCAAGCCTACTAATATCTACAACGCGCCCACGGCCTCGCGTTTTAAAAATTTTCAGACACAAGCCGGCTCCGATCGATAGTTGACGGACCATCACGCGTATGCACAAACAAAAGTGGTAACAACGTAACGTATAACCCCGTCGCATAAACTCGCCAATATTTTCGTGGGTCTAGTTGGCAATTTAGTTAATTACTATCAACACATGTATCTATTGGTAAAAAATTTAAATGGAATTATTTCACATTAGTCATAAAATAATTATTTGCAAGATTTTTAATGTTACCATTGGTAACAATGGATACATGGACGCTTCGTCAGTGGTTTTAACGATGGTTTTAAAAATCTTAACCCGACGCGAAGGACCAACGCCTAAATGTGACAGTTTAAAAGATTCGTTGACGACCTCGGATGTCGCATATAACAGAGATGTAAAACTGTACTGAAAAACTGGCGATGACTGCAGTAATCAAAAAATTTATTGACTAGTCTAGAAGCGTTATCTGCTCCGAATATTATAGAATTCATTTATTCCGGCCTATGGCACATTCCTCCAATGGAATGGAGGAAGAAGAGATTGGGATAAAAGTTAACGGCCAACCAATTAATAATATATTAATAATATTAGATACGCAGATGATACGATTTTAATGGCGGAGACAGTAGAAGACCTGCAAGCCATTTTAAACAAGGTAGCCACAGCTAGTGAAGAGAAAGGGTTAACCATGAACGTCAAGAAGACGAAATTCATGATTATTTCAAAAAAACAAAGATTGATGCAAACCTGTACATTCACAATAACAAAATCGAACTGGGGCACAAATATAAATATTTGGGAACAAGCGTTAATAACAACAATGACATCACAGAAGAAATAAAAACTAGAATTGGAAAGGCTCGAGCTGCTTTTGTTAATATGAAGGACATTCTGGGAAGTCATGACATTAACTTAAACCTGAAAATGAGATTGGTTAGATCTTCTCGATACTGCTGTACGGAATAGAGACTTGGACTTTAAACAAGAGCAATATCGATAAACTACAGGCCTTCGAAATGTGGATATACAGAAGAATTTTGAAAATACCTTGGACAGACAAAATAACAAATAGTGTAGTTCTTCGAAGAATGAACAAAGAACGGGAGCTGTTGATCACCATCAAGAGAAGAAAGTAGGAATAACTTTGTCATGTGATGAGAGGGAAAAGTACCGATTGCTCCAGTTAATTATCCAAGGAAAGATTCAGGGCAAACGAAGCGTGGGGAGACGACGTATATCTTGGCTGCGCAATTTAAGGGACTGGTTCCAGTGCACATCTAACCAATTATTTAGAGCAACAGCTTCAAAGATACGAATAGCAATGATGATTGCCAAACTCCGTAGCGGAGAGGGCAATTGAAGAAGAAGAAGATGGCACATTATTTATAAATTTAAATACTAAGAGTAACAAAGTTTAAATAACCGCTTATAAAAGATAAACATTGGCAGACAGTGGCTGAGATTAGGAGAAGACAATATAGTGTTTATTAAATAAAGAGACGTTTATAGTAACTTTAGAAAATGGAAGATTATCTTACTATATTTAAAAATTTTAAAAGAACCAAATAACTTACCTGTTAATTTTGGTGATTAATAAATTTCCCCAATTAATAAATGTCGTACTTTCACCTTCACTTAAGGCTTCTGCATCTAATCTATCGATAAGAATTTTTGGACCCAACCATATTGATTTGTTACCAACTTCAGCATTTTTAGGATGTTTGGGTACGGATAAACGTTCTTCCTTGGCTCCCTTTACTAAAACTGTCACAGGATCATTGATATCTACAGCTGTGTATCTTGGTGCAATAGGATCAATTACCTAAAATGGAAATGAAAGTTTTCTGTGTTATTTCAAAATATATTAATTTGTTATTTACCTTTTTGTTAAAGGCCCAAATTTTATCCCATTCCATGAACACGACAGATCTGCTCGAACCTTGAGCAATAATGAATTCTTTTAATCCTTGCACTGTCATACCTCGTCTTAGGACACCGCGAACTGTTGGCATCCTAGGATCGTCCCTAAAATAATATAATATTAATCACCCGTATTAGTCCAACAAGAATTTGAAGACGATAACACATTTGCAGGGATTGCAAATTGGCAAATCTGAGAAGTGTCAGTAGCAGTACTGTAATGCACAGTGAGCGTGTGTGATTTTTGAATCGACATTATAGTTAAAATTTTCCACTGGAAACCCCTAGATATAGAGTTCTATTATTATTGTTAAATAAGGTCCATTCGCTCAGCTCGGGCATATTTTGACAGGTTTTGACAGCTGGAAACCTACAACACTAAAGTTCCTAGCTCACAGTATTAACAGCATACATAAATTTATATTACAGACTTCTTTCATTGAAAAAAGAAGAATTATTATAAATACTGGAAGTGTATACTAAACCCATAAAGTTTTGGGTAGTATATATTTAAAAAATATATTTGTTGTTATAATTTAACATAACTATTTATTACATGGTGCAAATAAATAAATATTGATTGTCGGTAATTCGTAAAGTTCTATTTTATTTACTATTTAGTTTGTTTACTATTAATATTGGCTATAAGTACGTGTGCTTGGTAGTATAGTAATTTCCAGCAACTTCTAGTCTGTCAAAAAGTAACTAACTTCGCAAAAAATAATTACTAAATTCACTAGACAGTTCGGACTGGGAATAGCGAACCGACTTTATATTTCGTTATTTCGAGGTAAATACATTAAACAGTTACCTGTGAATCTGAAATAGATCTATTGATTTATCATAATTGTCTAAACAAAATCATGAAATAACAAGTAAACACATTAAACGCATTGTAAAATTTAAAATAAAACGATTAATTTGTAATAAAAAAAATCAAGAATTAATTAGTATATTGTAATAAAGCAAAACCATGAACTTGGATTTTTAATCGAAAAAGTCAATAATTAATTATTGTATTATCAATAATTGATTTTGAAAATTAAGAAAATATCGAAAAGTGTATAGAACAGCGGTCGGCAAATAATTTTAAAAGGGGTCCGGATATTGTATCACGTGATTTAAGTTAAGGTAAGAAATAGTGTTCAAAGTGGCCCTTAAATTTTTGTTTAAGTTTCCTGGGTAATAAAGCAACATTCATTAATAAAAATACTTTAACATTTCATGGACATTGTTAAACACAGAACTTAAAAACATGTAATAAATAATAAAACTCTGCAAAATTAATGAAAGTATATGTATTTCCGTCTTTATAAAATAAAAATTGATGCAACTGCTGACGCAGGTACGACAAAATCTCATCGACACAAACCACTCTCAAAAGCTGAGAAACAAATCGCGTGGAAAGTGTATGATGGACTTAAGAAAACACATCCTAGAAGTCACACAGAAGCTTTAGATCAGTCTTCGTTTTTAACAGGGGTGTCAGTCTCGACAGTTGAACGGATTGTGCGTGAAGTAGAAAATCACAGAGACTATAAGTGCGCCAAAAACTCGCCAGCGTGGACGAAAACCTCTCGATCTAAATTAAGAAGCGCAAATGAATTTAATCCGGAGGACTGTACATACATTCTTTTTAGAAAATAAGTCCCAAACAAACAAAACAGTCAAAACCAAGTTACTGGAAAACGATGATTCCTAAAACGAGCGGTGAAACGCTAAGAAGTTTTACATTAAAAGTTGAATTTTCGTTACATGAAACGGTCTCGAAAATCAATTTTAATAGATAAAGAGGAAATATTATCATGGTGACGAAGATATTTGTGCTTTATTATGGATTATCATGTTTCCAAAAGAAAAATTTATTATCTTGATGAAACTTTGATTAATGCCGGCCATACAGTTTCCAAAATTTGACACGATACGACTGTAACAAGTCCTCGTCAAGCATTTATAGAAGACTTATCAACAGGGTTACGAGCACCAACAGGCAAAGGTCAGCGTCTTATTGTAGCTCATATCGGTAGCGATACAGGTTTTCTGCAAAATAGTGCTCTCGTTTTTGTATCAAAGAAAACGGGCGACTATCTTGAAGACATTTGCGCCGCATGCTTTGAAAGATGTTTCGAAAACGGTCTTCAGCATATCGAACCTAATTCAGTGGTAGTATTTAGACAATGCATACTACCATAGCCGACTTGTTGAATGAATTTCTACTGAGTGACAGAAAAGCAGTTTTACAACATTGGTTAAAGGAAAAATACATTTCATACTGCGAATATATGGTTAAAATGGAGCTAATGAGTATTATTAGACAAAATCGTGGTACATATCATACACTGTAGATACAATGGATAGACTTCATGGTATTACTGTCGTAAGACTACCACCGTATCATTGTGTATTAAACCCACTAGAATTAATTTAGACACAAATGAAAGGATATGTAGCTCGGGAAAATGTTTATTTTTAAAATTAGTGATGTCCAGCCCCTCTTGCAAGACATTTTGGACAATATAAATTCAACTGATTGGAAGAATGCGATAAGCCAAGTTATTAAAGTAGAAGACGATATATGGAGGTTGGACGGCATGGTGGATAATGTTATTGAGCCTGTGCCAATACAATTAGGATCAAATGATTCAGACAGTTCAACAGACAGTTCTGCAGAATCAATGGTGTAAGATGATTTGCAAAATTATGAGGTATGTATCTTCTTCTTCTTTTTGTATAGACAGGACAGTCTGTTTTTTCAATGTGCCTCAAGTAAGCTGTCATTCCATCGTTCTCGTGGTCTTCACACTGATCTTCCTATTGGAGAACCATCTCTCGGCGTTCTTACTACCCTATTTGTTGTCATGCGGTCGTTCCATTCTAACTGTTTTTTACTCAGTTATTAATGCTGTCCACCTTGCATCTCCCTCGTATATCTGCATTTCTAGCTCTAACCCATAGTGTCTTACCATCGATTTTTTGAAGGGTTGCATCTTTGCTGTTTTTAACATTTTTTTGTCCTCTCTATAGCAAGTCGCAATTTCTGCCGCGTATGGAATTATTGGTCTGATAACCGTTTTGTAAATTCTGCCTTTCTTTTTTTCCGATATTTTTATTTCTCCATTTTGTTTCATTCAGCCAACCTGCGGCTCTGTATGCTTTATTCACTTTAATTTTCCACTTCTTTTTCGAGCTTTCCATAGCTAGATAGATGAGAGGTACATATGTGCTTTTAAAATTAATTGAACCAGTGTTGTGAAAAAACTAATTACTCTTATAATAATACAACCTCATTTAAATTCATCTTCTCAGTTAGAAATAGACGCTGAATGAATTGTGGATTAAGCCTATTTAGGACACCACATACAAATAAACGCACCTCTTGAGATTATTAAATATTTAGTTCGGTTATGATTAGCTAATTATAATAAGCTGATTTATATTGTAACGAAATAGCCCATCTCCGATACGTCATAATTCTTAGAAGGACGAATCTAGAAAACGTAAGAATCGGCATGTCAATAGCGCCCGCTTTCGGACGGGTGATCTTGATGAGACGAATTAGAGGTGGGACAACGCCAGAATGTTCTCGAACAGTAACTTTATTATATATATGTAACGTTGTTAGGAGTGAGTTTAGTTGTTAAGATACTACCGAACTGTAAAGTTATAAATAAATATGTTTACATAAATTCGAACCGCTCGTTTTATTTAATCTCGCTACAGTTGGTGTTACGGTGTGAGTAAAAAAAATAAATTCAGCAGTGAATTTTGAAAAAGACTTTTGAACTTTTGAAAATTATTGTTCGTCGGGAACATCCGCGTAGTTCGGTAGTGAACTTTGTACGAAAGAACATTTAAAAAGTACGTGTGTGCCTGACCAAAGATGCTGCTAGTACAACTTTCAGTAAAACAGTTGCGTGAGCAACTGGAACAACGTGATGAAGATTGGAGCGGGTCCAACAAGATACTCCAAGAACGACTGAAGACTGTTCTCAACAAGAATGGAGAAGACCCAGAGACATTCCAGTTCCAGTCAGCAGAACAAGCAGTTTTAATGAAGATCGAAGAGAGTTCCAGAAAAAATGATAAGAAATTTGAAAACGTCTCTCAAATGATAGAAGAATCTTCTCGAAAGAATGATGAAAGATTCAAGAGAACGTTTCCAAACGATTCGATGAGAAATTCGAAAAGGTATCTATAAGATTCGACGAGAAATTTGAAAATGTTTCTCAAATGATGGAAGAAACTTCTAAAAAGAACAATGAAAAATTTGAAGAAGTTTCTAAAACATTTGATAAAGTAGAAGAGAAGATCAAACAGTTAGAGAGCATGATAACTAATACAAAAGTGCTACCACCAGTTAATACAATAGCCTTAGATCCGGTAGTGAAAGAAGAATCACCTAGATACGAAACGACACATAATATGAGATTCAAATTGCCACCATTTGATGGAAAGTCGTCTTGGTCCATTTACCTTAGACAATTTGAAGCTATTGCGACAGCCAATCATTGGACAGAACAAGAAAAGGCTGTTTCCTTGACTGCTGCTTTACGAGGTGATGCTGCGGATATCCTAAGATCGATTCCTAAGGGTCAAGAAAAATGTCACTCGACTAGATAAACGTTACGGAGATGCCCATCTACAACAAGTCTACAAGGCGCAACTAAGAAGTAGAATTCAACGAGCAAGTGAAAATTTGCAAGAGTTTGAAGCAGATGTTGGTCGTATAGTGCGGTTAGCTTATCCAGAGGCACCAGACAACATGTTGGAAAAAATTGCTGTAGATATCTTCGTCACTGGGTTAAAAGACAATGAGTTACAGAAAGCTTTACGACTATCAAGACCGAAAGTTCTAGATGAAGCGCTCGCTATTGCATTGGAACATGAAACGGCTAGTCAAACTTCACGGACCCATCGAGTAAGAGCCATTGAAGAAGGCGACGAACCAAACGATGAACGTCTGGAAGAAATGGTACGAAAAGTGGTTCGTAACACGATGCCGAAGAGACGCGAGCCCAGATGTTGGAATTGTGGTGACGTAGGTCACATTCGTCGTAAATTGCATGAAAATAATACAACAGTCGGAAAACTAGAACGGGTCGACACCAAGGGGCAACTGCCGACCTCGAGAAACACAGCCCCCATAGTAACTGTGAACATTACGTCCTCCGGTGGAATTCATAGCTTGTACATCGAGGGTCGTATCAATAATAAATGTAGATCGTTTTTGGTAGATACAGGTGCAACGAGAACTATTGCACTGCCAGAAGTAGTACGAGGCCATCTTAAATTATCGCCTGCAACAGTAAAGCTTAGAACAGCAACTGGTGAGATAATTAATACATATGGCGAGGCTAATATGTCAATATCCATTGGCCAGACCACAGTGAAACAGAGTATTAATTGCAGATATCTCCGATGAGTTCATATTGGGGATGGATTTACTAAGGAAAGTTGGGGCTGTATTGAATGTCAAAGATGGAGTTCTCGAGATCAGTGGTGAAGAGTTGCCGTTTCATGAAGACAAAGAAGATGTTATCAACTTAATAACTACTTGTGACGTAACAATACCCGGTAATAGTGAGAAAATTTTGATGACCAGACTTGATGGTTACTGCCGAGAGGGAAGTTTAAGGATGGTCGAAGATGTGAATAATGCCGAGTTCCTAACGGCAAAAGCTTTGGTGAGAATTCGAGATGTCGTTCCTGTAAGAGTTATGAATTTAAAAGGAACTGCTATTAAGTTAAGTAAAATAACTTTGATCGGACAGTGTGTTCCCGTGGCTTCGATTTGTTCCATGAATACTAATGAGAAACCGTCGAAATCTAAGTATCAGATAAACAAAGGAGCTTGTTGAGACGATGATTAAAACGTGCCAAGATCTTGATGATGAACGAACTAAAAAAGTGAAATCTATGCTGATAGAATTTCAAGATGTTTTTGCCTTGGATAAGAAGGATAATGGCAAAACAAGCATAGTAAAGCATAAAATTAATACCGGAGGCGCTCAGCCAATCAGACAACAACCTAGACCACTTCCATTTGCGAAAAGAGATGAAGCCGAAGACATCATCAAAGATATGAACAAACAAGGGGTAACTAAACCATCAAATAGTCCATGGACATCACCAGTAGTGCTAGTAAAGAAGAAAGATGGTTCAACACGTTTTTGTATTGACTACCGACAGCTCAATGCAGTAACTCAAAAAGATAGTTATCTTTTGCCCAGAATAGACGATACTTTGGATACACGTTCTGGTTCTCGTTGGTTCTCCACACTCGATCTGAAAAGTGGATATTGGCAAGTAGACATGGAGCCAGCTGATCGTGAAAAAACCGCATTCTCGATAGGATCAGGGCTTTGGCAGTTCACAGTTATGCCCTTTGGTTTATGTAATGCCCCGGCCACATTTGAAAATTTAATGGAGGCAGTTTTAAGAGGTCTAACATGGAAAACATGCCTGGTTTATTTGGATGATGTAATTGTAGTTGGAAGATCCTTCGATGAACATGCCAATAATCTAACAGAAGTCTTTCAACGATTGCGGGCAGCGAATTTGAAGTTAAGTCCAAAGAAATGTCACTTGTTTTGACGAGAAGTGAAGTACTTGGGACATATTGTAGCAAGTAATGGTGTAACAGCTGATCCTGAAAAACTTGCAGCAATTAAGGATTGGCCTGTACCAAGAGATAAACACGAAATTAAAAGTTTTCTTGGCCTATGTACATATTACCGACGTTTTGTCAAAGGATTTGCCAACATCTCCAAGCCATTAACAAAGTTGACAGAAGAAAGTAAAGAATATACATGGAGCGAAGAGTGTCAAAGAGCTTTCGAACACTTACAAATGGTTCTGACTAGCGCACCGATTTCAAGCTACCCTAGGCAGGCAGGAAAATTTGTGTTGGACACCGATGCAAGCAACAGTGCAACATAAGCTGTTCTCTCCCAAATCCAAGATGGACAGGAGAAAGTTATCGCTTACTTTAGCAAAGTCTTGTCGAAACCAGAAAGAAACTATTGCGTTACTAGGAGAGAATTGCTAGGCGTAGTAAAAGCTTGAATTAAAAGTAAAAGTAAATATGATTACGAGATCGAACACAGGGCTGGCAGAGTTCATTCAAATGCTGATGCCCTTTCGAGACGGCCGTGCAGTGCAAATTGTAATCACTGTCTTAAATTAGAAGAACGGCTTTGCCCCGTGAGACGAACCACCGTCATTAATGATCAATGGCAGCCTCAACAGCTACAAGACGCTCAAGCAGATGATCCATGTATAAAAAGAGTATTAGATTGGATGCGTCGAAGTGAAAGACCTTCTTGGCAAGACATTAGTGCATGTAGTCCAGAAGTCAAGTGTTACTGGAGCCAATGGAATTGCCTAGTGCTGAAAGATGATCTTTTGTACAGTTGATTGCACCTAAAAGTAAAGTGTCAGAAGTATTGCGTCAGTTGCATGACGGTGCATCAGGTGGACACTTTGGTATCACGAAGACTCTGCAAAAGGTTCGAGAACGGTTCCATTGGGTGAACTGTAAAGATGATGTAAGAAGATGGTGCCGAAAATGTGAACTGTGTGCAACCAGTAATGGTCCAACTGGTAAAAAGAGGGCACCCATGAGACAGTACAATGTTGGTAGTCCTATGGAAAGAGTAGCAATCGACATTGCAGGTCTACTTCCAGAGACAAATGATGGAAATAAATATATCCTGGTAGCTATGGATTATTTTACGAAATGGACTGAGGACTACGCGATACCAAATCAAGAAGCTGCTACCGTTGCAGAGGTACTTGTTAAAGAATTCTTCAGCCGATTTGGTGTTCCTTTGGAGATCCACTCCTACCAAGGGCGAAACTTCGAGTCAACCCTTTTCCAAAACGTTTGTAAATTGATTGGTGTCGATAAGACCAGAACGACACCCCTGCATCCTCAATCAGATGGAATGGTCGAGAGGATGAACCGAACGATGGGTAAACACCTATCCAAAGTTGTATCAGAACATCAAAGAGATTGGGACCAGCACATTCATTTATTCCTAATGGCTTACCGCTCGGCCGTGAATGAAACTACAGGCCAGACTCCAGCCTGCCTGATGTTAGGTCGTGAAGTTCGTTTGCCCTGCGACGTAGAGTTTGGCTGCAGACCTTTCGAAGAACATGTTGCAAGCGAAGATTATGTCGACCGCCTGAAGTTAAGAACGAATAACATTCGTGAACTTGCCCGAAAACACATTCAGTTAGCCAGTAACAGAATGAAAGATCAATATGATTCTCGATGCAAGAATGAAAGCTATGAAGTAGGTGATCTTGTTTGGCTTTATAATCCACAACGTCGTCGAGGCTTGTCTCCCAAACTGCAAAGACAATGGGAAGGTCCGTATGAAATTAAAAAGAGAATAAATGACGTAATATACCGAATTAAGAAGTTGCCGATAGGTAAACCAAAAGTAGTTCACATAAATCGTCTTGCACCATATACTGACTCAAATGAAACAGAAGAAGCACGAACCCTTCAACATGAGATCAAAGATAACCGGCGACCAAGCTTTAATGAATTTATGTCAAATTACACACAGATAAAGAGTGCTAGATTCGGCGTGACCACAGAAGTTCAGCAGGATCTTTTTAATGTTCCGCGTAACGTCTCTCTAGCCCACTGTGTTGCCCAAGATCTTGAGATGACTAAAGGAATCTCATCTGTATTTTATAGGAAGTTCGGTCGTTTGGACGGGTTGTCTTTAGACTTTACGTGTTTCCAATGAGAGTGAGAAGAATCTTCTTGAATTTGAGCTACCCTGTTGGCTACAAATTGATTCCATCTAGAGTGATGTGATCTGAGCCACGCCAAAACTATCTCAGAATCGCTCCACATGTTTATAGAGGTAAGAGAGGGCAATTTATCCTTTATGACATCAACAACCTTTGTGGTGAGCTTGCTAGCCAATAAAGCACCCATAAGTTCCAGCCTCGGAAGCGTTATGGTCTTTAAAGGAGCAATACGACTTTTCGAAGCAATAAGAGAGCACGAGACATTTTTTGATTTGTAGATAACCCGTATATAACAACAAGCAGCATATGCTTTCAAACTTCCGTCAGAAAAGGAGTGAATTTCAATAGAAGAAATTTCATGACATGAGAAAAGACATCTGGGTATGCTTATGTCTTTGAGAGCAGCGAGATCAGCTATAAATTTCAACCATTCATTTAAAATATTTGACTCCACGGAGTCATTCCAACTAATTTTAGAAATCCAAATTTTTTGCATAATAATTTTAGCAAGAACAGTTACGGGATTAATGAGCCCTTGTGGATCAAAAATTTGAGCGATAATAGAGAGTACTTCCCTTTTTGTATAGTTATCATTTATTGATAATTGAGGTACAGAAATTGAAAATTATCAGTACTGGGGTTCCAACAGAGACCTAAAACCTTTTTAGAAGCATTCTCTGGTGAAATAACATAGGCAGAGTTTGTAGAGAGAGTAGAAACATTTTTCAAAAACATTTTTGAGTTAGAGCACCATTTATGAAGAGAAATGCGTGCCTTGTTGAGTAGATCAGTTATCTCATTATGAGCCTTTAGGAGAGTTTGCGTGTCATTGGCCCTATATAGAATGTCATCTACATAGCAGCCTGTTAAGAGAGCATCGGAGGCCAATGGGTAGTTGTTTTGATGAGTTTTAGCTAATTCCATCAAACAACTAGTACTTTGAAAGCTTGCGCTGTTTGTTCCATTAGTTACGGTTTGAAGCTCAAGACATTCGATGTTCTGTTCTGGAGAATCCCGCCAGAGGATATTCTGCAGGAATGTGTGATCAGGATGAATTTGTACCTGCCTGTACATTTTTTGTATGTCGGAAGTGAAGACATAGTAGGTAAAGTCTAAACCGAAGTAAAATGTCGAAAAGTTCAGGCTGAAGAGTTTTTCCTTTCAACAGGATGTCATTAAGAGAATAGCCACTGGAACTTTTCATGGAGCCATCAAAAACCACCCGTAATTTTGTAGTTAATGATTCTTCTTTTATGACGAGAGTGATGAGGTAAAAAGTAGCCATGTTGTTAGAATTGCCCAGCATTTTATGTGCTGTTTCAGAAATGAGAGGAAGCTTTACCTGAAACCGACCAGAAGGTAAAATTTGAGTTGTTTCAGTGAATATTTGTTCAGCCAGATCCTCAGAGGAGGAGATTTTAACAGAGGGGGTCACTTCTTCGACTTCGAAGAATTGTCGAATTATATTATCGAGCTTATCTTCCTCAGATGTGGACTGGACAAATAAAGAGACATTTGACTGGGCAGGGGACAACTCTGAGCTATAAATTCCTTTGTGAAGTGCGTAAGGAGGTAAAGAACCAAACATGATTTAGCCTAAGTGTGTGTTCTGGAGAACAGTGAGTCCTTTACCTAAACGTATTAAACCATCCGATAACAACTCGCTATATATGTCACTGCCAAGAAGAAGATCTATATTTCCAGGGACAGAGTAGGTGGGATCTGCGAGAGTAACTGTAGAGGGGATATTAAATTTACTTCTGTTTATGGATACCTAGGGGAGTCTACAAGTTATGTTGTCTAAAATAGCACAGGAGATTTTGAAACCATTACCATTTCTTTTGTATGAAAAAATTTCTAGATCGACCATTTTATTCGAGAATGGACTATGTTCAGAGATAGTAGAGATTTGTAACCTTTTGTTATAAGGAGCGAGATTTAATTTTTGAACCAAATCTTTAGAGACAAATGACGACTGAGATGCACTATCTAAAGTACATTTAGCGTGTATGGGTACGCCATGCTTTGAATAAATAATGACTAGAGCGGTTGCCAGCAGAACATCCTGCTTTATTGACAGAGCAGAGAGAGAAGTCATCACATTTGAGACCTGAGAGGTTTGAGATTCAGAGAGAGAGAGAGAGACAGAATTACTTGGACCGGCTTCACTATCAGACCAAGTGTTTTGTACATTGCGAGAGGTTGCGTGATTTTGTCTTTGAAAAGATCTACTATAAGAAGAGCTATTTTCATGGTCATTGTGCAAGAGTGTATGATGCCTTTTCTTACATATACTACATGAACGTTGAGACGAACAATTTTGAGAAAAGTGTTTAGTTCCTAAACAGTTGCGACATAGTTTGTTTTCATTAACAAATTTATACTTATCCTGTAAAAAAAGATTAGCAAATTTTGTGCATGTATAAATAGTGTGTATAGCATTATTACAAAATACGCATGTTTTGGAGTACAAGTTATTTTTACTACTTGCCGAAGAGAAGAGAACCGTTTTAGAATGAGTTTTAATAACGTTTTTGTCGTTATTATCTGAGGAGTTTAACTTTTCCATAATGTCACATTTTTTCTCTAAAAAATCAAAGAATTGATTTAGCGTGGGAATATCTTTTGACCCTAACTCGTATTCGAAAGACCGGTGAGTGGTAAAGTCCACTTTTTGCAAGAATATTTCTATTAGTAAGAGATCCCAATGATCGACGGGTACATTCATATTTTTTAGCGCGAGTAAGGTCTGTTTTGCGGTGACCAAAAATTCCCGTAAGGCCTTTGCATTAGTTTTGACTGAGGATGGAACTTTTAAAAGACGCTGTATATGCAAGCTAATTACGCGCGATTTGTTTTCGTAGCGATTTCGAAGAGTCTCTAACACGATTTGGAAGTTTTCTTCTAAAACTTGGATGTTTTCTACCAATTGGAGAGGTTCGTTGCGTAGAAAGGATTTGAGGTAAACAAAACGCTGGACGTTGTTGAGTTCCCGGTTGTTGATGATTAAAGTCTCGAAGAGCTGATAGAATGCACTCCATTCTGGGAAGCATCCTGAGAAGGTTTGAATTTTAATTTCGGGAAGAGTCACTTTAGCACTAGCTAAACGTGTAGAAGTGGAACTAGACTGGTGTGACAGAGGTTGGAGCATCTCCATTCTATGTTGAAGACCTGCTAGAGTTGAGAAGTATTTTTCTTCAATTTCTTCCCTATCGCGTTCTTCAGTGTTTGCTTCGTCCAGTCCCTTAATGTGATCCATGAGGTCATCATATTTGGCGAAGCAATTCTTGAGTTCAGTATGACGGAGTTGGAACTGCAAGGGATCCGTTTCTTGAGCAGAGTTATCTTTTAACCAGTTAGAAATACGAGAGATTTTTGCTTTAAGCAGTTTACGTTGTTTCTTTAATTGATCCATTGCGGATAGACATGTATCGAAATTTTTGCGAGATATTTAGACTTCTGAGAGATACACGAGAAATAAAAAATTTCAGAGTCTAAAACACAGCTTAGTCCACCCCGTATAATAAATAAGAGTCTCAGAAAATGTCTGTACGAGCCCCGCGAAGTCCGCGAAATATAAACTCGCCCTGTATACTAAGAATATGCGTTCGAACTTTTAAGGTCCCTGTACGCGTGATTATCAAAATATATCTTGGAACTAACTCTCCAAATCGAAATGAATCGTAAAAAATCCATAGTCACACCACATGTTTCTTGTCAGCAGTTTCACTTGATGTCGGCGATAATGTCTAGATAAGCGAGTAACACTTGCGTGGTGACGTAATATTCCATGTACCGTGAGATTGTTTATGTATATATTATACAAGGTTTTATTTTGCGAAGAGCACTTCGTAATGATATTTATTTTAATTTTTACGGGAAGAGAATTAAATAAGAGAAAATTGATTTGATTTATGAAGATAAATCAGAACAGAAATTGCGATAAACAATATTCGGATCGAAGAGACCACAAGTATGGAGAGGGTAAATTTATTACCAAACTTTCCACATTTAAGAGAGGCTAGTTGAACACCTAATTGCTTCAAAATATTTATTAAGGACTACTGAAGCAATAAAACACTTAATATGTATTTTTCCTTCGATTTATTTATAGTGAACTTAAGGGCTGATTCAACATTGATAATTATCGCAAATCTGATAATAATAAAAATAGCTATACAAATACCATTAGCTTTACCGTGCTAGGAGGCAGCAACACAGATACATAAAATTGAGAAAAACAAACAGGTATACGGTTTAAAATAAAACACCGGGTTTAAAAGCGCATTTATCACTTACGCACCACGCACTTTTCGGGATCGACAACACACCCCAACCTGTCTTTACTTGCCGAGAGGCAAATTAGCACTGATAGTGGTTCAGTGGTTGTCCTATGTTATATGACGCGGAGTGAAGAGAGATTATGAAGGAGAGGGTCGCAAACACATTAACACGAGAGCTGACGAGTTGCGGGTACAAGTTGGTAAAATAACTAAATACCTAAATATGATTACAATATTATAAACAGGTTGTTTTTACAACAGGTATATCTTGTAATACAAAAATAAGAGTATACAAAACTATAATTAGACCCACAATGCTATACATACGCTTCCGAGACATGGACTATGAACAAAACCATACAGAACAGATTGGAAGCATGGAAAAGAAAGATACTTCGAAGAATGTTTGGTGGAAAAGTAGGAGAGGGAGAATGGAGAAGACGAACTAATGCAGAAGTCTACCAATAGTATGCTAACTCTACAATAACAAAAGTGGTGAAAAAACGAAGACTAGAATGGCTCGGAAGTTTAGAACAAATTCAAGGTAATAGACTTGTCAAGAATATTGCTTGGAAAGTACCTGAAGGCAAAAAAAGAGGAAGACTAAGAAATAAATGGAGAGATGTAGTGATGGAAAATGTCAGAGAGATGGGAATCAGAGATTGGAAGCTGATAGCTAAGAACAGAAAACGATGGAAATTATCCATTCAGCAATGGGCCTAAAAGGCCTGTTAACGTTGTACATACATACATACCTTTGGCATTTAACTTGTTTAGACATTTTAATCGAAAGCCGAAGTGCAGAAATACTCTTTCTAGTAGGCGAATATATTACCTTTTTTTAAATAAATAGTTTGTACTTTTCTTATTATTCAACTTAGTATTAGGGTATACAAATTAGTTAACAGGGTTATTTTAAAGTATTTAATATTTAAATGGAACTAAGCCACAATTAAAGGTTAAAGTATGTTTACTGACGTTCCAATTTCCACTTTGAAAATTGTTCTCAAAATACAAACAGTAAATTTACTAATGTTTGTATTTTGAGAACGATTTCCAAAGTGGAAATTGAAACGTCAATAAACAGGGTCATTGTTTTCTTTTCTTAGTCAAGTATTCTATAAACTGTACATAATAGGTCAAGGGTAATATGGGTTAAATTTATTGTTAATTGTATATTTTCTATAACAAAGTAGGGATTAAATTGAGTTGTACATAATATCTGTTTTATTAGTATCATTTTTTTCCTCTTATTTTCATAAATTTTTCATACCTTGATACTTTCCTGGCGCCCACAATTTTCTTTTTAGTTCTTTCTTTATTTCAGTACTCTTTTCTTGTCCACTTATCCTTAATTGTATCAGTTGGTCATATTTATTTCCAGTAACTGTCTTTTAGAGGCATGCAAATTGGCCGAATCCTTCCCGAGTTTAATTGGCCATCCTCTGGCATAGCATGCTAGCCAAGCTGCATTAAGGCTCACAATATTGTATTGTGAGTACATCTCTTCCATTTTTGGTATTGGCCACTACGTCTGCCAACTACCTTTCTTGTTAAATTGGTGCTTACCATAGAAGCCCACCTATACAATTTTTGTTACAATACTAAATATGTCTATGTGGATACGCCACTGATTGAAGGGATATATATTGTTATGGTTTAAATTTATTAAAATCTAATAAAAAATTAAATTCACCGGTCGGTAAAGTCGTTTCACCCTATAAATAGGAATATTAGATTTGTAAGATTCAAATATTTAAATGAGTAATGGTTTTTCTAATTTAGTATGAAGTAGACAGATAGAAGAATAGATATTTATACGTTAATATATGAAAACAGTAGAGGAATTCTCATAAACGATTAATGTTAATAGCCCAAAGATAGCAATTTTAGAATATACCGTTTAAGTCTTTTGTTTACAAGGAAATTGGATAAAGAATTAGAAAGTTTTGTGGTCAGGGATAAGTATACAATAACCGAAGTAGTATTAGCTTTATTGTATATAGAAACTTGGAAACAAAGAAAAGATCTTATTTATGTAAAATTTAGAAATACCAAGGTTATGTAATATCATAATAGCATTGAGCTTGTGTTTGACAAGTCACAGAATTTGATTGGTCGAAAGGAATGGCGTGGTATGTAGGATGTGTGTGGAAAGTCAGGTTTCGCACGGGAAAACGGGTTTTGAAGATTACTGTGATTTGAACGTCGGAAGAAGTAAGTTGTTTTTGTTCCATATCCTACAGTGAAAGTTAGCAGAGTTCTTTTCAAATAATAATTGTGAAAGGTGTTTTATGTCTGTGGAACGAGCCCCAAGGATTGGTAGCAGTGGACAACGAAAGTACATCCTATAATAATCAAATAGGTGTATAGTATATTTGGCACTAGTCGACTAAGTGAAAATTATTTCGACTAAAAAGAAATTGGGTTCCTGTGAGATAGGAGTTTGGTCCAGGAGCTTTTGGAGAGACTGTTGTGGCGATAGTGTATGCTAGAGACGTTGAAAAGCAGAGGAGATAGCAGGCGTGTGTAGAGCAACTGAGAGTACGAGCAAAAGATGGGCAGATCACAGTCATAAGAAGAAAAGGAGCCAGTAGATAATTCTTGGAAATAAAAGGTTGGTTTGCCATATAATCAACAAAGACTTTCAACCACGATCATAACTAGATCATAATTAATTTGGTTTTTTCAATATTTTATTCAGTGATTTCATTTCACAATAAATATAATCTTAATTCAGATATAAAAAAAAAGTAAAAGAAGTAATATTTCTTAAAAGAAAATTCTTTGTCATGATTTAATTTAAAAAAGAAAACACAGAGAAGAGATTATTTGAATACAAGTCCAAACAATTATTGAAAATGTGTATAGGAATTTTAATGAATTTGTAATTTTAATTATGAGGATTAGCGCAAAATATGATATATGATTTTGATTAATTGTAAAATTGACTGTAATATACTTCATCTAATTTACAAACCGTTGCACGTCATCCGCGTCATAGTCCGTGAGATTACATGATACCAACACAAAATATTTAGGCGGTAGGTGTGTTCTTTTTTAGAATCACTTTGCCTAGTACACTGGCATTACAGCCACTATACATATTTTATTATATACGCGTAGAAATAATATTTAAATATTTCTATTAATGTTAACTTAAAGAAATACACAATAATATGTTTCATTTAATTTGTATAAATGCATTATAAAGCGTTTTTATGAAGAACATTTGTTCGGAACACACTGTAACTGTAATCGAACGAAGGTGATATTTTGGCATAAATTGGTAACACTTATTTGACAGTTGCTGTGTTGACTAATGTTAATAAATAATGAAAAAAGTGTTGTTTTTGTTTAAGTATTCCATTTTACATCTTTATACGACGCATTCAAGCTGATCAAATTGTTTTTAACAAGATTATTTTTTAACTTTTGTTTTGTTTCTATTTATTGACATTAAACATTAATTTGTTTTATTGTATAATCCACTTATACAATATTGCAATAATTGTGACCTATTTGATTTAAAATGGATTCAGGATTTTTTATACTTTGACAACTATGTCAACTTCGATCTCTGTCAATGATAATGACGTGCAACGGGATTTAAATTACATGGACTGTATATTTTTTTTATTCTATTTTAATAAACTATTTAATAGTTTAGTATCCAAAAATTATTTGGTTTAATTTATTTTCCTATTGTCCATCCTTTCCTCAAAGGCAACTGCTTAAAGAATACTTTGAAGCCACTTATTATTCTTCTTAGGGTGCCTGTCCGTTCCGAACGTTGTCGGTCATCCTGGCTATGATGACTTTGTTGGTTGCTATACGAAATAGCTGTGTTGAGGTCTTTCTATACCATGCTCTCAATTAACAAGCCAGAATATTCTTCTTCGTCCTGGGGCCCTTTTTCCTTCAATTTTACCTTGCAAAATGCATTGAAGTAGCTCGTATCTGCCTTTATTTCTCATTATATGTCCCAAGTACTGCAAGGAGCAATGATTCTCTCCTGCCGTGATTCTTTCCCAAGTTAATATGCTCCTTTTCTAACTTGGCTGCACTGTACTGAAGACAAACAATAGTCAGAAATACGTATATACGGTTGCCTTCCATCTTATACATGTTTTATTATATTTTTTTTTCTTTGTTGCGAGCTATGCCGATATCTTGTATCTTTAATATACAGGGTGGTATTTTTTTTGGTAAAATAACGTACCTTTAATATTTTTTATCACAAACACCGGTAACTTAAAAAGCAAAAAAGTTAAGTGCAAATGTATGCCACGTAAGTGGCATATGTGGCGCCCTCTATCAGCTGCATTAAAGTATGCATCAGATTATAATTTCTAATGATCAATAGTACCCAGTTATGAATTTTTATACATAAATGTTCACAAACATGAAAGTTATGGTGAAAATTAAAATTTTTAATTTCCACTTTAACACCCTGTATCTTTCTTAATATCAACATTTTATTAAAGCAATTTGACTTAAATCGCAATATTTTAAAGTGTAAAATCTATGGTTTCTTTTTGTACAATTACTTAAGAACCACCCTGTATATACTTTACTTAATCAGTAGACCCATTTGTACCTTTCGGTGTTGGGCCGTTTACAATACAATTCATTAGATTACAATATTTGACAGTCTTCTGAGGTGTCCTAGCTCTTAACGAACTTTCTCCATTCCTTCCTATTGGATGCCATCTGTGTTGCTTCCTGCCAAGTCTTACCCTTACTCTGCAGTATCTGCGAGATGTCACTGTTCCATTCTTTAATGGGTCTTCCTCTTCTGTTCTTCCCTATTGGTTTGGCGTCCCACACTCTTTTTACTTGTCTATTATTGTCCATCCGGGTTAGATGTCCGAACCATGCCAATTTTTTCTCTTTGATTGACTCGAGTATCGGTTTGATTTTGAGTCTTTCTCTTATTTCTTCATTTCTGATTCTATCAGTTCTTTTAACTCCTATCGTTCTTCTGAGGTATTTCATCTCTGCTGCCTGAATTCTGCTCTGTCTTTTGTTTAATATCCAATTTTCTGCTCCATATGTCACTGTAGGTCTATATATTGTTTTGTATATTGTCATCTTGGTCTTTGTTGATATTTCTTTGTTATTAAGGAATCCTCTATTTAGTGCTTGGAATAGTTTTCCTGTGTTTTCCATTCTGTTGTTAAGATCATCCTCGATGTCTCCTTTGTTGTTGATTACTGTTCCTAAGTATTTGTATGAATTTGTCTGTATTATTTTTTGTTGGTCTATCATTACTTCTATTTGATCTTCCGTCCCTTGTTTCCTTGATATTTTCATTATTTGAGTCTTCTCTTTGTTTACGTTTAAGCTGTATTTGCTTGATTCTAGGTTCCATTTCTCTAAGTTGTATTTCAGTTTTTCTGCAGTTTCCGCAATTAATACTATGTCGTCTGCAAATATACACATCTCAGCATTTATCATTTGCATTCTGTTCCAACCGATGCAGTATTTCTTGAATGTTTTCTTACATTCTTTCACTATCTCATCTATTACATTTATGAATAGTACTGGGCTGAGACTTCCCCCTTGTCTAACTCCTTGGGTTGTTTCAAATGGTTCTGACTGTATATTTAACATTCTTACTGTATTTGTTGTTTTCATGTATATACTCTTTGTTGCTTCTATCAGTTCTTCACTTACTTGTTTCTTCTTTAGGCTTTCCCATATATCTTTTCTTTTGACTGAGTCGAATGCTTTCTCCATGTCTATAAAGCTCAGATGTATTTCTTTATTTTTCTTTAAGGCTTTTTCTATTACTTGTTGCATGGTGAATATATGGTCTTGTGTGTTGTATCCTTTCCTGAATCCACTTTGTACATCCTCTAATTTATGTTCTATTTCTTTTCTAATTTTCCTTTCTATTATGGTTTCGTATACTTTTGCTGCTACACAAAGTAGTGATATACCTCTATAGTTCCTACAGTCTCTTGTGTTTCCTTTCTTGTATATAGGTATAATTACTGCATTTGTCCATTCTCTGGGTATTACTTTTCTCTTCCATATTAGGTTATATATGTATAACAATTTTTCTTTTGCTTTTACTCCTATATACTTCATCAGTTCTGGTGCTACTTCATCGCTTCCTGGTGTTTTTCCAATCTTTATCTTTCTTATTGCTTCTTCCAGTTCTTCTTTTTCTATAGATTCTGGATTTTCCGTGTTTCTCATGGATACTCTCCTGTTGTGGCTTTCCTTCTCCATTGTAATCGCTTGATTTCCATTCAGTATCAGCTGAAAATGTTCCCTCCATCTTTCCATTATTGTCTTATCGTCGTTTATTATTGTTCCTTCCTTGTTCATTATTTGTTTCAGTTTCGTTTCTTTGTTGCTTCTCAGGTTTTTCAGTGTTCTGTAAAATAATTTTACGTTTTCTGTGCTGTTTTCTTCCATTTTTTCCCCGAATTTTTCCCAACTTTTCTTTTTCTCTTTCTTAACTATCTCTTTAACTTTTGTTCTTTGTGTCTTATAATTTTCATATTTTTGTTGTGTTTTGTCTTGGATGTATTCTTTCCATAATTTCTTCTTTTCTTTTATTTCTCTTTTCACTTCATCGTTCCACCAAGATGTCCGTTTCCCTTTGTTGTTATTTCTTGTGGTTCCACATATTGATTTAGCTGTTTTTATCATCGCATTTTTAAATTTTCCCATTCTTCTTCTATTGTTTCTGTTATTTCATGTTCATTGTCCATCTCTTTCTCTAGTCCTTCTGAGTATCTTTTCTCGTTGCTTCTTCCCTTAGTTTATAAATTTTTATTATTTCTTTGTGTTTTCTGTTTATGTTCTCATTTCTTTTCTTTTGCTTTTGAATGTGGTTTCTAGTAGGTAGTGGTCACTACCAATTTCATAACTCCTTGTTACCCTTACGTCTCTTATCCAGTTCTTCTCTGTTTTTTGCACTATAGTACAGTCTATAGATTGTTCGTCTCTTGATTTGACTTCTCTTGTGATCTTGTGTATCCTTTTATGTTGGAAGTGTGTGTTCATAATCACCAGGTTATTGTCTAGACAGAATTCGAGTAGTAATTTTCCATTTTTGTTTAGTTTGTCCTCCCCATAAGGTCCAATGACATTGTTCCATTTTTCTGTTTCTTTCCCCACTCTGCTGTTCATGTCTCCTGTGATCACAATTTTCTCTGTACAATCATTTATCACTTCTTGTAATTTGTCCCAGAATTCATTCTTTTCGTTTTTTGTTGCGTCTTCATCTGGTCCATAACATATGATTAGGTTTGTATTGGTTTCCTCTGTATCCATCTATGTCTACTCTTAGTATACGTTCGTTGTAATATATCCAATTTTTTATTTTGTTGATACTCTCCTTCTTTATCATGCACGCTACTCCTGCCTGAGCTGTCTTCGTTTCTTCCACTCCACTGTATATTAGTAACATTCCGTTTTCTAATATTATTGATCCTTTTCCTTTTTTCTTTGTCTCTGTTATAGCTACTATTTCAATGTTCTTATCTCTAATTTCTTCCCCCAGTTCTATTTCCTTCCCATTTATACCTCTCACATTCCATGATGCCATTTTCCAAATTGTTTTGTTCTTTTCTGTGTTTAAGTTGTACTTCAATTTGTTTTTACTTCCGTTTGTGTTATTATCTTTAAGATCTGCTCATGTCCCTGTTCTGTGCCTGTTTTGTTTCTCGGTCCGTCATTGTGTTTTCTTCAGCTAGTTTTTTGAACCAGTTGGTTCTGTATTGTATGTTATTTTTTTTATCCGGCTTGTTTTTTGATTCCATTTCCACTTAATGCCTTCTATAATTATGAAACCATATCCAATTTTTGTCCTTTTCCCATTAGTCTTTTCATCTGCTGCTATCTTCCAAGATTTCTTTGTATCTCTATCTCTTTTAATGTTTAATGTACAGGGTGGTCTTTTTTTTGGTAAAATAACGTACCTTTAATATTTTTTATCACAAACACCGGTAACTTAAAAAGCAAAAAAGTTAAGTGCAAATGTATGCCACGTATGTGGCATATGTGGCGCCCTCTATCAGCTGCATTAAAGTATGCATCAGATTATAATTTCTAATGATCAATAGTACCCAGTTATGAATTTTTATACATAAATGTTCACAAACATGAAAGTTACGGTGAAAATTAAAATTTTTAATTTCTACTTTAACACCCTGTATCTTTCTTAATATCAAAATTTTATTAAAGCAATTTGACTTAAATCGCAATATTTTAAAGTGTAAAATCTATGGTTTCTTTTTGTACAATTACTTAAGAACCACCCTGTATATATATATATATATATATATATATATATATATATATATATATATATATATATATAGAAGAGTACTTGTGACTCGTTTGGAAAAAATATATAAATATGTTTTTTATGGGTTGGAGTCAATAAAAGGGCTATGGGTAAGCTATTCTTTATGTCAAGCTTGCAATTGTGTTTACAATCTTTAATGAATAAACTACAGAGAAATAATATAATTATAAATTTTGCTTAGATTTTGAATTTCTGATTTTTGTTTAAATTATTATCACTTCTGCTAATACAAACCATTTTAAAAAAAGTCCTTTTGAATTTATTACGTTATGTAATGAACATATATATATATATATATATATATATATATATATATATATATATATATATATATTGTTATGATGTGTTTTTTGTTGTTATTATTACTTGTCATATTGCCTCTTTGTATTCTTTGAATAAAATTAATAAAACTATCTATTGTTTGAATATTTTGTACAGTTACGGTTTGCACAACATCAGCATCAAAATGTCTAGATACATTTAAGACTGTTTCATCCTCTCTAAGTGGTGGTTCTAAATATTTTGCAACTGTTATCAATTTCAATGCATAATCTACCATATTTGATTTTAAATTTTGATTATACTTTCCAAAATATAGAATTTCTCTAAACTTGGCTTGCTCTAATTCACCCCAATAATAATTTAAAAATTTATTTTCAAATGTTTGAAAATTATCTAAATCATTCTCAATACTAGCAAACCAAGTTGCTGCATTGTCATTTAATGTCATTCTAATATAATCTTTAATATCATTAATATTATTCACAAATCTTAATTTATGTTTTAAACTATTTATGTATACTCTAGGATGCAAATTTTTTATATTACCAGAGAATTTAATCCCAGTCTCATTTGTTAAATTTAAGTAAGGTCTCCCTATGTCTCTCATTTGTGAAATATCATCTATTCTCTGTTCCACATTTCTTATTTGATTACAATTTATTTGGATATTTTGTTGTATATCGTCTAATTTTTCTTCTGTGTTTCTCCTGTCTTCGTTAATTTTTACTTCTAAGTTACATTTTTGCAACTCTATTTTTTGTTCTATATCTATCTTATTATCTTGAATAATCCTCTTTACTTCTGTCCTCTCATTGTCTATCCTTTTCTTGTAGTCATTCCGTATACTTTTTATTTCATTTGCTACTTTTTTCTCTGCAGCTTCAAGTTTTTTATCCATTTGTTTTACAATTTTATTATTATTATCTTCTATTTTCTTTTCTAATTTTCTATAATTCTCTTCCAATTTCTGTTCCATTTTTTTCATGTCTTCTTTGACTTCTTTTGAATTCTCTTCCAATTTTTTTATGTCTTCTTTGATTTCTTTTGAATTCTCTTCCATTTTTTTCGTATTCTCTTCCATTTTTTTCGTATTCTCTTCCATTTTCTGTTCCATTTTTTTCATGTCTTCTTTGATTTCTTTTGAATTCTCTTCCATTGTCTTGTTCATCTGCATCATTAATGACATCAAAGCTGCCATATTGACATTTTCCTCTCTTTCTGGATTCATTTCTGCAGTATCTTGTGGAACTTGAACTAAACTCTCCTCTTGTATAGGTTGTATTTCTACTTCCACATCTTCTTCATTCTTTTTGCTTCTTGTACCTTTCTTTCCTTGAGACATTTTGAGACTTTACTTGTTCAAATATAATTAAAATTAAAATCTATACTTTTTTCTTTCTACTGATAATTAATTTAATTATATGAGAGCACTTATCTTCCCAAACTAATTCTTTTAAATAGAGAGCCCCACGTTGGGCGCCAAATTGTTATGATGTATTGTTTGTTTGAATGATGAGCAATGAGTATTTTTAATAATATAATATATAGGGTTTTTATCGCGGTTCTCAAAGAATTAGCTTGTAAGTACTTTTTTAAATTATCTTTATTATAACTATTATGAAACACACATATATATCTAACCTAGCCAATGTAAATTTAAAATAAACTATCTTTAAATTGATATTCTTATAAAACTAATTAAATTCTATAGACAATGTAAAATTTAAACAAACTATCTTCAAAATTGAAATTGTTATGACACTAGCTAAATTATATTAACAAAATTTTGTACCTTTCTTTCACTGAATGCCTAAATGAACTGTTTTCCACTATATAGATTCTAATCATCACTGAATGTCTTCGTACTTCGGTTATCCTTGTTTTTGTGAAATTACTTTTTCCAATTATCAGCTTCTACCAATTTAAGATATAGTTTTCTTCACCAGCATTTATACACCACCAAGCAAACCAGCAAACACCATTTATATTTATTCTTCTTTTCAATATACCAATATCCAATTATTATAAGTTGATTTATACTAATCTCCAATCATAATATAATTTTAATTCCTTCCAATGTCCATCCAATATTCTTCTAATATACTTTTATAATCTTCAATAATTATTTGTGTATAATTATAAATGTGCATTAAATATAAGCATAATTTTTAATCTTCATTTAACTCACTATATTAAACAATTTGACTATTTGTAACTGATTCACTGACTCCAACTAACTTTCATATTTCTTACTAAACTTTTCTGACTGACTTCTTGAAAATTCTGAACAATTTACTTCACTAACTAAATGTGTCTACTAACTTTCATAATAAACTGGCCTGACTTCTGACTAAAAACTGCCATCTTGAATCCAAATCACGGGTATTTATATCTTTTTGGATATTCTAGAATCATCTGGTAAGAGATCATGTTCCAATTTATTCTATTACTTCTATATAGATGTTCTCGAAAAAAATATCTGTTCGATCCACCGCCATAATCATTATTTCGAGAATGTTCGACCGTAAACAATGGTCAAATTCTGCATTCTGGAGAATTCGTTCATTTTTTATTGATAATTTTGTTTACATTTAGGCTTTTCAGATCAGAATATATAATTAAATTAGTAACTTAACATTCTAATTTAATAAACTACACATTTTAAACAACTATAACCCCACTTATATTCGTAAAATTCTTAAAATGACACTTGGAATGGAGGGTATAGTGTGTTGCCTAGTCACATGGCTCACTTAAATATATCTACAAAATCATAACTACTAAAATGCAACTTTTTACAATTATTATATGCTAATTTCTTAAAATGCCCTCACATAAATATATTTTTATAAAATTCTCTAGTATATAACTTATAAATTATTTTCTATAAACCCTAATCATATCAATATATATATATATATATATATATATATATATATATATATATATATATATATATATATATATATATATATATTTCATCACAAATCGTGTTTGGTTAAAAGTAACGGGTTATAATATATAGCAACTACCTATTGTATCTTCGCTCCAATTGGTCCAGTCGCGACGTACAGCCCCTCAAATGATAGGATTTAACCAATAAAATACAATAAGACAAAAAATCAAATATAGCAGCATTTCAAAAAGGCCTTAGTTATATATCTTCGTTTCTATAAGTCCAATCGTAACGTACAGTATCTCAAATGATAGGATTTAACCAATTGAAAACAATGAAATAAAAAAATTAAATACAGCAAGATGTCAAAAAGGCCGTAGTCACGTATCTTCGGTCCTATTAGTCCAATCGTGACGTATAGTGCCTCTAATGACATAATGACATATGGAGCCTAAAATGATTTAAGGATTTAACGGAGATAATACGATGGTGGAGGGAAATTAAACATGGCGGCATGTGATAACACCGTAAACTGGCAGCAATAAAACGAATTAACGCACAGAGGTGTGTGGCATATAACGTGACAGGATTTAGCGAATATCATACGATTACGTCATACATCTTTTTGCATACGTCCACTTTTAGTTAACTACTGTACATATGATTAATGAAAAGCGATGATCGAAAAAGCTCCAACGTTCACTGTTAGACATATCCGTTCACTGCACACATTTACTGCTCCTTGACGCTGTGACGAGAATGAGATAGGATTTAACAAATATAATGACAGAAAACAAGACAGTTTATCAAACGTGGAAGTCGTCGTAGAACGTGAAATATTAGCGTAAAATTATATGATGGCCATAGACGGTTCTTTAATACCCAGCAAACGACTCGCTTTGTAAAGTTACATAGGCGGGATCTGTGGGGGAAAAAGTCGATCATTCGTTTTATAACCCAAAGGGGACCATAAAATATTCAACGTTAAAATGTGATATATTGTAACGGTATGACAAATTTTTTTTTCCCGCACTGGTGCATGCCTGTGTACCTATACAAAGGGAGTCGTGCATAACCTTTAGGTTGATCGTAATACATAACTGCAACAACAAGTATGTTGACGACTTGGGTTAGTATATACAGTGCATTCGGTACGTTTTTTAAACATGATTAGGAAATTGTTGACTGGAGGCTATTAACGAAGTTCTTAAAATTTTTGCGGGTCATCGCCTTTTCTGTAAATGGAGCGAATATTGTTATCCATTTAATTTTTTTCCTCAGTTGAATAATTCCTGCTGGTATTTGGTCTAAGCTTACTTCTTTTCCCCATTCAAGCTGTTTCATAGCTAATTCTACTTCCTCTTTATGGTGCCCTGTTCACCTGTTTTGGTAATTTCGGACTATTTCTCGTATCTCGTTTCCTTTTTTTATGAATGAATATGCTGCCGTTTTCTTCTTCTACTATTTCATATGGAGCTACACGATCAACAATTCCAAATCAAGACAAATCAACACAAATAACACTCCGTATTATATTATACAACTAATAGTCGAAAAATGAAGAGCAAGAGGTAGATGGCCAAGAAGCCGAAATCTTAATGACGAACACAAATATAATCGACTAATCAGACAATTAAGATCAGCGCTACATGAAGCACGCAATGCCACATTTGAACACTACATTAGTACATTGTCTAAAGAAGATCATTCAGTATGGATAGCAACAAAAACACTTAAAGAGACCTAAACAACACAGCCTACCAATTAAGAAAGATGACGAAAGTTAGTTGAGGAAGATCAGACCAGGAAAAAATGTCAACATTTTCAGAATACCAGATAATAATAATCAAGCAATAGGACACTAAAAACTTTTGTTTTTAAATGTGTTGAATGAATGTGTTGCTTGTGTGAGTCCATTTCAAACGGTAAAAGAAATAATAAATTAGACTTACTCACAATCAATTTAATTTAACTATCCAGACGACCGGTTTCGCTTTCTACAATATGCAAAGCATCTTCAGGTCTCGATACAAAGTTAAATAAATGATGATACATCTTCTCACGACCAGTTACACCCAAAAATACCATCTCAGGCAAAGCGATGTAAACATCATCTCACGACCAGTTACACCCAAAAATACCATCTCAGGCAAAGCGATGTAGATAATACAAAGAGAAGAAAGTGTACAAGATGTTACAAAATTTTAAGAAGCATGACTAGTAGAAAGGCCGATAGAAAAGTTAAAAAAGTTAAAACATACATTCTGAAGAATGTGATAGCACAACTGCAATATGTCTAGTGTGCTTCAATGAAGCACATTAAAAAACAATTTTACTTATACAGGAACTATTATTGAGTAAAAACGTATTGTGCCTCAAGTGGCCTTATAGTATTGGAAGTCGTAAGTTGATAGTTTCTAGTAGAACGTTTTTATTGTTAATTACCTCCGTAAAAGTGAGTTATAGTATTTATAAAAAAATGGATGTAAATAATATGCCTAAAAAAGCTAGATGTAAACATAAACGTAGATTGACCACTGCTGAATTACAATCATTGTTAGAAGCATCTGGCGAAGACGATGTAGATTAAATGAATGGTGGAAGTGACTCTGATTGACTCTGACGAAATATTTGCACAAAGTCGTTCAGAAAAGAAAAATCGAGGATTGCGTTTTGGAAAGAGACAACACAAACAGAATTTAAGACTTTTCTCGGGCTTATGTTCCATATGGGGACAATTAAGATGAACCGTCTGAATGACTACTGGAAAAGTATGGGTAACTTCTATAATAGTGTTGACTTGACTAGACAATTGCTCATAGCCTATAGTAAGAAATAACCGAATAGACAATTCTCACTTGCCAAAGAAACTAAAAAAACGTGAAGTGGTCAGTATTTACAGTCCTGAAGGAATATGTGTGACCAAGTGCAGAGATAAACGAGACATATACATGATATATTCAGAATTTGGTTATCAGGTGGTTAGAACTAGGCCAAGAAGAGGATTGGTATCTGAGAAACCTACGTTAATTGCTCAATATAAATATAAATGTGGTATATACTTAGGTGAACAAATGCTGAGCTACTATTGATGCGAACATAAGAGTCTAAGGTGGTACAAAAAGTTAAAAGTGTATATTTTTCAGCTCATCTTGTTGAATGCATATTTCCTATATAACAGTAGATATCAAAAGAAGATGTCTCTTTGAGATTTTCAACTTTTGGCCATTGAGAGTCTTTAAGGACCAAATCCCAAGTATCTAACTATTAAAAAACCGGTAGTTAACCAGTTACCTCAAAACTTTTCAAAAACTGTTTTACAAAAAACTAGTTGCTGCAAATTATTTTCAGTTATTTATTCTAATGTAAAAAGTGTAAGTTTTTATTATTTTTTTTTATTCTTCCATACGAATTTTTAACTTTAGTAACTATATTTAATTTTATAATTATAAATAAAAAATTATACGTTTATATAGTTATTTATTATTTTAATAGAAAAATGTAATAAACTTTACCACAATTCTCTATAAAAAAGTACCTACTAAATTTAATATGCACCTAAACGAAAATATACATATTCAGTTCAAGAATCCAGCCAGCTAACAGGTCAGTGGAGTTTTATTTCGTTCTTTGAACTCAACCCAAACCGATCGATATTATGTACCTACCGTGTTTATATATCTATATATATATATATATATATATATATATATATATATATATATATATATATATATATATATATATATATATATATATATATATAGGGTTTTTATCGCGGTTCTCAAAGAATTAGTTTGTAATCACTTTTTTAAATTATCTTTATTATATCTATTATGAAACACACATATATATCTAACATAACCAATGCAAAATTTAAAATAAACTATCTTTAAATTGAAATACTTATGAAACTAATTAAATTATATAGACAATGTAAAATTTAAACAAACTATCTTTAAAATTGAAATAATTATGACACTAACTAAATTATATTAACAAAATTTTGTACCTTTCTTTCACTGAATGCCTAAATGAAAATGTTCTCCAAAATAAAGATTTTAATCACCACTCAATGTCTTCGTTCTCAGCCTCGGTTATCCTTGTTTTTGTGAAATTACTTTTTCCAATTATCAGCTTCCACCAATTTAAAATATATTTCTGCTTAACTGTATTTATATTTATTCTTCTTTTTAATACACCAATCTCCAATTACCAAATATTATATAATTTTAATTTTCAATTGATACTTTCTTCCATTATCCAATTACCATTTTTACATAACATAATTTTTAATCTCCAATAATATTATCTTTATACTGTTTATTAATCTTCATGAAACTTATTATATTGAACATCTGGACCTTCTGACTATCTTGAACTTACTGAACAATTGACTTCACTAACTAAATGTGTCTATCTTCTAAGTAACTTTCTTACTAACTGACTGGCCATCTGACTGAACTGTAACTGATAACTGTTAACTTGAATCCAAATCACCGGGTATTTATATCTTTTTCCATGTTCCAGAATCATCTAGCAAGAAATCATGTTCGATTTGTTCCATCTCCTACATGTCTGAATTTTCTGGAATTTCGCCAACAAAGCCATCTCCGGTGATCTAGAGAATTCCTTACTTTTCTATCGAGAATTTTATCGACATTTAGGCTTTTCAGATCAGAATATACACTTAAATCAGTAACTAAAACACTCTAATTTAATAAACTACACATTTTAAACAACATATTATTATAACCCCACTTTATATTCGTAATTATTATTTCAAATGTCACTTTAATGTATAGTTGGTTGCCTATGCACATGGCTCACTTAAATATATTTACAATATTATAATTATTAAAATAAAACTTTATTACACTTATTATATGCTAATTTCTTAAGAATACCCTCATATAAATAATTTTTATAATATTCCCTAGTATATAACTTATTAAAATAACCAAATACTTTTAATATCTAATATTATCTAATATATAACTTATAAATTAATTTTTTAAACACTATTTTTCCTCCTCCTACGTCCAATATCATTTCAATACCCCAAAAATTAATTTTAAAATAAATAATTTACTTACTTTTTATTTAAAAATTGTTCTATTAAGTACGCCTATGTTTCCATGTCTACGTCAAACTGTCATGTCAAATGGAAGTTTGTATGTTTATTTATAGACAAAATCTAGGAATTATTTCCATTCAAAATAACTTTCATCAATATAAATTGGTAAGTTTTTCACTTTTTATATTATTTTAAGCAAAACATTTATAGAATCTATTTAGTATCTAACCCCAAATTATGATTTTTAGGGCACAAATAATTTCCATATGTACAAAATCATCAAGTATGATGTCAAATTGATTCATAACAAAGAAATCTACCATCTATCTATGAAATGGATCTATCAGTAAGCTGTTAGTGTTGTTATTATTAGTCTTAAAAGTATAGAAAACATTATTCATTCTCTTCATAATATTTAAAAATGTCATTGATATGAAACATGCCTCTTAGTCTATTCTCTGCATCTATCAACACATAACTATTTAGTCCATTCTGATTTTCAATTCTGTATGGACCTTCAAACATTGGTTGTAATTTCTTACAACGGTTTTCAGTAACATTACTCTTTCTAAGTGAACGAATTAACACTTTGTCTTCTTTTTGAAATGTGATTGGTTTTTTTATTTTTCGATTTTGTCTTCTGATATATTTTTCAGCTTTCCTCCTAATTCGGTTATTCACTTTTTGCATTACTTGTTCTAACATATCCTGATTATATTCACTAATCCATTTTCTGTTTCCTATATGGCCAAACATTAAATATTCTGGTACTTCCTCTGTATTTAAATTATGTGTATTATTTAAAAAATATTCTACTTGTGGTATATGTTGCTGCCATGTTTAATGTTGATTCTGGCATACTATCCTTAAATATTTTATAACTTCTTTAATATATCTTTCTGCAGGATTTGCCTGAGGATGTCTGATACTTGTAAAATGAATGTTGATTCCCCTTTTCTCACAAAATGCCCGAAATTTTTGGTTGTTAAAATATGTAGCATTATCTATTATGCAATTTCTAAATGGTCCTATTTCTTCGAAAAATTGATTAATGTATAATTTCAATGTTTTAACATTTGTTCTTGAGCAGGGATATAATTTAATAAATTTTGTATATAAATCAACTATCGCTAGTATATGCTTTTTTCCTGTTGGACTTGGAACTAAATTTGAGATAAAATCCATGGACACTGTATTTAGTTTTTCATATATAACATTAGATCTATATGTGTTCTGGTTTTTGAAATTCTTTTCTTTGTTTATTTGACATATTGGGCATTGGGTAGTAATTTCTTTTGCTATACTTATGTCATTCTTTGCAAAATAATTGTCCCTAAATAGCATCCATAGCTTTCTTGAACCAATATGCATGTAATTGTTATGTAAATTTTTCAATATTTTCCTTGCCAAAGTTCTACTTATTACATATACTTCTATGACATTTATTATTTTATAATAAACTCCATCTTTTTTAAGGACTTTTTGTTTTTCACTCAAATTGATCTGATCTCTTATAATTTCTTCTTTAGAATATAATCCAGTGCTTTCTACTAACTAATTTAATCCAATTTTTATTGTTCGCTGCCCTTTTTGTGATGTATTTTCTAACCTTGATAAAGCATCTGCCACTATGTTGGATTTTCCAGAAATGTATTTGATTTCAAAGCTATATTCACTAAGTATTAGACTCCACCGATGTATTCTACTGTTTCCATATTTGTTATTTAATATAGATGTTAAAGCTTGGTGATCTGTTTCTATAGTAAATTCATTACCCAACAAATAAAATCTTAATTTTGTGACACAGTGTATTATACTTGCTAGTTCTAATTCTGAAACTGAGTAACCCTTTTCATGTGGCTTTGTAATTCTTGAAATGAATTGTATTGGGTATTCGACCCCATCATGTATTTGTAATAATACCCCTGATAATCTCTCTATGGATGCATCTGTTCTTAATATGAATGGCTGTGTGTAGTCAGGATAGTATATTTTTAAATTTGACAGAAAAATGATTTTAATTTCTTGGAATGCTAGTTCTCTTCTCTGATCCATCTCCATTTTACACCTTTTCTCAGTAGTTCAAGTAATGGAATTTCTTTTATACTTAGATCTGGTATCATCCTTTTATAATAATTAATTATTCCAATAAATCCTCTTAAAGTTCTTAAATTTTGTGGTGTTTTATATTCCTGAATGACCTGTGTCCGTTCTGGATCCATTTCGATTCCCTTAGTGTTAAGTTTATAACCTAGATATATTACTTCTTTTTGAAAAAATGTACATTTTTCTTGATTTATTTTTAGTCCAACTTTGTCTAATCTGTTGATTATAATTTTTAGATGTTTCTCATGATCTTCAGCCGTTTTAGAAAAAATTAATATATCATTAATGTAGTGAATTACAAAATGTTCATATGATCCAAAATATCATAAAGACATCTACATAGAGCACTGCAAGATGATTGAAGTCCAAATGGTACTACTTTGAATTGATATACTACTCCATCTATCTGAAATCCTGTATACTGTCTACTTTTTCTTTCTAGAGGTATTAACCAAAAAGCTATGCTGTAAATCGATTTTAGTGAAAAATGACATTCCTGTAATTCTTCCTAGTATTCCATCTATACTCATTGGTGCTTCAAATTGCTTTTCAGTAATCTTGTTAATATTCCTTGCATTCAAACATAACCTGATTTCACCTGATCTTTTACGTACTACTACTATAGGGTTTATAAAACGTGTGTCTGCCTTCTCAATGATTCCATCTTTTAACATATTATTAATCGTTATGTTTACTTCTTCTCTATATTTATATGGTATTGGGTATGATTTTGTTTTAAATTCTTTTTCTTCTTTAACTTTTATACTATGGATATAATTTTGTGGAATTCTATTTTCTTTATTGACAAGTCCCTTGTGTTGCTGCAATATGGAAACGGCTATTGATTTATATTCTTCAGGGCAATTTAAAACTTTTATCATATCTTCTTCTTTACAAATAAAATTATTCTTCATTATGTACTCATTATTCCTTGCTTCCAATTTACGCACTCACCTCGTAGGCATCCATCTGCTTAAAATTTCCATTCCTTAAATATTCACTACAATTATCCTTTACATTCTTTTGGGACATTTCCCTATCATCAAAATACATTTCTTTTTCATAAACATCATTATTTTCTTTTAATAATATCCTATCAACTCTTATTTATTCTTCCACCTCATCTGTCTGCATAAATTTAATTATTTGCCCTTCCAAAGTTACCATTTTTTTTTTAATCTATCTTTACTTTCTTCTTTTCCAAATTCATCATTTCCCATTAATATATCAACACATAAATCCTTGACAATAAATCCTTGCATATTGATTTCTTTATTAAAAATATTAATTTTAAAATTGGCTAGTTTATCAATTTCACCCAACTTCTTATTATTTGCACCAACAATTTTAATTTTTGGAATCTTTATTATATCTGATAGTTTTAATGTATTAAAAATAAAATTCTCCGAGACTAAAGTACTTTCTGAACCAGTATCTATCATAATCTAAATCATTTTATTTTTGGCCAAAGCATTTATATAAATTAAATTAATAGATTCAATAATTTTATCTTCATCTAAAGAAATAAATTCAGAAGGTTTTTCATAATAGCAATGGCCTAACTTGTAATTCAGAAAGTTTACTGAACAAAATTTTGATTATTAGAATTGTCAGATTGTATCTGACCACTTGTATCTAATGTCCCTACTATGATTTCTATTCATATTTTCTTGTCTTGTACTATTTCGTTCCCTGTCTTCGCAGCTTCTATTCCTTCGTACACAATTTACCTGTCTGTTGTAATTAGGTCGTTCTGTATTTCTTCTATTGTTAAAATTTTGTCTATTATTATTAGTATTATTATTAAAATTATAACTAGTATTGTTATTAGGATTCTGTCTATTTTGATTATTATTATTGTTAAAATTTTGTAAATTATCACCATATCTAGTATTATTGTATGATTGTCTATATTGTTGATAATTATTCTTATTATATTGAAAGTTATAATTGTTTTTTCTGTTATTATTATTTATCCTAATATCATTGTTATCATTATTACTTGCCATATTACCTCTTTGTATTCTTTGAATAAAATTAATAAAACTCTCTATTGTTTGAATATTTTGTACAGTTACTGTTTGCACAACATCAGCATCAAAATGTCTAGATACATTTAAGACTGTTTCATCCTCTCTAAGTGGTGGTTCTAAATATTTTGCAACTGTTATCAGTTTCAATGCATAATCTACCATATTTGATCTTAAATTGTGATTATACTTTCCATAATATAGAACTTCTCTAAATTTGCCTTGCTCTAATTCACCCCAATAATAATTTAAAAATTTATTTTCAAATGTTTGAAAATTATCTAAATCATTTTCAATACTAGCAAACCAAGTTGCTGCATTGTCATTTAATGTCATTCTAATATAATCTTTAATATCATTAATATTATTCACTAATCTTAATTTATGTTTTAAACTATTTATGTATACTCTAGGATGCAAATTTTTTATATTACCAGAGAATTTAATCCCAGTCTCATTTGTTAAATTTAAGTAAGGTCTCCCTATGTCTCTCATTTGTGAAATATCATCTATTCTCTGTTCCACATTTCTTATTTGATTACTATTTATTTGGATATTTTGTTGTATATCGTCTAATTTTTCTTCTGTGTTTCTCCCGTCTTCGTTAATTTTTACTTCTAAGTTACATTTCTGCAACTCTATTTTCTGTTCTATAACTATCTTATTATCTTGAATAATCCTCTTTACTTCTGTCCTCTCATTTTCTATCCTTTTTTTGTAGTCATGCCGTATATTTTTTATTTCATTTGCTACTTTTTTGTCTGCAGCTTCAAGATTTTTATCCATTTGTTTTTCTATTTGTTTTACAATTTTATTATTATTATCTTCTATTTTCTTTTCTAATTTTCTATAATTCTCTTCCAATTTCTGTTCCATTTTTTTCATGTCTTCTTGGACTTCTTTTGAATTCTCTTCCATTTTTTTCGTATTCTCTTCCATTTTCTGTTCCATTTTTTTCATGTCTTCTTTGATTTCTTTTGAATTCTCTTCCATTGTCTTGTTCATCTGCATCATTAATGACATCAAAGCTGCCATATTGACATTTTCCTCTCTTTCTGGATTCATTTCTGCAGTATGTTGTGGAACTTGAACTAAACTCTCCTCTTGTATAGGTTGTGTTTCTACTTCCACATCTTCTCCATTCTTTTTACTTGTACCTCTTTTTTTCCTTGAGACATTTTGAGACTTTACTTGTTCAAATATAATTAAAAATAAAATCTATAATTTTTCTTTCTAATGATAATTAATTTAATAATATGAGAGCACTTATCTTTCCAAACTAATTCTTTTAAATAGAGAGCCCCACGTTGGGCGCCAAATTGTTATGTTACTATAGTTGAGCCGCTGAAAGATGGAATGATCATGTGAATGGCACGCACTCTTAAATAGTACTCTTCCTATGTTATCACTTTTCCACGTTTACACCGCTCAACAAAAACGAACTAACAATGTTGCTATAATATATTTATACCGTTTTTTAGAGGTTATTGATGTACATTAATTTTAAACATTTTCACAAAATTCACCAGCCGGCGAAACTGAAACACAAATCATGATACATAAAACATTTAAGTTATAGTATCATAACACAAATAATGACGGTGTAAACAGTTTCCCATAAGGTCTAGTTTCGAGCGCCTGTCGATGCCTGCATTAAGTGATCATGCGACCTTGGATTCCATGTTTTCAGCGGCCAGGGTATAAACAAAAACGAATGTTTAAACGAAATTTTACTTTTGGGAATATAATTGTCAAAAATAAAAATTTTATGTTGGCATTTATGACATTGAGGCTATTTGTAATTGGTTGCTATTTGAACTTATTTATAAATTCAATATTTTTATATTAAAAAAATGTTTTCAAAATTATAAAAATTTTCGGAGAAACATTTATTAGATTAAAACATTTTTGTATTAAATATTTTGAAGATGCAAGCAGTAATTTTTACTTACCAAACTAATTTTTATTTGTAAGTTAACAAAAATTGTTTTTTCTTTTTAGTTCAACCTTGTAAGTATTTTGTCTTTTTTAGCTCTTGATAATAATTGTAAACACAATTGAAAGCTCGAGAATAAAAAAATAGTTAACCAATAGCCCTTTTATTGACTCCAACCCATCCAAAACAGTTATATATTTGTTCCAAACGAGTCACAAGTACTTCTTTTTTCTTATTCTTATATATATATATATATATATATATATATATATATATATATATACATATATATATATATATATATATATATATATATATATATATATATATATATGTATAGATACATCTTTAGCACAAAGTCAGGCCAAGAATAGTAAACTGAATGCACAAATCCAGGCCAGTGCCGCAATCCCAGACCATATAAGCGGCCTGGAATTGTTTCGTTTATAACTCGCTTGTTAGTAACGTTCAGGTCACCAAATTTGGTCAGATTAAATCTGCCGCGCCACAGAATCTGGCGAATCCACAGCAAGGTTGATCTAACCTGTCTCAGTATAGTTATTTCAAATTTTACTGTGGTCTGTATATGTATCAATAGTCATTTTGTAATGTTCAAAATGACCGCTTGGAACGCTGATTTTAACGAATTTGTATAGGTATTTCAATTGACAAATCCGGGCCAGTAAAATTGGCAACACTGCTATTCTGTTATTCCCGATCGAGTTTTCAATGTTTTACCAGGCAACTGAAACTGAACGCATTACGTCAGTGTAAGTGCGGTGCAAATCCTAGCCATGTCGCAGAGAGCAAATAATGTATTGAGGTTATCCCTTATGAAACAAAATAACGGTAAGTATAAAATTAGTTATATTTCATCTGACGTAGTATAATTATAATTTTTTAGCCCGTGCTTTAGAAATATCTCGAGAATGGAATATTACTTATTTTTACAAAATTTGCTAATGGACCTTATTTGTTAAAATTATTTTTAAAATTATTATTCTTCTGGAAATACCTGAAGTAGATTCCATTTTCACTATATCAAATAAAATGCTACCCTTTTTACTTATTTTTTAAATTTTTCCTTTATTAAGGTATTTTGTTCAAGGTTCCCCATATCTAAATTCAATATTTTGCCAGATATTTTTTAAAGGTTGAAAAGTGGTATTACATAAATAATAATAATTGCTCCGTAAACAGGTGCATTTAGAACTTGAAATTTTTAAACAGAGTGAGGGACGAAGCACAGCCTTGTAGAAGTCATTTTGTAGTCTTAAATGGATTAGACACTTTAATTCCACATTTAATAGCTACTTTGTTTTCTTTGTATAGTGCTTTAACTGCTTCTATTAGTATTTGAGAGATTCCGAGATCATTCATTGCTTCCCCTAATTTGATTCTAGGTATTGAGTCACACGCTTTCTTTAGATCGACCAAAACCAAATGGACTGGTCTACCTTTCGCCATTTTTTTCTTTATTAGTTGTTCCAATGTGTAAGTATGCTCTAGGCATGATTTTACTGTGAACCATGCTTGGTCTTCTCCAATTTTTCCTCTTATTTCAGTTTCTAACTTTTCCTTAATAATTTTTCCGTAAAGTCTACGGTTATGTGTACTACTATACTACTATTATATGTATATGAAAAAGAAACGATTTATTTGGCTATTTGGCTATTTTTTATTTTTTGCACTATGTCAAATAAAAAATTAAGAGGGATCCATTATAGTTGAAAACCCTGTACATATTAATCTTGCAAACTATTTCTTTATTTGTATAATTATACTATATTATATAATTTATTTTATTATAAAGAGTTCAATAACGAACCGAAAATATATTTCTATTAATTTTTATCTGTTTAATCTAGGCCATTTTTGGGCGAAAAAGGAAACATGATGATGATGATAACTTTGGAAAGGATTTCTTTCTTCTTTTCTTTCTTCTTAGCCTTCTGTCGTCCATGTTTGGACATAGGCCTCTCCCAACTACTTCCACCGGTCTCTATCCTGAGCAACATATTTCCAATTTGTTCCGGCTATTCTTTTAATATCATCAATCCATCTCATCTGTGGTCTTCCTCTTGGTCGTTTACTTTCGTAAGGTCTCCAATGTTGTATTGTAGTATTCCAACGTCGGTCTTTTTGTCTAGCAGTGTGGCCCGCGAAGCTCCATTTAAGTTTGGCAATTTTTGTTGCTATGTCCTCGACTTTTGTTTTAGATCTTACCCAGTCGTTCCTCTTTTATCTGACAGTCGTATACCTAACATTGCTCTTTCCATTGTTCTTTTTGTTGTGGCTAGTTTATTCATGTTTGCCTTGGTTAGGGTCCAGGTTTGACATCCATATGTCATGATAGGAAGGATACATTGGTTGAACACTTTGCTCCTCAAGTATTGGGGTATTTTGCGGTTCTTAAGTATCCAACTAAGTTTTCCAAATCCTGCCCATGCTAGTCTTGCTCTTCTAGTAATTTCCGTACTTTGGTTCTTTGTCAAGCCTCAGGATTTGGCCTAGGTAGATATATTCCTGGATTTGTTCTATCTCACTGCCATTTATAGTTATACGTCTGGGGTCATCTGTGTTTGACATTATTTTTGTTTTTTCATATTCATTTTTAGGCCGACGTATTGGGAGCTGGCTGCTAGTTCCCCCATCATAATTTGCAGTTCCTCGAATGTTCTCGCTATAATCACTATGTCGTCAGCGAATCTGAGGTGGTTTAACTTGTTGCCATTAACGTTAATGCCATAGGTTGACCAATTTGTAGTTTTGAAGACGTCTTCTAGGGCTAGGTTGAAAAGCTTTGGCGATATTACGTCTCCTTGTCTCACTCCTCTCTTAATGGGATCGGATTTGTATTTTCGTCTAGTTGTACTATCATAGTTGCATTTCCATATATATTATGTATTAGTTGCCTATATCTTGAATCTATTCTACAATTATTAATAGCTTGTTCTATGGCCCACATCTCGATACTATCAAACGCCTTTTCATAGTCGACGAAGGCAAGAAATACGGGTAGTTGGTATTCATTTGCCTTCTCTATCAATGTTCTCGTTGTCAGCAGATGGTCTGATGTACTATATCCTTTGCGGAAGCCAGCCTATTCAACCGATTGGTAATTGTCCATTTTGTAGGTTAACCGGTTGTTAATAATTTTCATAAATAGTTTGTACACTTTACTGAGCAACGATATAGGTCTATAATTCTGTAGATCACATTTGTCCCCTTTTTTGTGTAAGAGTATTACTAGACTCTCGTTCCAGTCTTTAGGGATCTTTCTATTATGGAGACATCTATTAAATAGCTCTGTTAGTACCGGGATTTGTACTGTCTTGCTTGTTTTTGGAAAGGATTTAGATAATACAATATGTAGCCCTTCAATATGTTCAGAGGTATTCTTAATTTATCAATAAATTTTTTACAGTCTGCTTTAAATATTTTCCTTTTAGGACACCCAGTTGGATACAGAATTTTCTAAAACAAATTATTCAGCGTCATCTGTGATTATACAAATTCAACCAAATATATTTACATTAAAAAATATGGTAATTTGAAATTATTTTAAAATTATTTAGCAGATTTGCCTAAGTTTTTATGTTTTATAACGAAGAATCAGGCAAAAATGAACATTTGCATCAAGATCCCATTGAGACTGTTCCATGTCAATCTAATATAATTTCCAATTCATTAGTTTCAAACAAAAAGGTGAGGCATCTCTCTTTTCAGAATCAAGGAAACATTTCAACCTAACCATATTTTTTGGTATTCAATAATCGTGATTTTTTGTTTATTACAAGGAGTTATTACGAAAGTAAATGCAGGAAATAATACTATCTATGACAAAGTAAGTTTTAAACTAAATTTGTTTAATTTGTAATTTTAAAATAAAAAGACAGTGTCAACATCACTTTTTTTTAGGAAAATGAAGAGGCTGATGGAGTCGAAAAAGTTACGGATGCAAGTTATTATGACAAATTCACATTTTGTTTCTATTGCGAAAAAGACGTGGACCATTTTTCTAGACATATTTTCACTGGCATTTTAATGAAATTAATGTTAAAAAAATTATGGGGGCTTCGCTTAAGTCAAAAAAAGAAGTCAAAAAAAGAGAGCTAATTACGTCTTTACGTAAAAAAGGAGACTTCTTAAGAAATAGAATAACTAATGTTGTAAGACGCGTAAAACGATTGGTACAAAGTGACACGTCTCTAAGAGACAGCTTCCTGCCCTGCACCTATTGCTTCGGTTTTTATAAACGAAAATCTCTCTTTAAACACACAAAGAAATGTCCAGAAAATAGGGAAATAAGTACTAAATAAAAGAGACAAACATCACAAAGTGATGGCCAAAGTGCACTACTGGTGAGTACGTTGTTTAAGCATGACAAGTTATTAGTTAAAGAACTATTTCCTCGAATGCGTGCAGACAAAACGAACTTAACCGCACAGCGTGACTTTTTAATTTGTCAATATGCATATTCTAATATGAAAGGCAGAAAAACTTAGGGAAATTTAGACTTAGTCTGTCAAAACATGCGTCGCTTGTCAACCATATTGCTCGATACAATGCTGATCTTGACAAACATGAATCTCCCACAGTTGCAATGACTTTTGGTACCATGCTTAAGAAAATTTGTGATTTAGCCTACATCCATCATATTCAAATAGAAAATACCAACGATCAGAGAAAAGATTTAAAAATACTAAAAAAAATAATTGAATCGCAATGGTCTGACGAAATTTCCGCTCAAGCAGGATTAAATCTGAATGAGAACAAGTGGAATAAAAATGGTTTAATACCATTAACGAACGATATAAAAAATATTAACCAATTTTTGAAAGAATGGACTGATCGGGCTTTTCTTGATTTACAGAATGACAATACAAATATAATCATCTTAATTGATCATATAATTTACTTAAAGAAATAGTATATGCGCAAATTATACTATTGAACAGGCGCCGACATGCAGAGGTAGCTCAAATGAATGTTGACAAGTACCTTGCAATTAATCTTAGGATAATCTTTCAACACTTTTTGTTGAATTTTGTTGAATTCTTATTATCGCATTGTTATACGAGGAAAGCGAGGTAGGGGTGTACCAATATTGTTATCCCCAGAGATGAAAAAGCATTTCGACTACTTTACTTCCCTACGAGACCAATTTGCAAACCAGAATAAATATATTTTTTATTCGGCTGGGCAAGGATTTTTAGATGGCACCAAAATTTTATACAAATATGCTGAAAAATGTGGCACAGATAACCCGAAATCAATTAGTGCAACTAAATTAAGAAAATACCTAGTAACTATAACCCAACTACTACATTTTGATGAGAAAGAACTGGAACAGCTGTCTCAGTTTATGGGGCATACATTAAAAACACACTTACATTAGAAACGATGACAGTGATGATATTACTAGCACGACAATACAGGTACCCAGTACAAGTAGTAAAATGAATTGTAGAAAAATCCCAATTGTCAGACATAAATGGAGCATTGAACAAAAAAGACTGATTGCACAACATTTTAAAAATAATATTAAGGAAAAAGACCCCCTAAAAAATTTGAAGTTGAAGCATTTCAAGAGCAGCAATCCGAAGAATTTCGAAAAATGGAATGGACCACCATTAAGGCCGTTGTTTTCAACATGTATAAGGGTAATTTAAATCAACCCACATAAATATTATATATTTTATGTGGACAGTATGCATTATACAATATGACTTAAATATCTTTAAATATTCTAAAAGTTAACATTTATTTGAGAATTATAATTTTAATTTAGTTATGTTTCTGACTTTTGAAATAAATACATAATTTTGGTTTTAATTCCTACTGACCTTTTAAATGTACCCACTTTAAATAATATTTTAGTATTAGAATAGGAAACTGAAAGCAATTTTTGAAAATTTAGGAAATTGAAGTTAAAAAAAACCTAAAATATATTAAAATCAGAAATTGAGGCGGCAATAAATAAGCTAAAATTTAAAAAAAGCAGAAGGGGAAGATGGAATAAAAGCTGAAACACTCACAGAAATGGGAGAATTAGGACGGAAGTAAACTCACGTTTATTCCCATATATAAAAAGGTTCTCCGACAGACTACAGTAATTACCGTACAGTAGCATTGATGTCTCATGCGAACAAAGTACTTCTAACCGTCATCAATAAATGACTAAAATCAATTCTTTTACCACATATTCCCCAAGAACAATGCGGATTCGTCCAAGGTAGAGGAACAAGAGAACACACTCTTAATATTCGTTAAATTATCGGAAAATCTCGAGAGTTTAACATAGAAACATATTTGTGCTTTATTGACTACTCCAAGGCCTTCGATAACGTAAAATGAGATAAAATGTGGCATGTACTTAGAGAAATGCATGTACGTAAAGAAACTTAATATATTTATTACACAAACTTAATCTAAATAACACCGCTGATGTAAGAGTCAATAATATGGTTTATTATATTATATTTATTATAATTCAAGTGGAGGATGCGAAGACGAGATCCGTAGACGCATCACAATGGCCAGATCGGCAAGAACCAAACTCACAAAGATACGGAAGAACACTGACATTATAAAAAACACAAAATTACGCCTTTCTCGAGCATTAATATTTCCTATCGCCACCTACGCTTCAGATACTTGGACCATCAAAAAAGCAGATTCAAAGCAAATAATGACGTTTGCAATGTGGGTCTACCGTAGAATGTTGCGCATACTATGTACCGCGCATCGCACAAATAATTAAATACTAGCAGAACTTAATATAAAAACTAGACTACCACTATCAACCAAAATATACTGAGATATTTTGGATTTATATGTAACTAGAAAAAGAGAAGGCATGGAACGAATGATAGTTGAATAAGGCAAAATATCCAGAGGAAGATCTCCAGTACGATGGTCGGACCAAATAAAGGACGTGACTGATTACTCACCCTCCGAAGCAGAACAACACGCAGAGAAGAGAGATAATTGGACAGAAATAGACAAACAAATTACATTACGCCACTACATCCTTACGAAGGAGAAAAGATAGAGAAGGAGGGCATACCAAAACTCTATAAATTCTCTTATGAACATTTACACTCATCATATTCTTTTTTATATTAACACAGTAATCAATACACAGGTTTTTTGTTATACGAAGTCGATAAAATAAGTTTGGCAACACAGCCGTGGCCTGGGTTTATACTATTGGATACAAAATTTTGTATACCCTGGTCTGACTTTGTAAGGAAAGTCAATTGGACTGGGATGGTTTCTATTTTTAGGTCGATATACAAAAACTTTTATGGATGAAAAAATTAATTGTATATTGTGATTTCCATGTGCAACATACCTCATTTGAATATTTATACACCGCAATTTTTTGTCTATCTATATTAGAAAGTGGTGGCCGGGATGATACGTAGGACCGATTGGCCTGGTTTTGTACTAGAGATGTATATATATATATATATATATATATATATATATATATATATATACATATATATATAGGCAACATCTATCGATACTGTATTGATACAAAAAACAACGATTTTACGTATAGAGGTTAAAATGACTTAAGTGTAAAAAAATAAATATATAAAAAAATCAAAGTATTAAAAAAACGACAACGGTGTCAAGACTAAAAATATACACCAAACGAATATACACGACTTATAATTAGGAAATGATGCTAAATTACTGCAACGTTAAAAGAGTTAAAAATGATAGCGGGATGTATATATATATATATATATATATATATATATATATATATAGTATATATATATATATATATATATATATATGATTTCTAAACCATCTTGGGCCGCCCTTGCACAGCATGCCATTTCAACCAAACACAGTATCGACTTTACGAATACCAAAATACTGTGCAAACAAAAAAATTATCATAAGCGATCCATCCTTGAAATGTGTGAAATTTTAAAACATCCATCGTCCCTAAATAAGAGAACCGACATCGACAACTTGAGCCAGATATATCACTCTCTCTCATCATACAAAACAAATAAAAAACCCCTTACAAGACAGTAACTTCATTCCCATTTTTCTTTCCATTTTTTTTTGTTTGTTTGTTTTTTAAAGAAAAAGAAAAAATTAATCCATTTTTAAAAAAGGTCTGTCCCCATTCGCTCGCTAATTCCCGCAAGGATCGTACCTCCTCCCTGCATTTCAAAGAAATACATGTACGACAATAAGCCACATGTGAAAATTATGACATCCTAGAACTGATAGAAAACAATCGAAAAGGTTAGTGGTTTAACCCTCGAAAAGCTAAAACCAACATTCTAATGAAGCCATCGGTTAAAATTAAATGAACAATAGTGTTCTTACAGTTTTTCTTGTATTTTTTTATTTCGTTTCTCTCGTTTAGTTGTTAATCTTTAATGTTAAGTTATCGTAGAGTTTTTATAAAATCTATAAAAAAAAACCCTACAAATTGTTTTTGTAAGTATGAACCCCGTTGGTTGTTTACTTATATTCTAAAATCTTTTTTATTTGTAGTGAACTGATGATGCTTTTAAAAATAAAAGCGAAACGTATTCGAATAAATCAATAAAGTAGTTGACGTCTTTCATTTGCCAATTATTGACCGATAAAACCTCTGCTATTCAACCATTGAATATATTTTAAATATATATACACAACGCAAAAGTTTAAGGATATTTTAATAATTTGACAATACCAATGACAGAAATTTCATGACCTTATAATTTTGCTTGTTCTATAATTATTGATACAGACACTCACTTCTTATCAAAAAAAATTGTAAAACTGATAGCAGTACGTGTTTTAGAATGTTTTTTATAAGGGACAAAAAAATCGACATTTTTATGTTTTGTTTATTTTTTTTAGTCACATTATACCATTCTTGCTTAATAGGTGAGTTAAAGATATTTTCTTTTTACCATGCAACGACAACATTTAACGTTGGACGAGATGAATAGAGCCGTGAGCCTCCTTCAAGTTGGTATGAAACAAACTCAAGTTGCTGACCAGTTGCGTGTCTCCCAAAGTGTAGTAAGTCGTTTGTGGCGTTGTTAGAGACACTGGGAGTCAGCTGAGCAACATCCAGGACGTGGTCGCTCTACAACCGTCGCTCAAGACCGATATTTAATTTTAAATGCCAGAAGGCAGCCAACAATCACAGTACCCGAGCTGGTTAATGAATTACAGCTTGCACATAATGTTACAATTAGCAGCAGTACTGTGAGGAATCGTCTCCATGAAGCCAATCTTCGTAGTCGGCGACCACTGAGATGTCCACCTCTATCTATAGGCAATCGCGCTGCAAGATTAACCTGGTGTCAAGAGTTTCAGAATTGGACTGAGAATGACTGGGCCACAGTTTTGTTTAGTGACGAGTCTAGATATGGATTTCGTCCAGATTTTCGTCGGACAAGAGTTTGGAGACGACCCGGAAATAGAGAACGATTACGACATCTTCAAGAAGTGTATATATACAGAGGTGGTGCATAAATGGCATGGGGCGGAATCATGATTGACGGAAGAACTGACCTCATTTTTCCACGTGGCTTTCTCACAAGTCAGCAATATTTGGACACTATTCTTGAACCTGTTGTGCGCCCGTTTGCTGCTGCTGTTGGAGAAAATTTTTACTTTTTGCATGATAACGCTCAACCAGATGTTGCGCATATTGTAATAAACTGGTTGGATAACGAGGGTATTGATGTATTGCAGTGGCCAGCACAATCACCGAACTTGAATCCCATTGAGCGTGTATGGAACATGCTCCAACGAATAATTACTCCACATATGGGCAATATCTACAATGAGATTCAATTAAAAGAGCTTCTGAGAGAACAATGGACACAACTACCTCAAGCAGACATTAACAATGTGATTCGGAGCCTGAACAGTAGATGTAGAGCTGTGATGAACCAACGTGGTGCCCAAACTTTATTTTAAGTTTATATTTCGTATTTTTGACATTTTATGTTGGTATGTGAAACATGGGTGATGTGCAATATATGTATTTTTTTTTTCTCCAATTTTTTGTTTTTTTTTTGCAATTTATGGTTTTTGACATATTAAACAACAATTTAAACTACAAATTTTGTATTATTTTTTTTTAATTTGATTACAGATAAACAAAATACGTCTATTTATAAAAATATCCCTAGACTTTTACGTTACGTGTATATATATATATATATATATATATATATATATATATATATATATATATATATATATATATATATATCTATACATATACACCCTGCTATTATTTTGAAATCTTTTCACGTTGCAGCAATTTAGCATCACCGAGAAATCATTTTCTATTTATCAGTTGTGTATGTTCGTTTAGTGCACCTTTGTAGGCTTGGCACCGTTGTCGGTTTTTCAATATTCCGATTTTTTTATATATATATATATATATATATATATATATATATTTATATATATATATATATATATATATATATATATATATTAAATTTTCTACATCAAACATGCATTTTAAACATCGAGCGGTAAAACCACTGTATTTGGTATAATTTTAGAGCCAATATATGTTGCCGATATTAATATTTCGGTACATAAATATCGATCGGTTTGGGTCAAGTTCAAATAGCGACATTGAAACTGCTGGCAAGTTACGGTCAACAGGTTTTCTTATCTTCGTTTAGTTGTTATATTTATTCAATCTAGATATTTTTTCCCAGAGAATTGTGTAGGGGAATATTTTAAAGATTTCAATTTACAACCTGTTTAATTGAAGCTATCAGTGAATAGTTTGAGATAAATATTCTGTTTTTATGGGATTAAGCCTCAATTATTGGTTGTAATTGTGATGAGAATCACCTTTTTAAATGGTGATAAATTAATGTTTGACGTTTTAATTTTTATTCCGGAAACCGTTCTCAAAAAACGTTTTTTGTTCAAAAAGTGTATACACCTTTTTACATAATTTGTAAAATAAACAAGGTTAAATAGTGGAAATAAAACGTTAAATACTAGTTAATTAAAAATGTAATTTTCATGTCAATACCGACCAATAATTGTGGCTTAACCACATAAAAAAATAATATTTAACTTAACCATGCCACAAGAAAGTATTTCACAGAACCTCGCTAAATAGTTTACAAAAATGTTGACAGTGACTACAAGTATTTTGTAATTTGCAATCGATTCTTTGTTCATTCAGTTTTAGGGTACATTAAAAAAACTTCAACATATTAAATTTTTTATTAAAAACCAGTTTAAATAGGGACTTTTTAGCTTCTAAACATTTATATTAATATTTTGTAACGATGAGTCCAAGCCATCACCGTTAAACCAGCGTGCGCGCGAACCAACCCATGAAGTAGGAGTGTATCGACAGTAGAAAGGGCAAAGCTCCGCTATATAAACGGCAACATTTCCTCATAGAGACAGAATCGACAGGTGTTGACTGAAGGTTCTCTTCTTCCCTACCCGGCTTGTGGACGTGTTGAGTTCACAAGTTGTTCCGTCTCCCATACCGCCGCTATCCGAAGTGCGTGTTGAGCTCTTCACTACCCGTACTCTGAAGCAGTCGTGTTGAGACTGTCGAGGAGTGTCCTATTAACCCGAATCACTTAAGGGACGTGTTGAGTTCCTTTCCTTCCTTTGTACCTATCGTCCGCTGTTATTAAATCGATACAACGTTACCGTAAAATTTCAGATACACACTCGCTTGCCGATAAGACTAGTTCCATATGACAAGGTCAAGCTTAATTTGAATAAATAGGCCAGGTACTGAGAAGACTAAACCAAATTGTAAATATGTACATAAGATTTTTGTCAATTTAATTTAAGGAAGACAATAAAGTTTTATTTTTATTTTGAACTCTGTCTCTGACTGTCTAAAAGCTACCCGGATAGTGACTCCCACGAGAGGACATCACAAATGGCGCCCGAGCAGAAAAATACGTTTTAAACAATAATACCGACCGAATTCCGAATTTTATGAGACAGTACTACATTTCAAATTTTAATCAAAGACAAGGGTGATTCACAGTTCAAAAATGACAGACGCTCCGGAAACGTCGAAGGTTAGTTGGGTGTACCTATTAAAGAAAGACGAATTTATAGCCGAATTAACAAACAGAGAACAGCCGACGGAAGGGAATTTCAGCGAGCTAAGAGCGAGATTAGTTGCGATCATCAAGGCACCAACTCAAAAAGGCCAAAACCCAGAGAAAATAGAAGAAAACCAGATGGAAGACAGACAAAGAAAGATGGAAATAGTACGCAAATGGGGGTTACACTTTGACGGTTCAAGAGACCCAATAAAATTCATAGAACGGTTGAAAGAACTCCAGTCAGCTTACGGCCTACAAGACACCCACGTTTTACAAGCTCTACCTGAAACATTAAACGGGAAAGCATTACTATGGTACAGAAACAATAATAAATATTGGAACGAATTAAAAGACTTCGAACAAGATTTCCGCAATTTCTTCGTTTCCTCCGTTCTCACGCAATCTCTGGAAGCTCAAATCCGGAACCGACTCCAACGAAACAACGAAGGTGTAAAAGACTACATCATTGATATTCAAACAATGATCAGAAGACATGGTGAATTCAATCACCAAGAAGAACTAAACAGGATATACACCAATATGAACCCGAAATACAAGTTGTATATAAAGAGGCAAGACGTATCGTCAACACAGGACATCATCAGACTAGCGGAAGAATATGATATGGTCCAAAAAGAAATATATAACAGAAACAATACAAGGTGTGACTGGACACAGGCAAATAGTCGTAATAACAAAATACAGAATTTCGACAGACAGACTTGTTGTTGGAGATGCGGCCGCAGAGGCCACAATAGAAGAAACTGCAGAGCTATCGCTGTACTCTTCTGCAGCCATTGCGGAACCCGAGGAACAACTTCCAATAACTGCCAATGTAGAAGCCGACCGGAAAACTCCAACAGGACTGGACAAGAAGGAGGCAACCCAGTCAGCATTTAGAGTCCTCCCTAACAACCTCCAGCTACGCACACTATACAGATCAACGACCCCACACAACGATAACGTTCAGCAACGGTAAAAAGTTAAGAGCACTAATAGACACAGGAGCCCAAAATTCGTTTATAGGACAAAAAGGTAAAAAAATATTGGAACAATGTGGAACAAAAAGCGACAGAAAAGCTTTAAAGATCACGCTGGCAGATGGAAAAACCAGCAACATAGAAATCTGTTTTACAGCAAAATGTTCCATAGACAACGTTTGGAGAAAAGCCAAGCTACATTTTTTACCAAACCTAGCTTCAGAAGTAGTACGGGGAATGCATGAAATAACAAGATGGGGCCTTGATTTATCAAACATCTTAAATAGAAATCGCGTAAGAAGGAGAGAACAATACCCAACCAGTACAGAACACGGATCCAGATCGTACAATGCAGACAATAACCGAATACCGACCAATTCCAGGGTCAACGAAACACCAACCGCAAGATATCCGCTCCAACAGAGAAGCAAAATATATAACAAAACGACCTACCGACTACCGACCGATACCGCGGTCGAAGACCACACCGAAAATATACCGACTACCGACCGATACCGCGGTCGACAACCAGACCGAAGATATACCGAACTACCGACCGATACCGCGGCCGACGACCAGACCGAAGATATTCCGTCATACATACCGGAATTCACGAACAGTCCGAAACGAGAGCAGCTCGACATCAGTACTACACACAAACAATACCGAAAAAAAAACAATTACAGGAATTGTTACTAACAGAATTGGAGAAATTTAAACAAATTAAAGGAACAACACATCTAACCGAACATACAATAAAACTCAAACATAATACACCGATCAAACAAAGATACAGGCCCCGAAACCCGGCAATGCGGAAGATCATAAACGATGAGATAGATAAGATGCTAGGAGAGAACGTGATAGAAAAATCTAATAGCCCGTACAGTTCCCCCATCGTCCTAGTAAAAAAGAAAGATAACAACGGATACAGATTTTGCATCGATTTTAGGAAAATCAACGACATCTCAGAAAAAGATGCCTACCCATTACCGTACATCAATCATATCCTAGAAAAGTTAAAATCTGCAAAATATTTCACCACGTTAGATCTAAAAAATGGATATTGGCAAGTACCACTTTCCGAAGCAAGCAAACCCTTGACCGCTTTCATAGCACCAGGAAAAGGACTATTCCAGTTCAAAGTACTTCCATTCGGATTACACGCCGCCTCCGCTACTTTTCAACGATTACTAGATACAATAATCGGCCCAGAAATGGAACCACATGCATTCGCCTATTTAGACGACATAATAGTACTGGGGAAAACTTTCGTGGAACATATGGAAAACTTAAAAGAAGTACTTCACAGACTACAGCAGGCCAAACTACGAATTAATATAGACAAATGTAAATTCTGCAAAGAAGAGATAAATTATTTAGGCCATGTAGTAAACAAAACGGGAATCAAAGTGGACGACAACAAGACAAAAGCTATAGTCGAATATCCCGCGCCAAAAACCGTTAAACAACTACGCCGATTTTTGGGCATCATCTCATGGTATAGGAGATTTATAAAAGATTTTTCACGAACTGCAGCCCCTTTAACAAAGCTACTATAGAAAAAACAACATTGGACTTGGGACAGAGACCAAGAGGAAGCATTTAACAAAATAAAATTACTACTGACACAAGCTCCAATACTGATCTGCCCAGACTTCCAGAAGAGATTTTTTTTACAATCGGACACTTCGAACCACGGTTTAGGAGTAGCTTTAGTACAAACAAACGACGAAGGACAGGAACAAGTCATCGCTTACGCAAGTCGAACCCTAACAAATGCCGAAAAAAATTACAGCGTTACAGAAAAAGAACTACTAGCGATCATCTTCGGTATAGAAAAGATGAAACCCTACATCGAAGGATACCCATTTTCAATTATCACAGATCATCAAAGTCTACGATACTTACAAACAATGGAAAACCCTACAGGTAGAATAGCTAGATGGGCAATGCTGCTGCAACAATTTGACTTCGATGTCATTTACAGAAAGGGCTCCCAGAACGTCCTGGCCGACGCGCTCTCTAGAGAACCAGTAGATCTGGTTTGCATAATAAACGTAGAAGATGTAGAACCCGACGAATGGTACAATAAAGCTTTAAATAAAATCCAGACAAATCCGCAACTATTTCCAGACTACTCTATCAAAGATGGACTTCTCTATCGACACTTCTGGGACAAATACGATTTAAAAGAGAGGTATCCAACCCCTGGAAACTATGCATCCCAAACCACAAGAGACAACAACTCCTGGCAGAAAACCACGAGCAACCGACCGCAGGACATCTAGGAATAGCCAAAACAATAACCCGCCTAGCTAGAAAATACTACTGGCCAGGGATGTTTAAAGACGCCGCAAAGTTCGTCAGGAACTGCAAGAACTGTCAGCAATTTAAGCCGCAACAAAGCTTAACTCCAGGCCGCATGCAATCTACACAAATTCCGCCACATCCATGGCACACCGTTTCAACCGACATCATAGGACCCCTTCCAACATCCAGCAAAGGAAACAAATATATAATGACATTCCAGGACACCTTTTCAAAATGGGTCGAAGCCATACCGATCAGAACAGCAACGGCAAAATCAGTCTGTCAGAACTTAAAAGATAAAATCATTATGAGATTCGGATCACCCAAAGAGCTAATATCAGACAACGCAAGAACATACGATAACAGGGAAGTACGAAAGTTGCTAGACGAATTCCAGATTTCTAAAAGAAACATTCCGCCATATTCTCCCCAGAATAATCCAGTAGAAAGAACAAACAGAGTAATCAAAACAATGATAGCTCAGTTCTGCGATAATAACCATAAGAAATGGGACACGAGCCTTCCAGAACTACTATTCGCATATAATACAGCTAAACACGATTCAACGGGTTTCTCCCCAGCCTTCCTGAACTTTGGACACGAACTAGAAATTCCAAGTAAAGTCGTAAACACCCCAAACGACACACAACATACCGATCAAAACATAAAATGGCATAAACTACGAGAAACATTCGAACTAGTACGTACAAACCTGGCAAAAGCTTTTACAACTCAAAGCCATTACTACAACTTACGACGAAGAGAGTGGAAACCCACAATAAACGACAAAGTCATGAAAAGGGAATACCAACTCTCAAATGCCGCCAAAAATTTTAACGCCAAATTAGCACCGAAATTTTCAGGCCCATATACTATAACAAAAGTGTGTTCTAATGTAATATTCAAATTAAAACACGACGATAAAAACCGTACAATAACAGCTCATATCAAAGACCTAAAACCCGCATTTACCGATTTCCCTACTCCTTAATCAGTCCAAGCACTTACAGTCAACACCAAGTAGTGACAGTACATTTTAATACAGTTTACCAGTAACCTTCAAATATAATGTCAGACACGTTAGAAATATATTATAGTGACATAGAAATGGACGGCACAATTACGCCGCCACCATACACCGTTCCAGAATTAATATCACCATTGGAGAACACACCAAAACCTAACACCCCGGGCAAAGGCTGCGAGCCCCTGATAAAGGCTATTTCCAAATTTAAAAACCTTTTCGATGAACCAACCATGGGCATCACAAAAATTCAGAAAGTCCAGTCAATTCCAGTGTCAATCCCGCTGCTCTCACTTATTCCGCCGCAGCATAAAGGAAAAAAATACAAACTGAGACTCCCGAACCAGGTGCTGAGGATAAAAACCAATAATTGAAGCCCCACGAAGGAAGACGTTTTTTTTTAAGAGAGAGGAAGACGATTTTTTTTTTATTTATTTTTTTTTTAGGGCAGACATTTTTTATTTCGATGTATTGTAAATTTTTTTTAGGGTAACCAAGTACCTGGCAAGGAATAAAAATAAAAAAAAATTTTGTTCCAAAATTTTTTTTCCCAGGAAGAGGGGGTGTAACGATGAGTCCAAGCCATCACCGTTAAACCAGCGTGCGCGCGAACCAACCCATGAAGTAGGAGTGTATCGACAGTAGAAAGGGCAAAGCTCCGCTATATAAACGGCAACATTTCCTCATAGAGACAGAATCGACAGGTGTTGACTGAAGGTTCTCTTCTTCCCTACCCCGGCTTGTGGACGTGTTGAGTTCACAAGTTGTTCCGTCTCCCATACCGCCGCTATCCGAAGTGCGTGTTGAGCTCTTCACTACCCGTACTCTGAAGCAGTCGTGTTGAGACTGTCGAGGAGTGTCCTATTAACCCGAATCACTTAAGGGGCGTGTTGAGTTCCTTTCCTTCCTTTGTACCTATCGTCCGCTGTTATTAAATCGATACAACGTTACCGTAAAATTTCAGATACACACTCGCTTGCCGATAAGACTAGTTCCATATGACAAGGTCAAGCTTAATTTGAATAAATAGGCCAGGTACTGAGAAGACTAAACCAAATTGTAAATATGTACATAAGATTTTTGTCAATTTAATTTAAGGAAGACAATAAAGTTTTATTTTTATTTTGAACTCTGTCTCTGACTGTCTAAAAGCTAACCGGATAGTGACTCCCACGAGAGGACATCACAATTTGATATTTTTTATGTTACACAAAAATTAAAATCTAAATATATATAAAAATAAAAACATTAAAGTCTAAAAATTGAAAGGATTTTAAATGAAGATCTACAATGTATGATTTAAATTATGGATAGCATATATAGTAAAGGAGTAAAAAGTTATAACCCATTAAAATAATGGTATTCGTAAATCACCGCCATGGAAGTGGAGGTCAGAACAGTCAGAACTTTAAATTGAAGCGCGCTTGCAAAATATTTAATATCTCTTCTTCTGTGACACGTAGAACCTTCATTTATTTACTGGGATAGCTCAACCAAATAATAAGAATTCTGCTATTTTGACCTATTTTTCCGTAAAAAAGTTATTGACTTTTACTATTATATCGTAAGAAATATTTAAATTTTATTAATAAGTATATATTATTTATATAAATAGATAATAATTATTATAAATTAATAAAATACCTTCAATTCTGTTATTTTATTTTCTATAAAATAATTAATTTTATTATAATTTTATTTAATGAAGATAGGTGACTAATAAGTATAAAAAATATTTTTGTAGTTTACCACTCCACTTTTCCGTGACAATATTTTACAAGTACCATCACTTTAAAGACATAACTCTTTACTCCTTCTCGTTATACGAGTGTACCACTTTTTAGATAAGATTTAGATGTTTGTTTATAATCTACTCAATTTTCAGCTCTTAAAGGTAATAAACAATGAAAATATGATTTTAAGAAAAAAATGTTATATGGGTTTCTATAGTCATAGGTTTTGTTGTTTTTTGAAAATTGTATGTTTTGACCAACTTTTCATTGAGCAAGTGAGCATGAAAAATATCAAAGTTATTATGAATGTTTATAAGATAAAAAGTCAGCCCTTTTTCATACTCATTTTTAATAACAAATTATAATTGTTGCAATTTTTTTAATGTAGCTTAAAAATTAACTCTTATAAAAGCGAGTTCGATTTACAGAATACAAGTGTGTATACAGAATACAGAGTGACTGTCTGGGCAAGTACAGTCGTTTAAATAATCGCTCTTTGGGATAAACAAATTAAATAACTTTGTGATGTATGTGAAATATACCACACTTTAATAACTCATTAACTGCCACAATTTTATTTGGTCATATTAAATGTCATTAGATAAAAACTAAGTTACTAACATCGATAAATTACTGCAAAATTGAGTTTTCCGGAAAAATAAATGTAGTTAGAAAAATAATTATTCGATTTTGGATATTGTCGGTAACAATAACTGTATTTGATTTCTAGGTCATTTGACTAATAGGACCGAAGATTCATATACATAACTAAGGTCCATTTGGCATGTTGCTGTATTTGAGTTTTCTATCTCATTGTATTCTATTGGTTAAATCCTATTACTTTAGGCACTATACGTCACGGTTAGACTAATAGGACCGAAAATACATAACTAAGACCCTTTTGACATACTGCTGTATTTAATTTTTCTGTCTCATTGTATTCTATTGGTTGAATTCTATCATTTGAGTTACTGTACGTCACGATTGGACTAATAGGACCGAAGATACGTGACTAAGGCCCTTTTGCCATGTTGCTGTACTTGATTTTTCTATTTCATTGTATTATATTGGTTAAATCCTATTATTTGAGGTACTGTGTGTCATAATTGGGCAAATAGGAGAGGAGATATGTAACTAAGGCTCTTTTGACATGCTACTCAATTTGATTTGTCTATCTCATTGTATTCTATTAGTTAAATCCTATAATTTGAGATACTGTACGTCACGATTGGACTTATATAAACGAAGATATATAACTAAGGCCTTTTTGGTATGCTGCTGTATTTGATTTTTCTATCTTAAAATGTAAGAGAGGTAAATGGTAAGAAAGGACCGGGAAGAAGACGCATTTCCTGGCTTCAAAATTTACGAAAGTGGTATAACACGACTACCACTGAACTGTTCCGCGCTGCAATAAACAAAGTAAAGATAGCCGTGATGATCGCCAACATCCGGAACGGATAGGCACTTTAAGAAGAGAAGATCTTATTGTATTCTATTGGTTAAATCCTATCATTTGAGGTACTATACGTCACGATTGGACTAATAGGAGTGAAGATACGTGACTAAGGCCCTTTTGACATATTGACAATCTAAGTATTTTTCTTTCTGTGGCCATAATGGTGTTCGTTTGGCGGGTGTTAAGCGACGCATGCCTTGTGTTCGATTATTGGTCTTGTATAGGTTTTGTAGGTGTGCAATAGTGTTTTATTTGACGTACTACCCATTTTACCGGACAACGCTGCCAAGAGTTTTGTTCTTTTTCTTACCCTGTCTTTATAATTATGTACGTTAACGTCTCAAACGTCAAAATCGGACCAATATCAACGAAGATACGATATAGTTCCCTTTTAGCAAAGTCGTTGTGTTTGTTTTTTGACTCAACATATTTGCTCCTCTATCCCGTTTCATTTAACGTCTCAAATGTCAAAATCGGATCAATAACAACGAAGATACGATATAATGATCTTTGTCAATGCCGCTGTATTTGTATTTTGTCTCAAAATATTTGCTACCTCCTCCCCTTTTCAACGAAACCTCTTACATTACGATCCGACACGTGCCCCGCCCACCGATCACACCTGTCGGCACATCAAAGGATGCCGCTTTTTCCCACGGTCGACAAAATTTTTCCATGCCCAACCGTCCCAATACCTACAACTACTAACTGCGCCGACAAGACGCGCGCAAAAGAACTCACAGAGAGCGTGCCCGCTAAACCGCCAACAACACCCTTTTCCCAACCGATAATTGAAGATATTGCACGGGCAGAAAATGACGTACCCTCGTCATCCGGGCCAAACCCTGAGACAACGACTATAGATGACGACGTTTTTCGTAAGGCAAAGTTCCCCTCATTAATGGAGGAATTCGAGAGTATGTGCGCCGAGGCCGTGGAAATGGCTAGCCACATAGCGAAAAACAAAAACAACAATCCCGTCCCCGACACTGAAGGACCGCAGGTATTGTCTGGACTATCTCCGGACAACACTCTGCGAAAAATACTCAATTGATCCCGGAAATGAAAAAATTCGCCAAAAGCGGACAGAATGCCTTAGAATCAGGCGTACGGCACAGAGAAATAGGACCCAGCAAGTTAAAGAAGAGTATTTGAACGTCAAAAAGGAACTCAATAAACTGATCAAATGGGCTAAACGCACATACTAGCAGAACTTGTGCGAGGCGTTGGAGAACGATATATGGGGCGAAGCATACAGGATCGCCACTAAGACGCTGAGGTCAGAGACCCCATATAACCTATGCGATGACAAGGGAAATAGCGAATACCCTGTTTCCTAAAAAGCCAATTTACGACTTCCTGATTATAGACGATGAGAACTGTTCCAAAGAATTAACGGTGGCTGAACTCACCAGAGCCCCCAATTCCATCAAAATAGGTAAATCCCCTGGACCGGACCGTGTGCCACCAGAGGCGATAAAAATACTAGTGAATGAATGCCCAGAAGCAATTAGAAGGGCACTCAATGAGCCGCTAACAAGACAAGAATTTCCAGACCAGCTAAAACTAGCTAAACTTACACTGATACATAAACCCGGTAAAAACCCGGACGAAGCCAACTCGTACGGGCCTATATGTCTATTAGACTGTCTGGGAAAACTATACAAAAATATTGTCAAAAATCGCCTAGAAAATGAATTAAGTGAAAGAGAGACTATCTCCAATAGACAATACGGATTTAGAAAAGCTAAATCAGCCATAGAGGTGGTAAAAAATTAACTGATACTGTAAAAACACAAAGAAAAGACACTGGTTATGTTTGATGTGAAGAAGTTAACAGGCGTACCGCAAGGTTCCGTATTAGGTCCAACACTCTGGAGTATATTATATAACCGGGTACTAGAAATAGACTATGGTAGAAATACTCTAGCATATCATCGCATACGCAGATGACGTGGCAATACTAGTCACGACTGACATGAACTGGAAAATCGAAGATAAAGTCAACACATACTTCAGAAAAGTCAACAGCTGGATGGCGAGAAAAGATCTTGAACTGGCAGGAGCAAAACAGAAGTGGTCAAACTAAAAGGACCACAACGAAGATCCGAGATGACTTTTCAAATTGGCAGTACTATTATAATGCCTACAAACTGTGCAAAATACCTAGGCATATACATCGACACAGGCCTAAGGCCCTTTTTTCACTACGATAGCTGTGGCTCGTTACCTTCCCGTATTGTCACTCCTGTAGATATCGTAGCTAGGAAACTTTATGTATATGTTGTTCGTCAATTTGGTTTCCTGTATTGCTACGACATCCATTTCGAACCTGTTTATCAGTCCGTTTAGTATGTTTTGGTTGGACCTAATGCCGCCTGGATTCCGGGAGCCTATCCTCAAGTATCTCCAGTTAGCGTGTCTTAGTTCAGCGCTAACTTGATGTCGTCGATCGCTTCGTATACTATTTTGGCGACCAGTTCTTTCATCGTATGTATCAGCCCGTTTTATTGCCAGTTAGAGATAAGGATGGTATTCTCCATATTTTGCGTCCTAGCGGCCTATGCATATTATTGCCCGTTTTGTCTTATTGGCTGTTGTATCCTCTTTATCCTGATGGAAGGGGTGCTGCCTCGTTCTTCCCAACGTGGCTACTCTGGGGCATCCTTTGAAATTAGCTTGGTGTTGTCCCTGGCAGTTGGCACATTTTGCCTTTTGTTCGGGGACAATCTTACACTCTTTGCTTTTATGGTTTTCACCACATTTTACTCATCTAGAGTTTTTGTAGCACGCGTTATGGACGTGGTAGAATCCCTGGCAATTGAAACACTGTGTATGTCCCTGGGTTTTTCTCAGACCTACTACTGCCACTCTTATGTACTTGAGGTTTGTAATCTTTTTAGCTTGCGCTACTTCTTTCTCCATTGTCATCACAAACATTGGTAATGGCTTTCTATCTGCTTTTGTGGTTTTATAGGTCATATTCACTCTCCAAGTTCTCCAGTATGAGGTTCTCTTTGGTGTGTTATGGTAGATCTCAATATCAATTTGGGTTTTATATCCCCCTCTAATGGTAAGGCAATCCGTTGTATTTTGACTTTTTTAGAGTAGTCCTAACCTCGCCATTTTGCTGTAATATCAGGATTTTTTGCCTGAATCAAAGTCTGCCATTTCTCGATATCCTGTTAACTTTTAAAGACCTTTTGCTGTTCTGGAAATGTTAGAATTGCTCCTGTCTCGTTTACGCTTTGTAGCTTTATGACTGGCGGTTTATATAGCTTAGCTTCGGTTGGTTTTTAACTACTATCGTTTTCGCCAATGTCCATGTTTTCTTCGTCTGTTAGTGGAAGAGCGCAAGCGTTTTCCTCTTCTTGTACATTTTCCTTTTTCGGTAAAGACGGGTTTTGTTTTGTTCCCTTTTTGTGGTTTTTCGGATTTTCAGCTTTATGTGGTTTTGGAATCTTTGACATTGCTCCCGGTGATGGTTTCGACTATTGTTCTTTTGGCATGGTATGGTTTGTTCAGCTTTCTTCCGTTTTTTGCTTGTTGGTGACTGTAGTTCGTCAAACCTTTTATTCATCTGGCCAATGCTATTATGGCTGGAATCTACTATAATATTTTGCAATTCAGACACTTTTTGTTTTAGCTGATTAATTGTCTCCTTCAGACTTGCAATTTCCTTATCTTTTGCTCGCAAAAGCCTTTTCATCCTCTTCATTTTTGATTCTTCACCCTCGTTGCTGTCACTTTGTTGTCTAAGTTTATGTCTTTTGTTAGCTTTTCTTGTTCGTCTTCTATAGTATCCACAATTTTATCTGTTGTATTAACTTTCTCTTTGGTCTTCTTGGTTTTTGGCGTTTATAAGCATGGCACTATGCTTATGATTATCAACTGAATCGACAATATCAGAAAAAATATTATCATCAATTGACAAATTATCAAGAATATTATAAGATTTAGCATGGATCGTACCATTTTTCATTTTCCCATGTTAAAATATACTCTTTTCATCAGGTTATACAAAGACCCACGCACAGAACAGTGTAAAACAATATATACATAGCAATTTGAATACCGTTGTTCAAGCGGATTTAATAGACCAAGGTAATCCAGTGCTAAGTGTGGAAGAGAGACTAGACACTTGGAAGAAATATGTGGAAGTAACATTTGCAGATAAAAGGCTGATTGTCATTGAAGCCATAGAATGACAAACAGGACCCCCGATTACCATCGAAGAAGTCACGCCAGCTATTAGAAAAACTAAAGATGGTAAAGCTGTAGGGCCTGACAAATTTTATACAGAATTCCTGAAACTTATAGACGAACAAGGAATAAAATGGATAACGACTATATTTAACAAAATATACAGTGTAGGTAAAAGTTTATGGTCGGTATTGTAGAATTTAACAGGATATCTAACACAGATATAAAATCATATTTTCAGCGAATAGACAAAGACAACAATCATATTTCCCCTTGGTTTCCCCTCCTCATTTCTAATAGACGCCCATTAGTGAGACGATTATTTCCGATCTGTCTTATACCTAAGAAAGAGCAGCAAGGTTGCCTTATTACATATTTTAATTAAAACATTGAATTGATTCAAAAAATTGGCGATCAGTGGCGCGGTTATTCAAAAATTTCTTAAATCCATGAGAAATTTACAGATTCACATTATTATTTGACGAAATAGTAACCTAATTTCCAATAAAACAAGATATTTTGGCAACATCGCCATTCATCCATCTCTTCAATAGGATGGATACGAGACAGGTTGAAGGCTATGCTATGTATTTTAGAGGTGGGTCATGTACGCTTTTATCGTTAACGAAACTGAACCGTTTTTCATAAACAAGCAACTAGTTAATTAATAGTAATAGTTAATAAACAGTAGTTTCAAATAAGCGAGTACCAACTAACAAAGGATATATTTATTATAACTTGAAAAATAAATTAAACAATACAAAAGTACTTACATTTACATTACACATTATTATTAAATCGCAAATCGTCTCAATTGACATTTACAAACATAAGTTTTTCCACTTTACTTGTTGTTAACCGTGTTCTTCTTTTATTTAAAATTAAAGCAGATTTTGAACATGTCTTCACAAGGAACAGATGTTGCTACAATATTACAATATTTTATGAATATATTGGTTAAGTTAGGATATACATGGCGATGATTTTTCCACCACTCTAATGGACAGTTCCAATCTCCATTCGAATTTTTTCTGGGTAATATATCATCAGACAAATACATGTCGACTTCTTTTATAGCTCTCGATTAAGGTGTATGTTTAGATGAGTCATGTCCAATTAATTAATCAAAAATACACCATGGATCATCTTTATCTTTTCTTGTACTGGTTGATTTTCAATAGTACAAACTTTTTTTTCTTTAATTATAGAAGTAACCATCTTCTTAACTCTTTCTTTTGTTTTTTAGCTTCATTTTTATCAGAAAATCCCTGCATTTTAAATCCTTATTTGTCGTTAACCAATCTACGGTTTCTCACTGGTAAGCCAACTAGTTGAAGGTTGATTAAAAAAAAACTACGTTTTGTGTAGAAGTGAACACAGGAGCAACGAACACTTTACGTCGACGAGGACGAATAGATGATCTGAGAGACTACTACAAAACTAAAAATAACATGCGACTCTTTCGGGACGGTGGACAGTCGGGCCATTGGTTGACGTTGAAAATAAAATAACTAGGTATTCTGATTAATGAATGAGTTTCGATTTTCGATTAACCCGCATTTTCGATTTCAAATCTTTATTGATAGTTCGTCAAAGGATTTATTTATTGTAAATATTCAATTAAGAAGTCTGTTTCTTAGTCAAAATTATTTACCTAGTATAAGAATAATAATTTTATTTTCAAAACATGCACATTTGTAGAAGATGCAGTTTTTATGCTCCACTTTCTGAATGTTGCAATGATTGAAACTTCTCCTGATGCATTTCTGTCCGTTCCGACTACTTCTACTGCAAGTACTGACATACTACCACCGCCAACCAAGCGTCAAAAGGTGATGGATACTTCCATTAATAAAAAGATTGGTTTAGAACAAAAGATACAAATAGATATGGATTTACTAAACCTATGCAAAGACTCGATTCATCCGTTTTCCATAGTTGAAGAAAGAGCTTTTAAAAAGTTTGCAAGGTGGATACATTTGGATATAAACTGAAAACAAGAAAAACTTTGTCAGGTTCATTACTTCAGGAATGTTATATCAAAACTGAGCAAATTATTAGAGCACAAGTTGTTAAAGAAGTAGAAAATATCTGCAATACTACTGACATCTGGAGTAACTGAGAGTTACATCGCATTAACGGGACATTATTTAACCGAAAATTTAAAACGGTTTTATTAGGCAGCTGCCATTTTTCTGGAAACCATAATTCAGAAAACATCGCTTTTGAAATTAGTGAAATTATTAATCAGTGGAGTCTAAAAGAAAAAGTAAATTTTGCAGTAACTGATAATGCCTCAAATATGGTCAGCTATTAAAGATATTTTGGGATGGAAACATTTAAATTGTTTTGTTCATACGTTAAATTTATTGGTGAAGGACGCACTGAAATGCTATCGTGTACAAATAGATAAAATAAAAAAAGTCGTTTTTTTCGACATTTCGACAAAAAACACCTTTCAAAAAAAGTAACTTATCTTCAGAAAGGCTTTTAAAGTATCAATTACAACATAACAAAGTTTCCAAACAGCCAATCCTGCCGAATCTTGGCCTCCGCTTTCCATGATAAGTAACGGTTTGCAATTGCAGTGTCAGTTCTATGGTGATTTTCCTGGGGGTGCTCTATGAGCCGTTAATACAGTGGTTCCCCTTTGCCTTCTGCATTCTTATGCCGTTGAGCATTATTTGTTGATTCATCCGCCTTCGGGACCGATTTCGGCCTAGTAAAATTACTAAAATCGGGTTTAGCAGAAATATTTAAAGGGATAGAACAGAGTGGCACATTGTCATTATGTACATGGATTCACGATTTAAAATGCAGGGATTTTCTGATAAAAATGAAGCTAAAAAAACAAAAGAAAGAGTTAAGAAGCTGGTTACTTCTATAATTAAAGAAAAAGAAGATTGTACTATTGAAAATCAACCAGTCCAAGAAAAAGAAACCGATAAAGATGACTGAAGTGGTGTATTTTTGATGAATTAATTGGACATGACTCATCTAAACGTACACCTGTATCGAGAGCTATATAAGAAGTCGACATGTATTTGTCTGATGATATATTACACAGAAAAAATTCGAACGGATATTGGAACTGTCCATTACAGTGGTGGAAAAACCATCGGCATGTATATCCTAACTTAACCACTATATTCATAAAATATTGTAATATTGTAGCCAGCTGTTCCTTGTGAACACATGTTCAAAAATCTGGTTTAATTTTAAATAAAAGAAGAACACGGTTAAGAACAAGTAAAGTGGAAAAATTTATGTTTTTATATGTCAATTTAGACGATTCGCGATTTAATAATAACGTGTAATGTAAATGTAAGTACGATTTACTATTTGTATTGTTTAATTTATTTTTCAAGTTATAATAAATATATCCTTCATTAGTTTCTTTCACTTCAATACATATACACATAAACTATAATAGCCAATATGTTTGTTTATGTACTCTCTTACTTGAAACGATAAAACCTCTACTCGTTACCACAGTAAAAATTAAAGTGTCCTTACTTTGACATACATCGCGACGTTGCCAAATAATTTTGTATGAAGCTTTTTTATTGTGGCGTCATAATGCAGTTTATTATTTTTATTGGGAATAAGGCACAATGTGACTTTAAAATAAGCTTATTTTGATGTTTAGATTTTAAATTCGGAAATCGTACTTAAAATATGAAACATGAATAAATTTTATATATATACAAAACGATTTTCGAAGTGGAAATCAAAATGTTAAATTACACTTATTGTAAAGTAAAATTGTGGCATATTCCCAATAAAAAACAGTAAGCTGCCATTTAAATCAATTCGCCCAAATTTTATTATCTTAGAACATTGGTCAAATGCTAAAAAGATAACAGGTCAAATAAAACCAATAAGTTTGGCAACGTTGAACTTCTCTTTTATTAATTTCCACTAATGCATTTTCGACGATATAAAGGGCGGACCTAATATACCTCTCTCTTTTTAAACAGGTGTTTCGCACTCCATCTCACGTAAGGTCCATACCGACCATAAACTTTTACCTATACTGTATATAACTGGAAATATTCCCCAAAGCTGGTTGAAGTCGACGTTCGTAACTATACCAAAAAAATTAAATGCAAAAACTTGCGAAGACTACAGAATAATTAGCCTAATGAGCTACTTACTTAAAACGTTTTTTAAAAGTGATACATAACAGAATATATATATAAAAAAGTGAAGAACAAGTGTCATGGACACAATTTGGATTCCGCGATACCTTAGGCACCCGAGAAGCTCTATTCGCTATACAAGTGCTTATGCAGAGGTGCAGGGATGTCAACTGTGATGTATATGTTTGTTTTATCGACTACAAAAAGGCATTTAATAAAGTAAAACATGACAAGCTCATATCCGTCTTGAAAGAAGCGGGCTTGAATGATAGAGACTTGCGAATTATATATAATTTATATTATAACCAAACTGCCAACATTAAAGTGGATGACCAGTTGAAAGACATAATCTCCATAGATTATAGGAGTGAGACAAGGATGCATTCTGTCTCCAGTGCTATTTAACATGTACTCGGAGCGTATCTTCGAGCAAGTACTGGGACAACTACAGGAAGGCGTCTTAGTTAACGGAATGCGTCTAAACAACATTAGATATGCTGACGACGCAGTAGTTTTTGCAGACAGCCTAGATGGTTTACAATCAGATGGTTAGCATATCAGATATAAGTCGAGAATATGGGCTGGATCTCACTACGAACAAAACAAAGTACATGGTAGTTAGTAAGCGCGAAATATTAAATACACACATTTTAGTAAACCAACAGCCAATTGAGAGGGTTACACATATCTTGGTACTAACATAAACAGTCAATGGGACCACTCTAATGAAATAAAACAACGCATGGGGAAAGCAAGATCAGCGTTCGTAAAGATGATGTTTCCTTTCGTAAGTCACGATTTACCACTTAGTACCAAAATATCTATCATCAGATGCTATGTATTTTCTACATTATAAGGAGTAGAGGCATGGACGCTCTCTGAAGCTTATTTGAGAAAGCTCGAGGCCTTCGAGATGTGGTGTTACAGGCGCATCATATGGCTTATTGCAACTCATTCTTCAGGACAAAATATTTGGAAAGAGAGGACCAGGGGGAAGAAGAATATCTTGGCTTCAAAGCCTAAGGAAGTGGTTCAATACGTCTACAACCGGAATATTCCGAATAAGTGCAAGTAAAGTTAGGATAGCTAGGCTGATCGCCAACATCAGGAACGGATAGGCACTGTAAGAAGAATATATCACTACAATCTGTAATTATTATGGATCTACATATCATCCCAATCTGTAATGATGGATCTAAAAGATACTTCATAAAGCACCTGTTCGAGAATAGGAACAATAAATGGAAATCCACACCATCAAGTTTCGGGAGATAAAAAATAAGACTGGACCATGACAACCACGAGAAGTACCCCGAGCAAATAAGCAAATAAAGCAAGTAAATAAAGCAAATAATTATTTCCCGTTTACGACTTGGATATATCCAGTTTTTCCATGAAAAGTTGTTTGAAAAAGAAAAAATGCCCCATTTGTGATGAATGTGGTTCATCCCTTACAGTAAAAATGTGCTTGTGGAAGAGTAGAAAAATTTCAATCGTCACAGAATTAAATATTGACCCAACACTCCTAAAGACATTTAAATAATACTATTGATAACCTACTTTTGTTTTTAAAATACTTTAATTTACTTAACAGTGGCATTAGCTATTTCCGTTCCGTTAATATCATTATTAGGTTAAAGCGGGTTTTGCAAATAAAAATTCACTATTTGCTTACCATCCATCTACAAGTCCTTCGTTGACAAACCACGTTAATTTTCTTTTACTAAGTACTGTATTTGTCATTGATAGTCTGCTATACTCCCATATATGTGGTTTTCTTAATCCTAATTTTTCAATAAACCAGTAAAATTGATGATCTCTGTCATGATATTCCATTGTCCGCAAGACGTGAGTTACTCCTTCTATAGAATCGACAATCGGACACGCAAAATCGTACGTAGGATAAACCCTAAAAATAAAATGTTTATTGTTCTTAAATGCAGTCACACTATACTTATTTATTTAAATACTTTATTTTTTAATATTTAACTTAGACATGCCACAAGACAACAGTTTCAGAACCTTTTTATTACTTACTTATATTTACTTCCTGTTCGTGGATGGAGTTCATTCTTACATCTGTAAATGGTAGGGTCCCTTAAACAGCCATTGGGAGAATCCATAAACATTTTGGCTCGAACACAACACTTCTGACCTTTCACAGTACCTCTTTTCATTTCTTCCCACAAAGCAAAATTCTTCTGAACATCTACAATGTTTATAGTGTTAATTTACTCTACTCTAATACTAAATCATTTTGACACTGCGTTCAAACAGAAAATGTTTAAGAAACAATAAATACCATTATTCCTGTTGACTGATTCTATTTTCTGTTCTCTTTGAGTTTTCATTTCCTCTGGATCAGTATCATCTACATAGGCATTTCCTTCTTTCATCATTTTTTCACATAACTGTAACATAAGGTCAAAGTAATCTGAGGTATATGTGAATATGTCGGGTTTAATTTGTAACATTGCTACATCTTCCAGAATAACATTTTCAAAATGCACATTTTCTTTTGCAGGGTTAGTATCGTCGAAACGTAAAATAAGTTTCCCCTGAAAAGCTTCCTGATAATGTTGGTTGAGTAGAGCAGCTTTGGCGTGACCGATATGCAAATAACTAAAAATAAAAAATATCTATTACTTTAAATTAGTGTTTTCCAATCTTTAAGACACTGAAGTCGTGCTCGGGGGTTGAGGCCAAAAGCTAGATAAAAGAAAATGCAAGGATTATACGGTTCTACACACAAAAACTTCAATGGGAAGGCTGTGCCTGTTTATTCTGTTACTATATTTTTTTAATCTTGGTTACATGTTTGAAAGTTCTAGAGATTTATCTAAAAAAGGATTTAGTATCTACATATGCCCGTTGTTTGCTTGGATGTTCAGTCCTGGAAAATGATTGAAGAGTGTCTTCCAAATTTTGCAAGCTTTCTACAATCCAAGGAATATAAGAAACTTTACCAACGATCTAACGTTCTAATGGCATAGTGATGCATCTCAAATAGCCTCTCACGCTCAACTATCAATCTCACATTGGTGTGAAACCTGTTATCCCAAACGGGGCTCTCAGGACCGAGTATCAGTGGAATAGCTGTAATAATTGGAATTAGGGAAATGTAATTACATTACGAGTGAATGGTGCCGACCTCTTTCCGAGGGGTATGGGTTGAATTGTGTAGGCCGCACTAATTGATCTCGGTTAGAACGGCCGTCATTACACATTCTTCTACCCATCTGGCCAAAACCTCTAGAAAACAAAAATGTTGATTTTAACAGAGACATGGAATGTACCCCAGGCGGGTAGGAGCTTTATTCCACGATTCCACACTGAAGCAACGGTCTGCCCAAGGATTCTGGGGCAAGTCGACATTGAAGAAGAAGGATAGGAAAATTTACGAACTAGAAGAGGAATTGGGGAACATGAATTGGAACATAATGGGACTATCAGAAATTAAAAGAAGAGAAGGGTATTTACATTGATGCCTGGACTTACATTCAGGTAATAGGCTCTACTGTAAAGGCAAGGAAGACTATATATATGTTGGAGTAGGTTTCTTAATCAATTAGAAGAGGAAATCACAAATTCAAATAATTAATAGCATCTCGGACAGGGTTACATAAATGCTCTTAAAACTTAATTCACAAACCAGAATAAAGCTTGAGCAGGTTTATGCTTGAGCTGAAAAAGCAACTGCTGATGAAATAAATACTTTTTACGACGATCTTAAAAAAGCTATAGACGACAACAAACAACCTAAAATAATAATAATGCCAGATTTTAAGTCCAAAACTGGATGAATTTTTGAAGACTGTGAAAAACAGGATTAGAATTAGATTTTAGAATTTACCACTCATTTTACCCGGTTAACAGAGCAAGTGCTATTGAGACTGTTATTATGACAAAAAAGCATGGCTTAAATATAAACTCTAAAAAAAAGTAATCTGGTGGCTTCGCTATACCATTGCTATAGTTGTTAATAATAAAATCATTAAACCTATAACTAGTGCAAAAGATCTAGGTTTAACTAAATAATCACCTAAAATTTACAAAACATGTTGCTACACTTCTTTAAAGTAGCTTTATTCGGAACACCAACATTATAATTCTTGTTCACTCAATGACAACTCTAAACTTCAAAAATACTACTGTTCCATATTGCTTTAAACATCTGGTCATATAATATAGTCGGAAAAATGAAAAATTGAATGAAACAACATATCAAGCACATATTTTGTATTTGCTGTCTTTTTCTATAAATAACAAACGAGAGAGATTATTAAGGGTTGTCTACTAAGCAAAAACGTTATCCAAGACATACGCAGTTACATATTTCTAATTGACAGAGTGAGACGGCGATACAATTGTTAACCGTAGTTACATTAATTTAGTAGAACATTTAAACTCCAACTTGACTATTTCTGTACTTCTAACGTAATTCTTAGAAAAGCATTAAATACAGATTAGTATATTATTACAAAATGTACATTTATTTGCAGATAATGACTGGAAAACCGCTAAACTCGCAATTGCGACAATTTTAAACCTGTGTGAATATTCTGAGATAAATAAATAAAATGCAAGCCCTTTAGAACGTCTTTCATCTGTTCAAGAGGTAATTAAACAATATTGAAATTGTAAAATTACAAATTTATCTTTTATTTTAGAGAGTAGCTGCTACACTTTAAACATACAGAAAAACCATTTATTCAATTCAAAAAAGGAAAGAGAATACTCCAGTTCTTTCTTCACCTGGAAAAAACAGACCTCGTTCAAAATCTAAAACCACTGATTTACCTGAGGGTACAAAAATTACTATACGGAATACATTGTATTCTATGTATAAACAAAGTAAGTTTAGTATTAATTCGCATTTCTGAAAAAGTAATTTTTTATTACTCACTCATAAAAAATATAAAAAAAAAATAAATAAGAGACAACTTCTTCGTTTTAGAACAGAAACGGTTTTACTGATCAAATACATTATTTTCAACAATTCCTGTAAAATTGCTTCTTATTAAAAAAATAATTGTTAATGGAGCCAAATGAATAATAAAACCAGTTTTAAAACAATAATACTTCTTGTAGCCAAATAATATTTATAAACGAAAAATGCAAAACAATGATTTTGATTCGAATTCGAATCGCCAAATAATATTTGATTTGAATTTCTTTTTTATACAAGTTTAATTTTTTAGAAAAGCCTGTTCCGTCCCATGTTTAAATGATAAATTAAAAAATAAAGAAATTTTATTCATAAGCAATCCATCATAGAATCACGTATTGAATGAATTAGAATTTAAATATTAAAAGTATAACAACCAAAGATCATTAATGGAATTTACCAATATTGCTAGTCAAAGGGCATGCTTTCTTGGCAAGTATATGGAAAATCGTCATTTCGAACTTTCGTAACACTGCTCCCTTCTTTACAGTTATTCGCCTCGATATAATATATATATATATATAAGAATAAGAAAAAAGAAGTACTTGTGACTCGTTTGGAACAAATATATAACTGTTTTGGATGGGTTGGAGTCAATAATAGGGCTATTGGTTAACTATTTTTTTATTCTCGAGCTTTCAATTGTGTTTACAATTATTATCAAGAGCTAAAAAAGACAAAATACTTACAAGGTTGAACTAAAAAGAAAAAACAATTTTTGTTAACTTACCAAATAAAAATTAGTTTGGTAAGTAAAAATCACTGCTTACATCTTCAAAATATTTAATACAAAAATGTTTTTATCTAATAAATGTTTCTCTGAAAAATTTTTATAATTTTGAAAACATTTTTTTAATATAAGAATAATTGAATTTATAAATAAGTTCAAATAGCAACCAATTACAAATAGTGTGTGAAAATTTAAGATATTGTAGGCCTTGGTACGTAACTCATGTAATTTTCTTTCAAAAAAGTTTATATCAGCAAAAGCGATTTTAATTTCTAAATTAATAATATTTCTTCCAAACCTGTCACATAATTTCCAAGCATCATGGTGAATATTCCCAGTCCGATGATGTAAAAGGGAATTTACATTAACTAGGCTTATTACTTACTATTTGTAATTGGTTACTATTTGAACTTATTTATAAATTCAATTATTCTTATATTAAAAAAATGTTTTCAAAATTATAAAAATTTTTCAAAAAAATTTTTCAGAGAAACATTTATTAGATAAAAACATTTTTGTATTAAATATTTTGAAGATGTAAGCAGTGATTTTTACTTACCAAACTAATTTTTATTTGGTAAGTTAACAAAAATTGTTTTTTCTTTTTAGTTCAACCTTGTAAGTATTTTGTCTTTTTTAGCTCTTGATAATAATTGTAAACACAATTGAAAGCTCGAGAATAAAAAAATAGTTAACCAATAGCCCTATTATTGACTCCAACCCATCCAAAACAGTTATATATATATATATATATATATATATATATATATATATATATATATGTATTACTTAGAAAACATCAAAATTTTAAAAACCGAACAAAACGAAAAGAAGAGGGTGATATACGAATCAATAGAAATAAAAAGAAATACCAACGCAATCAATGACAAAAAAGATACACAAACCTAAACAAAATATATTTCAATCTGATTTAAATAATAATAAATATAACACCATAAAAAACTTCATAACATATCCCTCCATAAAAGTCATAACATATCTCCACTTTATCTTTTTCCAAAACACCAACGATACGCCCATATAAAAATAATTATTTACTAATAACAGTCAACCATGAGATATCAGATATCAATTTTATTTGAGCCAATTCATTATTGTCAGTGTCCCATTTTACGTTTTGGTAAGTTTTTTCTATATTTTACAATAACTTTTTGTTCCCAATCTTGTACATTTTAGAATCTTGAGAAAGGCAAGGGATTCCTGCCGAAACTTTGATTTCAATGGACAATAAAATCTAGTTCCAAATTTAATATTATTTATTGAACCTAAACCCAAGAAATACTACTTTTATATTATTTGTCTGACTCTCCAATTTTTTCTTACTCCTAATTTTTCTCTCATATCCTTCTCCAATAATTTTTCAATTCGGTGTAAACACATTCACGGGAGTAAACCCACTCACACGAGAAGTTCGTAGTACGTTGTTCGTTACAATTTTACAAAACTTAAAAAAAAACATGGTAAGACACTATGGGACAAGGCTAGAAGTACAGGCATAAGACGCATATAGATCCAAGGTGGAGAACATCAAGGACTGGGTAAGAAACAGAAGAGTAGAATGGAACGATAATATAAGCTGAATGACAATACATAGAGTAGTAAAGACGGCGAGACACGGTTCCCCAATAGCAAGACGAGCAGTAGGACGACCACGAAAACGATGGAACGTCGACTTACTGGAGACACATTTAAAAACAGACAGAGTTATGTCTACACAAAAAGAAAAAGAATCTTACAAAACATTTTTAAAAACTATATTTTTAGTGAAAACTCTATCGCTTCCTTTAATTAATTTTCCTTGCGATGGTGTATCCACAACTTTGACGCTTACGTTTGACTTTTTTCTCTCTCTCTCTCTCTATATATATATATATATATATATATATATATATATATATATATATATATATATATATATATATATATATATATATATACAGTGTGTAAAAGCCAAATGGAATAAATTCATTCATTATTTAGGTTACTGTACATATTTATAAAAAATCCCGAAACACGTCAAATTTAAATTATAACTTGACATTCTTTAACGTGAAAATGCAACCCCTACCTTCAACCCCCTTAGAATGACAGGTACAACCCCCAATTTTTAAAATAGGAAGTATAGGCTTGTGATATATCGTTTGAAAGGTCTTTTCATTCTCCATTCAAAAATGTTGTCGCTTTCAAGTTTATTAAGATTAATTAAGATAAAATAAATTAAAATCATGTGGTTACCGAAATTCGCTACAATACAATCAAAAACTAAAATGTAATGCAAAACGTAATAAAATGTAGAACACGAAAAAGAACTATAAATTTTAATGAAGTAGATGTTCAAAATGTTCACCGCGAACGTCTTGACAACATCCTAATCTCAAATAAAACTGTCTTCTAACATTATTTAACATAACAGGCGTGATCGACCTAATCGCAAGCGTTATTCGTTCTTTTAAGTCATTTAAATCAGAAGGTTTAGTTTTGTACACATGGCTCTTCACATATCCCCATAAAAAGAAATCTAATAATGTAAGATCAGGTGATCGCGCTGGCCATTAAATCGATCCTCGCCTCCCTATCCACCGATTGGGAAATATTGTATCGAGGTACTGCCGGACATTAAGTTGGTAATGTGGTGGTGCTCCATCCTGCTGAAACCATATCGTATTGGCTGGAACTTGAGGGTTTCCTGGATCAGGATATAAATTTGCCAACGTTGGAATGACATCATTTTGAAGTAGTGCCAAATAATTGTTGCCATTCAAGTTGCCCTCAAGTTTGAGAGTATTGAGTGTGTTCTTCTCTCATCCAGTGACGATTTTCCGTGGCCCAGTAGCGGCAATTTTGCCGATTAGCATGACCGTTAAGTGAAAAAGAACACTCATCAGAAAACATAACGTCTTCTAATTGGATAATATTGTTATCCAATATGTCCATCATTTGCTCACAAAAAAAAGTTCTATCAAAATCGTCTTCCATGAGCTCCTGAGTAGGTATCATCTTATAGGGATGCAATTTATTTTCTTTTAATATGTTTACTATCGATGTATGGCTAGCATTGAATGTAGTGGATGCCTGTCTACTCGATGTATGTGTGTTTTCCTGAAACTCAAGCAACACATCTAATTTGAGTTCATCACTCAGTGCATTGGCAGCTGCTTTTTTTATCTGCCTTACATGACCAAACTCGCGAAACTGCTTCTCTATTTTACTTATTGTTCCTTGGGATATAGGCGGTAAATTAGGAAATTTCTCAAGAAATAGGAGTTACTTCCTGTTGTGTTCGGGTGTTATCTCTGTAACCAATCATTTGTAAAACTGTTATTTTATGCATTTCCGTTAATCTAACCATTTTTCAGAATTGAATTGAACGAACTTTTTACTTAAATTAAAATACTGACAACTTAAATAAAACAATTTACTAATGCGTGTTAAAATAACGTTGTCACGGAAATTCTTTAAAGTTTTTTAATGGTTACCATCTAAAAACCACATCGCTATGGTTTTTGTTCACTTTCTCATTATCAAGACCTAAACGAGAAATAAGTTTTGAGTATATTTTAGCGAATTTCGGTAACCACATGATTTTAATTTATTTTATCTTAATTAATCTTAATAAACTTGAAAGCGTCAACATTTTTGCATGGAGAATGAAAAGACCTTTCAAACGATATATCACAAGCCTATACTTCCTATTTTAAAAATCGGGGTTGTACCTGTCATTCTAAGGGGGTTGAAGGTGGGGTTGCATTTTCACGTTAAAGAATGTCAAGTTATAATTTAAATTTGACGTGTTTCGGGATTTTTTATAAATATGTACAGTAACCTAAATAATGAATTTATTCCATTTGGCTTTTACACACTGTATATATATATATATATATATATATATATATATATATATATATATATATATATATATATATATATATATATATATACCGGTATTTGGGCACCACGCCCTTCCGGTAGGGATCTATGGAGGAGTATCACCGAGCCGCAAGCCCTTATCTCTTGCCGTACTGCTCCACCATAGGCCGATCAGACACCAGCATATTCTAGGCTAAGCCGCAGATTCATCTAGAATTTTAAACTACTGCGTTAGCCTTTTTTATTTTTCTGTACACCGAGCTGGGGCTGGAACCCACATCCACTGAACCATTCGACAGTGAAGCGAATGAGAATTGGCCGCCTAGCCCGCTTGGTTATCTGACCGACTTTTTTCTCACTCTTGAGAATGTGACGTACTGTCCATGACCAAAAACGAGTTGAGGCAAGAAAGTTCCAACGCGTTCCAATGTTTAACTTTGGGATTTATTATGACGGCAAATGCGAATTTAATCGGAAACTGGAGTGGAAGACCAATTTTAGAGGGATCAATTCTGGGAATAAATTCATCTTCTCCTTCTGCTGATCCAAACAAAACCTTTGCTTTGATAACATTTTTCGCTAAAGCAGTTACAATAAGAGGTGTCCCATTACACAGTCCCTTCTTGGTGTTCAGATTTCTAAGAAGCTTTACAACGGCGTCAACCTTGAGACGAAGGCGGTGCCGTGTCATTCCGGAGGGTCTCAAGGAATTTAAGAATTCGACCATATAATTAGTTTGTTCCTCCTCGTCATCTGCATCCACGGAATCGTCACTGAGGTAAATATGGAATTTAGGTTATCCACATCGATGTTCTTTGGACAACGATCTATCTATTACACGCTTGGAAACTCTTCTTAGAAGTCTGCGTCTTGAGTATTCATAGAAAACTTTTTTCCAAAAACCAAATGCAGTCGCTGCATACAACATCAGGTGGCAGTAGCGGCCGGTCAGTACGCGCGCCCAAATATGACTATAGATTAGTGCCATCGACGCGTAAGCGCGCTTTGTGTATATTATATATTCAAACGAAATTATTTCTGTCGGCAATGGACCTAAAGTTTTTTAATTTTGTGGGCACATCAGTAAAGGTTAAAATTATATAATTTCGTGCTTGGTTTTAGTTCATGAAGTTTGGCATCTAATATTTACATAGCTATAAAATACCGCTTTTTCAACTTTATCTAACTATTTTTGGGAATGTTAATTTATATTTAAGATGTAAAAACGAAATAAACTAATGATTTCGGGGATTACCCTAATGAACAAAAGAAGTAGGTAATGTGTTTTTCGGGGAATACCCATATTTTTAGGTATTTACCGAATGCTGTTATTGGAAATAGTTATCATTTTACGTTCATCGTCTGTGCATATAAGCAGTGATTATTTGTAAAATTAAATTAAAAAATGTCAGGTAAAGATGAAAATCCTAGTTGCTCGGGTGTAAAAAGGAAATGGGAATGGAAAAAAAACCATTGACAGAAGAGGAACTACTTCGTATTTTAGACGAAAATACTGATAATGATGATGATTTTGATGCATCCAGTGATGATAAGTATGTAGTAGATGAAAGTGATGACGATGATATGGTACCAGATATTGTGTCAAGGGTAAGTATGTTTTAAAAACTTTATTCAACGCTTCTTACTAGAGGTACTGATTTTAGGATATACATACCTCTGTTGCAAATAATGATGGAACAGATATTTGGGAGGAAATTCCTAATTCGATGAAGCAGTTTCATTTTACAAAAATACAACAACTGCTAGTTCTTCTTCCTGGTGAAAGACCTATTGATTATTATAGCATGTTATTGACGAATGAATTTTTACAATATATATGACTAAACTAATACGAATGCTGAAAATATATTTTTGAAAACCGGATTTCAGGAACATTCTCGAATAATCCAATGGAAACCTATTACACCCAACGAATTACGTATATTTGTGGGAATATTATGTCATATGGGTGTAGTTAAAATGTCCAGATTTCAAGATTATTGGAAAAAGAACGACCCCTTGTTTACCACATCAATTATCTCCTCCCACATGAGCAGAAACAGATTTCTGATTATATTGCGATGTCTACATTTCGTACAAGAACCATCAGATAATGAACCAATACCTGATGACAGGATTTATAAGGTCAGGACTTAAATTAATTTTTTTAATGAAAGAATGAGCACACTGTATTATCCAGGACGGGACTTGAGCTTGGACGAATCAATGATTCTACATCGTGGGCGTTTGAATTTCAGACAATACATTAAGAATAAAAAACATAAATACGGAATTAAACTTTATATGATGACAGAACCTACCGTTCTTGTTTTAAACTTTATGGTATATACAGGAATGTACGACGATGCTGGCGGCAAAGGTCACACCGAAAAAGTTGTTTTTAAACTATTAGAGGGAAAATTAGGCGTTGGTCATTGTGTTTACATGGATAATTATTACAACAGTTTTACTCTGGCCAAAAAGTTGCTCGATGAAAGAACTCATTGTACCGGAACATTGCGAATGAGTAGAAAAGATAATCCAACAGATGTAAAAAATGCTGCACTTCAGAAATCAGAAAGTATTGCAAGATATCGAAGCGGCATTTTAGTAGGTAAATGGAAAGATAAACGAGATATTTACTATATATCAACAGAAGTGCAACATGAAATGCAAGAATTTGTGACAAGAAGAGGTAAAAAGGTTTTTAAGCCGAACGCAATTGTCAGATACAATGACAATATGGGGGGTATAGATCGACAGATCAAATGCTTGCCTATTACGCCTTTCAAAAAAAGACGGTTAGATGGCCAAACAAAATTTTTTTCCAGATCATACAAATGATGATGGTGAATTCCTATATTTGGTATAAAAAATATACGGAAAGAAGAGTTGGGCTTTATGAATTTCGTTTGTATGTTATTAGAGATATGTTGTTTCCAAATGGAGTTTCTAGCGTTGCATCATCTCTTCCAGAAAATCAAAATCATATTGTGGAGAAACGTGAAGTCAAGAACAAAAAAAGTGGTATGAGAAAAAAGTGTAGAAAGTGTTACGAGCGTGGTGTACGCAAGGATACAATTTATGAATGTAATTCTTGTCCAGACAAAGCAGGCTTTTGTTTAGACTGTTGTACAATAACTCATATTTAAAAATGTTGAAAGATTTTGTAGTTTCCAATATTTTGCCTAAATTTTTATTTTGTTTTTTCTCTAAGTAATAAACACTTTTTGCATTAAACTTTTTTTATTAATTTCCGTCTTTATTCCAAAACTATCACTTTTACTCTTACTACATTTACAGACGCTCTACCGCGTCATGAAGCATGTATGAGTGTATACTATACTGCAGTGCCCACGACGCGCTAGTGCGTCTGATTTTTTCTTAATTTCAACAGTGGAAAATTTTATGTCTCGACGTATAATTAACTATTTTTTTATGTAGTTCAACTGATATAATTGGGTTAAAGAAAATTTTAGATACTGGCATCACGTTGCTGCTTGGAAATATTAAAGAGGAGCTGAAGCATATCTTTCAAATTATATCCATTAGACCCGAGTATTATACTTTTTTGGAATCAGCTCATTTTTAGCGATCTAAACATGTCATGACAACTAGATCCAGATCAAGAGATAAAACGTAGAATCGAGATAGCCCGCACGACATTTTTAAAAATGAAGTCATTCTTCTGTAATGATAACTTGCAACTTCAACTTCGAAAGCGCATGGTTAAAGTCTACATTTGGTCAGTCCTCTTATACGGTGTCGAAGCATGGACATTAAAAATATCCACCATTAATCGTCTGGAGGCCTTTGAAATGTGGCTGCACAGACGTATACTAAAAATTCCGTGGGCGGCTATGCTGACAAATGTGGCAGTCCTTGAGAGAGCAAACGCTGCTCGCGAGCTGCTTGATAACATCAAATGTAGAAAGATGGCCTATTTTGGACACGTAGTAAGGGGAGATCGATATAATATTCATCAACTTATTATGATGGGTAAAATCGAAGGACGCAGAGGAATTGGTAGAAAGCAGGCCTTTCTACCAATATATATAGTCAGAAATATGTATAATTTTTTATATATTTTTTTCCTTTTTTGCGAGCTATGCCGGTACCTTCTAGCTTAATATATATGTATATATATATATATATATATATATATATTTATATATATATATATATATATATATAGTAGACTCCCTCTATAACGAGAACTGAAATGGCAGACTAATTACCTCGTTATAAGCGGATCTCGTTATATCCAATAACACTAAGACTGTATACATATGAATATGTACTTTTCTAAAACATTAACCTTCTATAGTGAAGCTATTCGAAGCAATATAAGATGCTAATAAATATTGTTTGAATGGTGTTTTTGAAAAAAAGTTGTTTACTTTTATTGTCAATGAAATACATTAAAACAAAAAAGACTTGTTTACTTTTATTGTCAATGATATACGTTAAAACAAAAAATCTGTATTCTGTAAATTTGTATAAAGCGTATTTTTAAGAATAACATAAACTACTGCGTCTGGAATTGGAAGAATTCTGTCATTTTTGACTGCTTTAAATTATCCAGTATCCTATCTATCATATTTTCTAGATGTTTTATGCTTCTTCATTTGCGTGAATCTATATTATTAGGTCTGAATGGTCAACCCCCTACAATGACACTTGTGAATCATAAATTGTAAATTTCCGACTAAGAATCATAAATTGTAAGAAGTTTATTGCGGACGGCAGTTAAAAAGGGTATTTATTTATAGCTACGGTCGGGCCAAAACGTAAAAAAACACGTTTTTTAATCTTATTTTCTCTCGTTATAAGCAAATTTACCTCGCTATAGAGGGTTATAGTTCAATAGAAATTTCACGTTACATCTAATCATCATCCAGCCTCAAGAGTCCACTGCTGAACATAGGCCTCTTCCTCATGTTTCCAACCCCGTCTATCTTGCGCCGCTCTCATCCAGTTTTTATTGAGTCTCTCGCAAAAAAGGAAAAAAATATATAATAAAGTATACGTATTTCTGACTATTGGCCGTCTTCAGTACGGTGCAGCCTAGTTAGAAAAGGAGCATGTTAACTTGGGAAGGGATCACTACAGGAGTACTATATATATATACACAAAACTCAAATATTTGGGTGTGCAGCGGAAGATAGGACAAAGAAGTACTCTTTTTAGTACTCTTTGTCCTATCTTCCGCTGCACACCCAAATATTTGAGTTTTGTATTCTATTTGATCAGCGTTGATGACAAGCGTTTATCGCTTTTTCAGTCTATATATATATATATATATATATATATATATATATATATATATATATATATATATATATATATATATATATACATCCCGCTATCGTTTTAAGCTCTTTTCACGTTGCAGTAATTTAGCATCACCAAGAAATTCTATCATTTTCTATTTATAAGTCGTGTATGTTCGTTTAGTGCACCTTTGTAGGCTTGGCACCGTTGTCGGTATTTCAATAATCCGATTTTTTTATAAATTAAATTTTTTACATCAAACCATCATTTTAACATTGGGAGGTAAAATTACTGTATTTGGTATCATTTTAAAGCCAATAGATGTTGCCAGTGTTAATTCTTAAATAATATTTGAAAACATAAAAATATCGATCGGTTTGGGTCAAGTTCAAATGAAGACATTGAAACTACCTGCCGGCCGGCTGGGGTCAACCAACAAGTTTTTTTATATCAATGTTCAGTTGTTATTCAATTTAGATATTTTTTCCCAGAGAGTTGTGTAGGGGAATATTTTACATATTTGAATTTCCAAGCTGTTTAATCGACGCTATCAGTGAATAGTTTAAGATAAATATTAGGTTTTTATGGGATTAGGTCAAAAATATTGGTTGTGATTGGGATGAGAATCACATTTTTAATTATTTAATGTTTAACATTTTAATTTCCATTCAGGAAATCGTTCTCAAAAAACGTTGTTTGTACAAAATGTGTATACACATTTTTACATAATTTGTACAATAAACAAGGTTAAATATTGGAAATCGTATTGTTAAATATTAGTTAATTAAAAATGTAATTTTCATCTAAATATCGACCAATAATTGTGGCTTAATCACATAAAAAAATAATATTTGACTTTGACCATGCCATAAGAAAGTAGTTCACGAACCTCGCTAAATAGTTTAAAAAAATCTTTTACAGAAATTTAAATTCTAAATAGTATGAGGGGAAGCCGACGAAAAATTCGTAAAGACGTACAGTTGATTTTGCTTTGTTTTTTTAAACAATCATAAAAGGCAAAAAAAAAATTTTTGCTTATAAAACGTTTTGTATACATTCTAAAGAAAAATAATTTAAATAAAAGTTGTAGACCATAAAAAGTTTTCTATGTAGAGAAATACCAAATTTAAATACATAAATAATTGAGATAATTCCAAAAAACCATAAACTCTAAGATATTATGTTTGTAGTAATTTATAAATGTTAATAACTTTGTTTTTTGACTAACGACAGGTAATATAGCTACTTGAAATCATGGCAATTGATGAGTTATTAAAGTGTGCTAAATATCAAGCAGATCAAAAAATATTTTACAATTTGTTTATCACAGAAAGCGATTATTTAAACAACTGTACTTGTCCAAACTCGTATGACTCTACAAGTATTTTGTAACTTGCAATCGATTCTTTGCGCTTTCAGTTTTAGGGTATATTAAAAAAACTTTTAACATGTTATTAAATTTTTTATTAAAAACCAGTTTGAATAGGGGACTTTTTAGTTTTTAGACCACTTAACGGTTTTTTAGTTTCTTTGACAAGTGAGGATTCGGTTATTTCTTCATATGGGCTATGAACAATTGTCTAGTCAAGTCAACACTATTATAGAAGTTACCCATACTTTTTCAGTAGTCATGCAGACGGTTCATCTTAATTGTCCCCATATGGAACATAAGCCCGAGAAAAGTCTTAAATTCTGTTTGTGTTGTCTCTTTCCAAAACACAATTCTCGATTTTTCTGAACGACTTTGTGCAAGTATTTTGTCAGAGTCACTTCCACAATTCATTTAATCTACATCGTCCTCGCCAGATGCTTCTAACAATGATTGTAATTCAGCAGTGGTCAATCTACGTTTATGTTCACATCTAGCTTTTTTAAATGTCGAAGGCATATCATTTACATCCATTTCTTTATAAATACTATAACTTACTTTTACGGAGGTAATTAACAATAAAAACGTTCTACTGGAAACTATCACCTTACGACTTCCAATACTATAAGGCCACTTAAGGCACAATACATTTTTACTCAATAATAGTTCCTGTATAAGTAAAATTGTTTTTTAATGTGCTTTATTGAAGCACACTAGATATATTTCAGTTTTGCCATTCACATCAAAACAGCCTTTCTACTAGTCAGGCTTCTTCTTAAAACTTTGTAACATCTTGTACACTTTCTTCTCTTTGTATTATCTACATCGCTTTGCCTTAAATGGTATTTTTGGGCGTAACTGGTCGTGAGGGTTACAACATTTCTTTATTTGTAAATGCCTTCGCGAACTCCAGTCTGAACTCAAGGATAGGTTGTCGCTTTTTTTACGTTTTCTATTATTTACCAACTAAGCATTGACTACTGCGGTATTAAATATTAATTTCATTGCCACTTTCCGGTACCACTTCAGAATTTTGCGTATTGGGCTTTGGTAAGAAGCCACTTGATCACTAAAATCAACACTCTTTTTCACCAAGTTATAATAGAGAATAGTTTGTGGTTTTAGTACTTCTGTATAATTTTTTTCTTCATTTGATTAAACCAACATACAACTATTATGTTTAAATGTTGCAAGGATAAAAACTCGTCTTTTGTCGACCCATTTTATCACTCGTAAAATCAATAATGGGGTTAAGTTTCATCGAGAGTTACTGGTTGCAACTTTTTTAATCGAGATTTTGGTTTTACATGTTTTTATAGTAAAACATCTGCACATGAATAATTCGTTTCTTGAACAACGATTTCAATTCATCGACCAATATTCTAAAATAAGGTGTTATTACGTCGTCCGGAATATTATAAACTGGTTCTCTTTCATAAAGCATTGGAAATATGGTTTACACTGTATATTATTATCTCTAGGTTAAATCCTATCATTTTAGGCTCCATATGTGATGATTAGACCTATAGCACCGGAGATACGCAACTAAGGCTCTTTTGACATAACATATATAGGAGCAAAGATATATACCTAAGGTTCTTTTGACGTGTTGATGTATTTGATTTCTACGTCGCAGTATTCTATTGGTTAAATGTTACCATTTGAGGTACTGTACGTCACAATTGGACTAATAGGATCGAAGATACATAACTAAGGCCCTTTTGCCAGGCTACTCTATTTAATTTTTGTATTTCATTGTATTCTATTAGTTTAATTCTATTATTTGAGGTACGAAACGTCACGATTGGACTAATGGGACCGCAGATACATAACTAAGGCTCTTTTGACAAGCTGATGTATTTTATTTTTTTATCTTATTGTATTCAATTGGTTAAATCCTATCATTTGAGGTACTGTACGTCACGATTGGGCTACTAAAAACGAAGATACGTAACTAAGGCCCTTTTAACATTTTGCTGTATTTGATTTCTGTCTCATTGTATTCTATTAGTTAAATTCTATCATTTGAGGTATCGTACGTCACGATTGGACTAATAGGACCAAAGATACATAATTAAGGCCATTTTGACATGCTACTCCATTTAATTTTTATACCTCATTGTATTTTATTTGTTAAATCCTCTTATTTGAGGTACAGCACGTCATGATTGGACTAATAGAACTAAAGATACACAACTAAGCCTCTTTTGACATTGTTCTGCATTTGATTTTTCTATCCCATTGTATTCTTTATATTAAATCCTATTATTAGAGGTACTATACGTCACGATTGGACTAATAGGACCGAAGATACGCGACTACGGCCCTTTTGACATGGCTGTATTTAATTTTTTTATTTCATTGTTTTCAATTCGTTAAATCCTGTCATTTGAGATACTGTACGTCACGATTGGACTTATAGAAACGAAGATATATAATTAAGGCCTTTTTGACATGCTGCTATATTTGATTTTTCTGTTTTATTGTATTTTATTGGTTAAATCCTATCATTTGAGGGGCTGTACGTCGCGACTGGACCAATTTTAGCGAAGATACAATAGGTAGTTGCAATATATCATCACCCGTTACTTTTAACCAAACATGATGCCAGAATGATTTGTGGATGAAAAAAAATATATACATATTCTTAAATTTACCATTTCGTTGTGGGTAATATTATATTCAACAGCGATGCCAAATTTCTGATGCTAAAATGATTGATAATGAAAGTGGGATATACATTTTCGTGTATATAATGGCAGCGAGTAAACGGTAAAACCCTGAACTAAATATATATAATATTTTCACTGTACCATCATTTTAGACTCAAACATTTTCTGGAATAAACTTGTATAACTCAGTAAGGGATAAAAAGAGAAAGCGGATATTTTAAAATACCAACACGGTATCAACACTCTAATCAATGAGATGGTTAAAATTTTTGTAACAAGTACAGGAAAAAAGTTATTAAGATCTTGTAAAGTAGCGTCGATATACAGGTGCTACTTTGCAAGACGATGCTAAATTGATGGTAAAAGCATAATGTATCGATGCGAAAATGATAGTAGGATATATATATATATATTATATATATATATATATATATATATATATATATATATATATATATATATATATATATATATATATCCTTTATATATACATATATTTATTTTAAAAATTAAATCTTTAATTCTTTTGAAGGTTTGTTCCCATCAACGTCTCCATCGAGCTCAGGAGACCGATGAGAACCGTCAAGCTAGATTGGCCCGAGAGGCACAAATGTAAAAAAAGAGCGATCGCAACGAGAGATACCCGAACAGCGACCAGAACGACAACAGCAATAATTTGCTTCCCAAAGAAATATACGCAACCAAAGGGTGCGTGTTGCAAAATAGCTTGCAGTAAGATGCATAAGCAATGCTGGATGATGAAGACGCAGTCACTGAGCATTCGTGTGGAACAATGGATGTTCGCCGCCAATTTTGTACAGCCAAACACGTCATCGCAGAACGGCTAACGGATGGAAAATTCACCATGTGTTGCCAGAAGGGAAAAGTTATAGTTCCCTGCAATCACTATCCGGCGCTTTTTGTAAACCTAATGACAGGAAATCATATCGTGAGTAAACGATTCATGGTAAATATAACGAGCATCAATAGTTCTTTCGCTTTTGCGTCTATGGGAGCAAACCTAGCTACTTCTGGTTACGGACCGTACTGCTTCCGAATCCATGGTCAGATTTACTATTTGACAGGGACGCTTCATCCAGATGACGGCCAGAATCGGAGGTTTGCTCAGCTCTATATCTTAGATCTATCTGAAGCAATTGCAGAGCGACTTCGAATGGTCAACAATCAAAATTGTGCTACCTGTCAACTACTTTGAGCAAAACGACGGCTTTGCCAAGGCCTACAAAATGTTCCGAGATGTAGAACGAGAAGCACAAAAGGAAGCTGCTCCTAATGGCAGAGAAGTTCCATAAATTGTCCTGGCCATCAAAGAAAATCGGAATCATGATTTCAGGTGATACGATAATCCAAGAATTTGTGAAGTTGCGGTTGTTTTTGAGAACGACAATGGAGAGCCACCCTACAACCGAGATATCCATCCATCTCAGACCGATGCTGCGATGCTACGTCTTCTCTGTCCTTTTTTATGGTGTTGAATCGTGGACCTTGAACGAAGATATGTGCAGAAAACTGGAAGCATTTGAGATGTGGCTATATCGGAGAATGCTTAAGATCCCGTTGACTGACCGAGTCACAAATGAGGAGGTCCTCAGAAGAATGAATAAGAACCGAGAGGTACTGACCACCATCAAATCCCGAAAATTACAGTTCTTTGGACATATTATGCGAAATGAATCCAGATATGCTGTCCTTCAAGCCATCCTGCAAGGAAAAATATTTGAAAAACGAGGGCCAGGAAGAAGAAAATCTTGGTTAAAGAACCTCAGAATCTGGTTCAATACAACATCTGTGCAGCTTTTCCGCGCTGCAGCAGATAAGATAAAGATTGCCATGATGATCGCCAACATTCGTAACGGATAGGAACATTAAGAAGAAAATCTTAGACCGAATCCTAATGATCCTTTAGCTCCAATAACTCAAAGGATCAATATCCTGAACAAAAACCTGGACGCCTTGGTGTATCCGATTTTTTATCCTAACGGAGAGATTAGATGGAGCGAAGACATACAACGAGTTGGGGAAGCACGACCACATCGAATCAATACTAAAATATTACTGCTATATCCTTTCTGTCAGGGATAGTTTAAATCCGCTGCTTAATGGAGGACACAGCAGTTTTTGGTCGATGCCTACGTCCGAATAGAAGCAAATCGCCTAAATTATGTGCGACTAAACCAAAGTGCGTTGCGAGTGGAGGATTACAACGTCATGCAGCAGCTAGCAGGTAACGAAGCTCAGGGTGGAGCAGTGATTGGACGGACCGTCATATTACCCTCTTCCTTTGAAGGAAGCCCCCGGAATATGCAGCAGGGGTTTTAAGATGCCATCGCCATTGTTACGAAATTCGGAAAACCTGACCTCTTTATCACCATGACCTGTAACCCAAAGTGGAAGGAAATAGTGGAGTCTAAGGAAACCTGGCAGAAAGTAAGGGGAACCACTAGCCCCTACGTGTCCGACACCATTTGAATGTGGCGTGTTACATAAATTAACATGGGGCTCCACCCTCCCCGTAATAACTGTGTTCCGGTACGTACACCCGTCCGTTATCCCCCCGAGGTGGAAAGGTGAACGCAGGTCGAGGTTCGACCTCGCACGTTTGACAGGTCGCCGCTGAGGAGCTCTCCTCTGCCACTCTTAAGTCTCTCAGGTAGGTACGTGCCGTAACCCCACGCCCTTAATGGAGAAAGGGTGTATCAGGGACGTGGCACGTTCAACTCTCCTTGGTTTTGTGGAATGAGAGTAGAGTGGTCCCACGAGAGGCTCGTCTCGGATACTAGCTAGGAGTGTAGACCGGTGTCCATAACGTCGAAGAGCCCTGCAAAGCTTGATTGCAGACCTGCATAATGGACTTTTTGGGACGGTTGTAGCCATCGTTTACGTTATTGAGTTCCAAAAGCATGGACTCCACCATGCCCACATCCTGCTTATCCTGGATGCTGGAGCATGGAGGATTCTGGCATTTCCCATGCATCATTAGTCCCATGCAATCATTAGATTGGCAGTCCACTTGCCTAATACCCATCCTATTTATTTTAATGAAGGGGAAGATCTGCAAAGTCGGCTTGCTAGAACATCAACACTAATAGCATGGTTCATGTTAACTGCAGATTCAGAACAAGCTGAAGCCCGAAATTTATTTTATGGGGAGATTCCCGAACACTACGTGTTCAAACAAGGAAGATGGTTCAAGCGTCAACGTGGAGGACACAGGGTGATTGGACATGTGTATACCGTTAGTCCATCTGAGGAGGAACGCTACTTCTTGAGACTTCTTCTTTTAAACGTTAAGAACGCCAAAATTCAAGATTTGAGGACGGTGAATGGAGTGGAACACGACACCTCTAAAAATGCTGCAGTTGCACTTGGACTGCTCTTGGTCGACAGGATGTGGCGATCCACTATAGAAGACGCCGTTTTATTTGCAATGCCAGCCAAGCTTCGCGATTCATTCGCCTAAATTTGCGTTTTTGGTACACCAACAAATCTCCGAGAGCTGTTCAATGAAGTGGCAAAACTTATTTGTAGGAGATCTTGATGCATCAACTACGTGGAGAAGATTTAGTTGTTTTGTCAGCGGCTACCACTGGAATTGCTGCCAACCTGTTGAAAGGAGGAAGGATAATGCATCCTTTGTATGGTGTACCAATTCCAATTCACTAAACGTCTGTTTCTAGAATCAAAATAACATCCGATATAGCAGATTTACTGCGAAGTGCAATATTGCTAGTTACAGATGAATGTACAATGACTTCTAAGCACGCTCTCCACGTTCCAAGATGACATTCAAGACAAGAATAAATTTCCGTTTGGTGGTAATTTTTTGTTTTAGGTGGTGACTTTCGACAATGCCTTCCAGTTCTTCCTCACGCAACGCAAACCGCCATTGTTGAAATCGCACTGAAGAATTCTCAACATTGGAATAACTTTACACGTCTTCCCTTAGTGAGTAACATGACGATGTCGACTACAGCAATTGGTTGCTTCAACTTGGGAACGGAACACTTAGAAATGAATAAAACTTAAGAGACGACATCATTGAAATACCCCCTGACAGTCGCGGCTTGAGAGACAAGGTCGGCAAGGTATTTTTTGTCTCCTCAGATAGGTATACCGTCTAATAAAGACTTCAATCATCATAGGAGATTTTTTGCTGTCTTGTTTTTTGTTTTCTGTTTTTGTTTTTTCCTATAAATTTAGAACCTAAACATGTTTATAAATTAACTCTAGTCTACGTTGTTTGGAAGTAGCAAAATGGGTTATAACGTCATCGTAAAATTTATTAGAGTTTTGGAGAGATTTTAAGTTTTTTTTCTATTGACATTTGAGACAAGCTTGACATTCTCTCTTGTTTCATGGTATTTCGACAATACGTTTTGATTCTTTTGAGGCAAGAGAAATCTCGTTCATTTGAGGCAGACGTTGGTGGTAATGAGAGAATTAATGACAATAATTTATTAATTTCGGTAACAGTTTGTTGTAATGAATTACAGTATATAAAATTATACATATCTTGTAACTTATCCCATCTTCCGAAAATATTTGGATCAGCATATAAAACTTTTAATTCATTTTCTAATTTTATTTTATTAAAGAATGATGGATAATTTTTAATTAACCTGTCTAATAAATATCTTGGAAATTCTTTGGCGTAACTTTTAAATTTTGAATCGTCAAAGAGGTCAAAGATTTGCAAATCTTCAAAATTCGAAAAACGAGTATCTATTTGCATAATAATAGTATCCAAAATTTCAAAATATACTTGTTTTTCGAGATCTGTTTCTGTGTCATGCCTTTGTCTTTTTTTTTGGGGGTTCTGAAATATCAAGCGAGTCCAAAACGTCACTGCGTATATACTGGAAATTACTATCATTACGAAAATCTCTGAGATTTTGCACCAGTCTTGTTATTCTATTTTTGGAATGAATAATGTCAGTTAACTTATTGTGAACAACATTGAATATCAAATCGGTTTGGGTAAACACTTTCTTAAAAATATGTTAAAAGAGTAATCATTTAATAAAGTTTTCAAGCCGATTGCTTCACGGATCGAGATATCATCACTTTCAAAATCGTCACATTCAATAATAAAATCAAAAACTTCCAAAAGCTGTTCACGAAAATCTGCTACAGTGAAAACTAACCGAGATTTAAAATTCGCGTCTGACAAACTGTTGGCATTTTTTTCGAAACAAACCGTTCTAAAACATCAGTCCGTTTAGGCGAGCTTGAGAAAAATGAAGCAAATCCGCTTAAACTGGCAAAAAAAAGACGACATTCTTTAATTTTTTTACATGTATCCTGCAAAACTACATTCATTCTATGCGCATGGCAGTGAGTAAATAAAGCTTGCGGTGCAATAGTTTTAACTTTTGCCTGGAGACCATTTAATTCACCAGACATCACGGCAGCGCCGTCATAAGTTTGCCCTACCAATTTATTTTTGATATCAAAAAATTTTAATCTGTCCTTTAAAACACCAAAAATATATTCTGCCTTATGGGTTTTACTCACGTCTGTAAAACCTGAAAATCTCTCATAGATATTACCACAATTGATAATTGTGAATGACATGCTATGTCGATAGTTTCATCTACAAGCTTCTAGTGAAAAGCAAATGGTTTCCTGAATCTCAGATTCAATAACGTTACTCAAAATGTAACTAATTGATTCTATTAATTCATTTTGGATTGTTTTACATAGACCGCTAAATGTCTTCGAGTCAGAAAGTAAATTAGAAAATTCCAAACAGTATTTCTTAAACATTTTTATTAGTTCTCTATAATTACCTTGATTTAACGAATGCTCCGATTCATCGTGTCCCCTAAAAGATAATTCCTGACAACTTAAAAAAATTACAATATCAATTAAACGACGTAAAACTGCGTGATTATTTTTTACAATTTCGTTATGTTTAATAACATTTTCACGTTGGGCATTATCTACTGAAACATAGATATTTTGTTTTCCAAATAAATCCAATTTAATCTGGCTGTAAGTATGATCTTTCGAAATATCATGTTATGTAAAGCCCTAAATAATTCCTTTAAATTATCGTAACCAGATTCACACTACGGATTTTGATATTTGCCCCTATTTGTCGAAAATAAAATGCAAGGCCAACAGAAAAGTTTGTTTTTTATTTCACTCCCGGTAAGCCATGAGTACTTGCTGTACCAATTATCTGAAAATGATCTATTACTTCCCTTACCCGCACTAATATTTACAAGCCGGGACATTTTAGGCAAAGGACGCCCCTTATTTTTAATAACAATTTGTTCTTCGTATGGAATAGATGAAAACCCATTATGCAAAATATAATTTACAATATCAGACTTATCAATACTTAACAGTTTCTCCCATGGCTTGCATTTTTTAGGTTAATTTACCTGAATTTGTTTACACTTTAATTAAAAAAAAAACTTCTAATATGTCAAAAACCCTTTAATCTTTAACTATTTACGGCAGACGTAACGTATCACAGTATTACTTTAGAAAATAAAAATTAATCACAGAAAGAAAGGCTAGTTCGTGCACTGAATATCACTTCACTTTACTACTTACGTTCTTATATGAAATAACATTTCATCCCGCGCTGGCAATGTACAGTTTGCGACCAATCACCAATCCCAATGAAGCATCGGCAAATTTAAATTTGCCGTACTTGGTAATTAAGTTCATATGGAAAGAAATGTATATTTGGTTGCTAATCAACTAATATTCCGTTGATTTTTACAAGTAAATCGTCAAGGTTGGGATCGGCTTGCCGAACACTCAAAACGTGCCTTTTTAAGAATTCACTGGCGGATGGATGTCTCCGATATCGGATCATCAATTTGAAAAGTGTCTACGCAGGGATCACTTAACGCTCAGATTGGACGAATTCTTTTAAAAACCATGAATAAAATTTAGTCTGGTCGAATTCTTTTAAAAATCATGAATAAAAGTTAGTCTTTATTATCTCACAGATATTTTTTTATTTCTCAAAAACAAATGACATCAACTGATTACCTGCCACAATTAATTATTGAAATACTGATTAAAAAAACTATAATATCTATCAACGGACCTTTGCTTTCGTTATCATCGGTACATGAACGAGTAGCGGACGCTTTGAAAATCAGTCTTCGCACAGTGACAAGAATAAAGAGTGAATACAAGACAGGGGCAGCTCTTACTACACCAGGAGAGTCACGTAATGTACAAAAAAAAGACTAATGATGTCAGCGATACTATAAAAGGAGAGATTAGAAATGTACTGTATGGCATGAAAGCAAAAGGAGAGCACGTTACAATTAAAGTTCTAAATACACAATTAAGAAACAAGCATCTCTATTACGGTTCTGATACAAGTTTGTGGCGTCTTATGAAAAATTGTGGGTTTTCATACAAACTAGAAAATAGTAGACGAGTGCTATGTGAGAAACCATGTATTGTTTCCAAACGACTGTATTTTTTGAGGCATTATATGAGAAATTTTTTAAGTCCAAGCCCACTTCAGTTCGTTTTTTAGATGAAACATGGATATTCTGAAAAGGGGCATATAAACGTACTTGGCAAGATGACTGTGTGAAAAGCATCAGAAAAGGACACGAAAATACAGGTAAACGCTTTGTTGTTTTACATGCCTCAAGTAGGCAAAGATTTGTTAAAGATGCTAGATTACTGTTTTCTACGAAATCGAAGAGTGCAGACTATCATGATTCTATGGATAAAGAGTCTTTTAAAAAGTGGGTCTCCGAAAAGCTGATACCAATGTTGGAGGAACCATCTCTAATTATTATGGATAATGCCTCATACCATAGCTCTTTAATAGAAAAGTTACCGAATGTCAGTTGGAAAAAATCGGACTTACAAGAATGGTTACGAGCGAAAAAAATAATTTTTGACGACGATTCGGGCAAGACAGAGCTATTGAGTCTTTGTCGCCAGAATAAACCACAAAATACCAGGTACGTTATGGACGACCTACTCCAAGGACATGGGCATCAGATTTTGAGATTGCCTCCATATCACTGTCAATATAATCCGATTGAGTTGGTCTGGGGCATTTCTAAACAATACTATGATCGTCATATTGGAGAACATGGACGTGGAGATGAAACAGTGAAAAAAGTTTGGGGCGCTGCATTAGCTGAGGCAACACCTGCAGTGTGGGCGAGTTGTGTTAACCATACTGAAAAATTAATTCAGGACGACTGGGCAAAAATGGTCACATATTCACTGATTAGCTAATTAATCAAGGTCAGTACGTTGTAACAGTTCAGAATTCGCTACAGTGCTTAAAACTTAAAAAATCATTTTTTAATTAAAGTGGGTTAAATAATTAACACTTTTTTGGGTATATTTCAAAATCCTTTTAAAATGTACTTTTCGTTATATCCTGTCCTATTGTACTGCAAGCTAGAAAAATACTTCTTCGCAATTTATACGTATATTCCGTTATTAGAAATTTAATGAAAAATAATTTATAATTTTCTTTTATAACTATTATTTCGTTTGACATGCTACATTTTGCTCCGCCACTGGAGGAGGTAAACGAATCGAGCTTAGACAAGGAAAGACAGATGAAACAACTTATTGCAAGTGTTTTTACACGCACACGCCAAGAACGATGAAAACGATTATACCACTAGTGTATTAGGTCACTCAGATGGGTTATGGTGAGTATTGTGACTATTACAAGATTATTCGGTGGACGCTGCGCTGTCCACCGAATAATCAGGCTCTTGTGCTCAGGTGTGCGAGGCTCACTGAACGTCGCACATACATATATTTCAAAGATTTAGGCGGCCAAAATTATATTTGGTGTAATTTTGGTTATATGTTCAATTAAATTAAAGGAAAAGTCATGAATGTGTTGCTTGTGTGAGTCCATTTCAAAAGGTAAAAGAAATAATATTATTTCTTTTACCTTTTAAAGGAAAAGTATATATTTTTTACAACAAACAATTATGTGTCACGTTATAAAAAACAGTAATCGTTACAACACACAAAAGAATGAAAACTCAAAATTAACAATAAAAAAAATATATTAATAATCATTATCTTGCGGTTCAGAGGTCTCCATTGACTCTCTGTTTGAGTTAGCAGGTAATAAAAGTGCAATCGTTTCAGATAGAAATGCCTTGCGTGAAGGTTTTTTTATTTGTCTCAAGCAACTAATGAAAGAATCTGAACTTAACAAAAGCCTATAATATACATCTAAGTTACACTCTTCCCTAGAAAACTTTCTAGCAAAATTTAACCAGTATGATCGGAAATGCTTGTTCCGGGCCTCTGCAGCTTCTTCTGATAACTGTCCTATTGGAAGTAGCGAATTTTTTATGATTTGGCTTCCATGTATCAATAGCTTGCGCATGGTTGGCGTCATTGGATGCCAACCGTAAAGTTCCACGTACAATTTTGCTGTTTCGTACGCACACATATCATATTTTTAAGCATCTACTTTGTGGCCACTTGAAACAGTTTCTAAAATTACCTTGAATCTGTAAATCATATCAAAGCTAATACCTGTAATGTCTGAAGCCAATTCGGGATTTTCAAAAAATCTGCGGCTTGTGTTGCCAAAGTTGGCTTTTTGCAAGTTGGCATGTGAACGAGTAGTCCGGTTTCATTCCGAAACCTCTCCTGAATTTCCGACTTCTTTTGGCCTTCTAATGCCTTTTCTTCTTCACTTTTTTTCCCTGTATTTTTTTACAGGTAGTTTATACGCGAGGCGTATAATACTTTCAAAAATACCGATACAAATCATTAAAGTTCTTTGAGGTAGCTCCACAAATGTAGCACTGGGATGTTGACCTTGTGTCTGTGACTGCGTTGCACACCTTACCATCAATCATACTCATTTTGAGTTGGTGCTCGAACGAAAACTCATCTTCATTTAACGTAACAATAGTATAGTTCAGTTGCTTAATAGACTCCTGCACATATTTTATCTCTTCTTTAGTTACATCCGTTGTTTTTTTTTATAAATCTAAATCGAATTGGCCGGCAAAACTTTGACGAAGAAAGGGTTGAATTTTACCATATAATTTTACTACCGTTTTTTCCACAAACAATGAGCAAAGGTACAAAGGAACTCATAAAAATTTTGGCATCTGAATCAGTATCATTATTGAAACTTTGTTTAAATTTTGATTGTTGAGCACCATCACAACCCCATTTGCAAATTATCATTAAAGACTCCCTCTCTTGCTCGTTAAGTCGAATTAGCACATCTTCTAGGTATTTTGATAATCGTGTCACGGTTAGATCCATTAGACAGGTTACTCTCTGCGCAGGTAGATGTAATTTTTAGAGATTCTTTTGGCGGATAGCACTCTTGTTTAGCTTTCAAAAGAACATCATAGCAAGGGAAATTTTTTGGATTTGTTGCTCTTATTATCTCATACTGCCGTCTCGATAGATCAGCTTCAACTAACATCTTGAGTGCTTGCAGAGGCGTCAATGGAGGTAGCTCATCCTTGTCGCAAACTTTACTGTACGCTTTTCTATATTTACTGGCCCGTGTTGGTGAGTTCGTAATGTCATTAAGCAATTTTGAGGCAGTCCTGTGTCCTGTTGTCTGCAACACATATTTAGCAGCGTGGACAATAGCTTCATTACCTACGGAGGCCCTTATTTCTTCCGTTTTCCTTCGTTTACTACGCTCACTTAATTCTCCAAAAGACTTGGGTGGTCGACCTTGAGTGAAAGCTGTTTCAGTGTGAATCCCGAATGTTCCCTCTAACCACAATTGGTTTTTTTTTTCAGGAAAACATCTAGGTGTTTATTTGCTTTTGTCCATCGTTACTTAATTTGTGATTTTATATTAGAATATCTTTGCTTGAAGACATCTTTAGCCTCTTGATTGTGCCCATAACGCATTAGGAGAAAATTCTCATAATAGTCAAGTTTTTCATTTAATGTTGGTAAAATTTGACTTTGTAGTTGACCAAATATGTATTGACGAGTCACTACTTTAGTACCCGATGCAGTAGGTACACCTGAACCAAATGAAAAACGAGTTTAATACAAAAAAACGCAAACTCAATATTTTGCTATATTTGACATAGAGCATTTCAAAGGGGCTTAGCTCAAAAAAGCGCGGCTGTTTTTTATAGAATTACTAGTTACATATGTCAAGTATATATTATAACAAAAATTATGACGGATGGATTAAGAAGTACTTTAAAACAGTTGTTGAATATAAATTGATGTAAAAAAATACATTATGAACAAGGTGATGTTTGTCGTGTTAAAAATTAATAATAGATATGAACTGAGTTATTTTGTTTTCGAAAACAATAGTTCTTACCTGTATTATTGCAATCCATCACAATTTAATCAAAACAATTAGGTTGAAATGAATAATGCGCTTAAGAAATTTATAAGTTTAGGAGAGCGTCGAAAACTAACACGTAAACACTCGTTCACTGTCAAATTCGAATGACAGGAGGCCAACTCCTGCGCTTAGGTCGCTGGTAGTGGGGATGTTATATTGTAGCTGGAACTGTTGACTCACCGGACCGGTTGATAGCTTACCGTTATTTCTACTTTTTTAAAATGACTTTTGGCCGCCTAAATATCTAAAATCTATGTATGTGCGTCGTCTTTATTTCGTCGCAAGCGTTCGACAATTCCTCCATGAAAGGGTCCTTAAAGACCTGACCATCTCGGGAATTTTTCAGGCCTTCCCGAAATTCTGGACAATCCATACGTCCTCTATTGTGTTCTGCATTACACAGAATATACCAGTGTTTTCCCTGACACTCTTTTACGCAGTTATTTTTTTCCCACAGCAATAGCACATATCGCCGCGGTCTGGTCTTGTGCAACTTGCTGTTTCATGGCTATAGGTCCAGCACTTACTGCATCTAATAACTTACAGACGTTTTTCTACCTGGCATCTATTACCACTCTGATATACCCTCTACCGAGGATAACTTCCTCCAGTCTCACAGGAACTACCAGTGTAGTTGCCAGGTGTCTCCTCGTAGCGGTCTTAAATCACTTCTTTTATTGGTGTCCTCCCATTTGCCCAAGATGACTTGTTCACTGAACGCCTCTTATTTTTTCTTGTTTAGTGGCGCTCGCTGACATGACCCTAATGTGTAGGGTAACCTACTTTCCTTCGTCCCCTAAGTGGAAGGCCTTCAACTCATTCTCCTTTTTATTTGGCGCGCCCTTAATATTGTTTAAGGCAGCTGATCCGTTTCTAGAGTGATTAGAAGCCTACCATATTTGGTACTCCTCATCGAGCTGACGGATTCTGTGGCCCCGGCAACGGCCGTTTATACCATTTGCAAAATCTGGTTGTAATCTCCATCCTTTTTGGAGACTATCATACCATAAGTGATATATAACACCACTTTACCTCCCAGACCGGGAGGTTTGGGGTTCCGGGTATCTGCCCTGTACAATCTTTGGATACTGTTATTTGTGTGTATTGGTGACCTCCACCATCAATCTGGTGAGGTCTTGTAATAATTTTTGGTATGTCTCCAATCCTTCCATAATAGAAAATTATTCACAAGACACTTTTTATTTATATATTTCATTTGACTGTCTACTCATTCTTCCTTTTTATCCCCGTAATGTAATTTTTAAATGTAGGTTTGGAAGGCAATTTATCATCTTCCTTCCCTCGCCACAACTCTCGTCTTCGTTATTAGTTTTTTGTGTTTTCAAAATTCATATAAATCTCACGTGAAGCTAGGGAAATACGGTCCATTCTCACAGAGCCCCGCATGTGGGAATAAGGCTTTTTACTATAGGGTTCCGCCCGTTTTCCCCAAGGAAACTTTTCGGAACCACGTTTGTAGCATGAATTTTTCCCTTAAATATCGAATATTTAAACAAAGTTCTGAACACTGAGTGTCCAGAAAATTATCAACATTATAAAGACACCAATAATAACGAAGAGAAGAAAAACTATAAAATAACAAAGATGGTTGAAGACTTCTACAAAACCTTGTAGAGATCACAAAGTCAGACTAATGAACTGACAAAAGAGAATATCAAAAGAAAAATAAAAACGTGGAATCAAAGGTACTTCCAAATATAGAGATTCAAAAACAAATAAACTCCAGGACACGACGGTATACTTACCGAGCTTTTAAAAACAAGCAAGAGAATAACAATCCCAACACTAACAGAGCTATTTAATAGATGTCTCCATAATAGCAAAGTCCCTAAAATCTGGAACGAGAGTGTAGTAACACTCCTTCATAAAAAAGGAGGCACATGTGACCTACAGAATTATAGACCTATATCGTTGCTAAGTGAAGTGTACAAACTGTTTATGAGAATTATTAACAACCAGCTGACTTCCGCAAAGAATCATCATCATCATCATGCAACCTCTTCTGTCCACTGCTGGACATAGGTCTCTCCCATTTTTCGCCACTCTTCACGGTTCTGTGCTTCTTGTTGCCATTTCTTGGATATTCGTCTAATGTCGTCCATCCAGCGTGTTGGTGGTCGTCCTCTGCTGCGTTTGTCTTCTCGTGGGCGCCAGTCAATTAGTTTCTGGTCCATCTTGTGTCTTTCAGTCTCGCTATGTGACCTGCCCAATTCCATTTCAGCTTGGCTATACGTTCGACGACATCACTGATACCTGTTCTTTTCCTTAAGTCTTGATTCCTTATTTTGTCTTTTTTTGTCACGCCGAGAATTGATCTTTCCATGCGCCTTTGTGCCACTCGCATTTTTAGTGCTGTTGTTTTTGTGAGCGTGAGAGTTTCTGCTCCTATGTCATAATAGGAAGAACGCATTGGTCAAATGTCTTCCGTTTCATAGCTTCCATTTCCGCAAAGAATATAATACATCAAACCATTTGCTGACAATGAAAAATTGATAAAGAAGGCAAATAAATACCAACTACCCATATTTATTGCCCCACTTTTATCCTTAATTTTATTTGTAATGTTACTCTGTGTTCAATCACAAATTAGTCCATTAATTTGTAATCTCAGTATAATTGTAAAACATATCGATTAGTAGCTTAATTACAGTTTGTTCAACTTCCTGAATATAGCCAGAGAGCACCAGAGAACCTGAATAGCAGTCCTTGAGTCTACTGTTCCAGCTGTTGGGAGGTGAAGAAGCTAGCGGCATCCAGAGATCCAGCTCCCTAGTTCCAGTTACAGTTGTAGGGAGGGAGGGGGGGGGGGGCAGTGTTTTCTAGTTCCACTTAGTGCCACATAAGTGAAAATCGTTTTTGAATATTTATTCTCATTTGGAGCAGATTTTTTTTTGATAAATTAAAAAAGATTATTAAAGAAACATATGCTTAAAATTTGTTTTCAATTCTTTCTCGAAATATTTATCCTTTTATGTCTATTTAAAACAGGAATATTTAATTAAATTTAAACTAACTAAATTTAATTAAATATTACTGTTTTCTAATTTTGTCAAATCTAATATTTTAATTTTGATATTAATTATTTGATAATTTGAGTCTTATATTTGATTTTCTATAAATAATATCTTCCTGGCATATTTAATAAATCAACAGTTATTTTTATAAACATTCTTATAAACATCATAATTTCTACATATTTCCTACTTGCATGTTTTTTTTTAATGAAATAAAGTTACGTTTTTGGTTACAAGTGATAATTACATTTAAAAATGTACTATTACTGTGGTCATCAAGTTGCAGGCCAGTTTGTTGAGGTAGGTTGTATCTTGCTGAGATAAAAATACTCAATTAAATTTAGGTCAAGTTTATACATACGTATAGAAATGCAAAATTTATACGCGCAACAAGAGAAACTATGTCGGCCAAGACATACCTAGTTAAATGTTTAACCAATGTTAAAAATATAACAAAGAAAAAAGACAAAAGACTATTTAAACATAAGGTTAAAAACACTTGACAAATTGTATAGCGACTTTGAAGAGCAAAACACTGAAATTGAAGAAAAGGGTTCAAAAGATGATAAATATTTTACATCTAAATATTACGAGCAAGTACAAAAGAAATACGAGGAAAGAAAAAAGACGTATGGCTTGAAAAAATGTTACAATAGGTTTAACACTAATTAAACAGGTGAGAGGTCACGATGGTAAACCCGGACAACCGTATTTTTTCAAAGTTTGAACAATGAATGACATTAAACATTTCCATGGTTACATGTATGAATCTAAATCTAAAATACACCCGGACAATCTCATACTGAACTGTTGCACAGGAAATAAACCGAAGAGAGGAAAATCCAATCATGCTCAAGACTCGATCCAATACAATGTTCGTTTGAAAAATGAAAAACTGATACGAGTATGCAAAAGTGCATTTCTAGGCATCACTAATTTTAGTGCAAACCGAGTGCAAAGAATACTTAGAAATTTTATAACAAATGGAGAGCTTCCGAAAGAACGAACAGGAGGGGACCGAGTAGGTCGCAAGAACGATTAAAAACGTAAATATATAAAAGACTTTATAGAATCTTTAACATGTGTAGAATCTTTAACATGCATATAATCTCACTATTGTAATAGCAATACTAGTGTGCGCGTCTATTTACCATGCGAGTTAAAAATTTTAAAAAGCTTTATATTCACTATCAACAGCGAGTTCCTGACAACATGTTAGAATTAGTTATTTTAGAAAATTCTTGAATGCAAATTACAATCTTGCGTTTGGAACTCCAATTATAGATTGCTGTTCAACGTCTGCTGAAAAAATGCATAGGTTGACTACAGAGAATCGTGTTCATTTATTAAAGGCAAAAGCGTTCTTCCATCTCTTGAAACATTTACAACCAAACACAGTGTCATTTTCCTTTAACTGTCAGAAAAATTTGACTACAGAGAATCGCTTTCATTTATTGAAGGCATAAGCGTTCTTCCGTCTCTTGAAACACCCAAAACTAAACACGGTGTCATTTTCCTTTGACTGTCAGAAAAATTTGGCCCTGCCTCGATTACCAGATCAAGCTGCACATTTCAGTAAGCAAATAAGTTACAACAACTTTACTATAGTGTCTGGAACGTCTAACACTAAGTTAACACCTGCAAACGTAAACGCGTATTTATAGACAGAAATTGATACTCAAAAAATGCGAACACAATAGCTCGGTAGTTACGTAAGCTTTCTGACATAAAAATTAGCTTGTTCGCTGATGAGTGCAGCAGACAAAAGAAGAACACAACTATGATGACAATGTTAGCCTGGTTTCTTAAAGAATCTCCAGAACGTATTAAAAATATTGAGCTCACATTTCCAATTGTAGGGCACTCTTTTATTCCCCCAGATAGGGTTTTCGGCTTAATATTGAAATGTAAATGTGTCAAGTGCCGTACGATAAATAAATAAAATGCAGACAAATGCAAAAAAGAGAGGTAAACTGGAAAAACTCACCCACAAGAATTGGAGGATACTTTGCAAAGAGAAATAAAGATTACTCAAGAATTATACTATGCAGTAGAGATAAAAACACTAAAGAGTGGAAAACCACTTAACGGGAAGTGTAAACTATTAATCTTACTACCCTATGTGGATAACCATTGCATATTGCGGGCAACAGGGAGACTTAAAACATGATGAAAAACATCCCTTAATAACACTCAATAATACCCAACAAAAGCAAATTAAGTAAACTAATAATACAACATTGCCATACAAAAACGTTGCATGGAGGCCTACAACAAACTGCACTACATAAAGAGAAGATTTTGGATCATGCACGGGAAAAGAGCAGTGTGAGAAGAAACAAAAACTTGTCTCAAATGTAAAAGATACAAGACTGAAACGGCTCGACAATTAATGGGAAGTTTGCTGATAACGAGAGTAAACCAAGCTCATCCATTTGCAAAGACTGGTGTAGACTACGCCGGGCCAATCAAAATAAGAGCAAGCAAAGATAGAGAGTATAAGAGCTATAAAAGAGGACAGTGCAGCCACATATACAGTGACATGGAAAAAGCTTTGTATGAGTAGCAAACCTGTTATTCCTAGATAATGAGAAGATGAAGGTATCATTAACAGACACCTTAACAATATTACAAACGCATTGGCACTTTATACGTGAAAGCGCTGTGAAAATTATGAAATATATTAAAAGAGAGTAATTGGGGATAGTGCCTTAACATATGAAGAGCTAAACACAGTGATACCTCAAAGAGAGGCATCATGAGCTCCCGACATTTATGCCTTGATAGTGAAGATACAGAGAACAGAATAATAATAACCCCAGGACACTTCCTAATTGGGAGAGAACTAATTTCAGAAACTAGGGAGGAAGAGTTGAACACATATACGAATATGCCACAAAGGTGGAGGCAGTTAGAAAAAGTAAAAAGAGATTTTTGAAACAGTTGACATGATTACTTGTCAAATCTACAACAGCGATAGAAATGGCAAAAAACCGTCTAAACCTGGAAAAAGAAGAAGTGGTGATAATAAAGCAGGACGATACTTCGCCGGGGAAACGGCTACTAGCGAAGATAATCGAAACACATCCCGTAGCCGAATTTTTGACAAGAGTCGTAACAGTTCAAAAGGCAAACGGAAAGTAACTACTCGTCCTATACAAAAGTTGATACCAATAGTATGAGAGCCCACCTTTCGAAAGACAAATAGAGTCGTAGTATGTGGAAAAAAATGTATGTTTTGTCTACTAATTTTAGTATTTTTGAAACCGTCAAACGCAGACTTATACAAGATTTATGCCCCATCCCCGGATTATATTCAGAGCATCTTAGCGATGTATACATAGATCGAGGGATATTTAGAATAAAAACTCATCTAGAAAAGAAAATAATTTTAGATGATGAACGAACGATAGATTCAATGGTAGAATCTCTGGAAGATATATGTAAGGCTAGCAATATAATAAATTATGAATCACTATTGAGTCAGCTTAAAGAAGAACAAGAACGGGCAAAAATGATAAGTAGAGCATTGGATCTGGAAGTTAAAAGAAGGGCAAAAAGGGGACTTCTAGGAACAGTCCTCACATCACTATTTGGAGTAAATGATGAAGAATACAGGGACATCGATTCCTTGGACGAAAATCAGACGGAAATAAAAAAATCAAATCAATAGAAGATGATGTTAGAAACGATAGCTTCCATTAATTCTACAGAAGAAAGTATAAATGGACATTTAAATAGGTTCCGAGAAGCACTGATAAAAGGAACCAATGAAATGTCCAAAGGCCTAAGTGATGTCTCATATAGAGCTGACACATTAGAAAATGAGTACATACGACTGAAGGTGGAAGTTATATATAGGCCTTTGACCGCGCAATGGAACATGAAAGAGAATATACGAACACATACGAGAAAATATTAAATCTTCATTAAAATCATGGGCACTTCATAGATATTATAAAACCCGGACAAGTTTCTTTCACAAGGAGTAAATATAAGAAGGCATCCAATAATAGATACAGTTGTACAAAATGAAGGAGACATCGTCATTATTGGCTATTTCCTAATAATTGATAACACTAGATACAACCTACTGAGAGTCACAACTCTTTTATTGAGGGCTATGATGTATCATTTATGTGAAATAATTACATGGTGTAAACTCCGATTTTAACACATTTATGTAAAAATTTCCAAATCGGTATGATATTATAAGAACTACGTATAACGGATTGCCTATCTTGATATGTAATTTATCTATATGTAAATGTAATTTTTAAGCTGCCTAAAATTACGTCCGTTTTCGCTCTTCGTTAGGTTATGTTATTGTATGTAATTTGTGGAAACAATTTACTATTTTTTTATAATTATAATAAAATGAACTAATGGCTTCAATTAAAAAGAAGACAACCAGGAAATAATTGGAAGTGATGTTAGACTTCATAAAAATAAATAGTGCTTACTGGCAAAATAGTCAAGGAAGGCTAAGAAAGTAGCCCAATTGTGAGATGAATTTGCTATCATGGTAAATACAGTAGATGGTGGCCCTAAAAAAACAGCAGAATGATGAAGACATGTAAGAAAATTAATTTCTGTTACTATCAAATTTAATAAATGCTAAATTTTTAGGTGTTCAATGAGTGGAAGATTTTGCAACTCATTTCAAAGATTCATCTTGGGGAGCCCCAGATTATAAATACATTTAATTTTAAAGGTAAAGATTAATGATTGATGTATTATGTTTATTATGGTGTATAATATTTTTCAGAAGGAAAAGGAAATCAACCTGTGAAAATTAAAAAGGCAATAGTTTTATTTAATATTCTATAAACATATCCTTTATAAAATTATATCTCAATTATGGAATAAACTGAACATAAACATTTTTATTTAACAATTTTATAACTCAAAATTTTTTAGCCGCTTTGTAATATGTTTCAGATTTTTTGTTTTGTCTTGATCTTTGTGTTATTCTTTTTGATTTTGTAACTAATTGTAACATAAATACCTACATATCATTATGGCATATACTAATTATAAACACTTTTATTTAACAATTTGTTTTTATTTTACAACACGATGTTTGCAGCAATAATACTTCTTCATATTCTCTAACGGTTATGAGCACATTTGGACCATTTTGTAATATATTTTAGTTTGTTTTACCATTATCATTAGTCAACATCAATGCATCACAAGAATATATGTTTCCAGCTTTAACAGGGCTGTAATGTAAAACCCTGTGCTTGTGCAAATAATTCTTTGGGACAATCCTCCATTCACCCCTGTGTCTACCAACTCTTCTCTAGATTCTAACTCCAATAGATTTTAAATCATCCTCTAAATTGTCTTGATACCTAAGTCTTGGGTCTTCTTCTGGTTTATTGTCCCATCAGCCCTCTTCTGTTAAAAACCTTTCTGACTGTTGCACCTACCTCTTGCCTGATGAAATGCTCTATCCATGTAAGGTATGCTACCTTAATTAATTTTATGTCAGGTTCCACAAAGGTTCTATACAACCCAAAGTTGTAATGCCTGTGCCACAAACCTTGTTCTTTGTAGTAGTATATTTTAGGTGTATTTGTAGGTTTACTTTGTGGTATATTTTAGGTTTGTTTTAGTTTTTGAAATTGTATTCTTTACTTGTATGTTTTAATTTTCCAAGGGTTTTAACAAATTTTGGACTAATTTGTAATATATTTTAAATTTGTTTGTTTTTAACTTTTTGCAATTAATCGTAACATACAGGTTTTATGTTTTTAAACAATTTTATAACACAAAGTTTATATATATATATATATATATATATATATATATATATATATATATATATATATATATATATATATATATATATATATATATATATATATATATTGATTATATCTCATATAATCATATAATTATAAAATAAACTGAGGATAAACATTTTTATTTAAATATTTTATAACATAACATTTGCAGCGATAACACTTCTTTATATTCTCTAAGGGTTTTCAAAACATTTGAGCCAGGTTGTAATATATTTTTTATTTTGTTAGTGTTGTGTCATTTTTGTAATTAATTGTAACATACATGATTTATGTTTTTGTTTTTAACAATATATAAACATTTTTAATTTAATATGTTATAATACAGTTTGCAGCAATATAATATCTTCGTATTATCTAAACATTTTAGAACATTTTGAGCCACGTAGTAATATGTTTTAGATTGTTTGTTTTGAGCTTTTTGTAATTAATTGAAATATTAATAATTTATATCACTAAACTATACTAGATTATAAAACTCTATCATATATATTATAGAATGATGAAATATCACTAAATTGTAAAATTATATTACTATATTTGATTATAAAACTATATCACTATTTATCATTGTGAAATAAATAAATTATGAAAATATTAATAAGTTTTTGTTTCACTACACAAAGTTTGCAGCAATAACACTTCTTATTCTCTGTGCTTCCAACACCCAACCATTTGTTTTGATTTGCCTCCTTTGGAATCATTTCTATGAGAACTACAGCCTGTACTTCATCTTTTTCGCCATTTTGGCACCAAGTGTTCCACTATCCCTGCATTTATTTCTGTTAATACTTTACTAAATGTACTTTGTTTCATTGAAAATAACAGGTTGTTAGCAGAACATTTTTGATAACTTCCATTTCCTACAAAATTAAGTAGGAAGAGAACCTTTAATTCTATTGCAATTTAGTTAAAGCAGAGCTGGTAATCTATTTCAAATGGGTTACTGGTGTCCCGTAACTGACGTTGCTCTACATTTACATAATTTCTTTCTGCCACATCATTCAATTATTCATTGAGTAATAACAAATTTACAAAATCCATTTTTTCAAAAACAAACAAGAAGCCAAAAGTTAGGTTAATTTGAATTATCTGACAAATCTTCAGGATATAACAGATCCGAAAATAACGTTTTATGTAATTTTCTGCTGTGGCTTGGCCATTTTACGCATAGCAACGCAGGGCATGATACATCATACCGTTTTTACACATTATGTTTTGAGAACTGTAATCTAATGTAGGTTTTCTGAATTTTACACTAGTATGTAATTATTTACGTAAATGATACATCATAGCCCCCATTGTCTGTGACAAGAGGCGTTGTTCGCTCGTTATTGGTCCCAATGGATCTACTTGCAGTAATTATAATAATTTACACTATTTTGAAGTGACATATGAAGATAAAGAAAGGTGTATAGAATTAAACAAAGGAGAGTTGGCATGTTCACCTATGACAATCATTAATATAGATCAATCCAGCCAAACTGTATCTTAAATGAATTGTATGATAGAACTCCCAACACCACCTGCAATATAGTAGAGTACATGATAAAGGAAGCCAGTTGGTTGAAAATGAGCCCACTGAACCTCTGGCTAGTCATTCCACCATACGCTATAAATTTAGCTATAATGTGTGATGGTTCTCGATCTGAACATATAATATAACATTACTCATACCCAGTAATATATTGGAAACAGCAATTGGAAGTTACTTAAAGACTCCTGTCAGCCACATTGAAGAGCTTATGCAGAGGCCAATAATAAAACAGATCATCAAATATAGTACTTGAGGCAGAGCAGTTGAACCAAGACATATGAAAACACATGTGGAAAACCATTGTCAACCATCAGTGGATTCCTCATTTAACCACAGTCCCACCTAGATCAGTTTCACTTATTTTCTTATTTAACTTGTATAACTAACTAATATAGATTTGAATTAGATAGTATAACTGAATCATAAATTCTAAATATTTAAGTTATAGGTAGCACTGCTCAGGTGGGATAATTCAAAAACCGAGTAAATTATTATTATGATGTGATGAAGTGTTGATTATTTTAAACTATTAATATTACTTTATATTTAATGTATTTAGACATTTTCTATTGCCTGGTTGTCTGGTTCTTATAGAGTGAAAAATATGTTCAATCATAAATTAGTCCATTAATTTGCAATCTCACATTAATCTTAATTTCCTGAATTTTTATAGTTTCACAGTGTATACTTGTGAAACATATATATTAGTAGCTTAATTACAGTTTGTTCAACTTCCTGCAAAGTATAGATTGCCTAATAGGTATGTGAGGAAATGCTTGCAATCATTTCCTCGGTTCAAATTATTATATTTGTCAGCTTTCAAAAGTCAAAGGTTTTTGTTCTATGCAGAGGAAAACAAACTTATTTGGTGAATTGTAGCATTTTAGTGAGATTATAAATATAGCAGTCGGGACGCAGTCTATTATGAATTTTTACCTCGACAACAACTATAGTGTAAAAATTCAGTAACTGTCAATAAAACTATATTTTACTCCACGACTTTTTAACATTTTATTTTATCATCATCGATCGAGAAGAATCTGACACAGGGAATTAGAAACAATTCGAAATTATAATTACATATGAATTGTCCAATATGTTCTGATCTAAACTGAAATGTTCCGAAAAACATGATAAACATAAGCTTAAATTGTAAATGCCTTTTTTTCATGTAACTACATTGTTGCTGAATATATCAAATAACACTATAAAAAATATACAGACAGAATAATAAAAAATGTTAAATATAAATAGTGTTTGAATTGGATTGAGCACCTACAGTTGCAGCAACTACGTATTATAGCCTACAAAATATGAGGATACAATACTTGTCAATAAAGGGGTACCTTGCAATAGAAGAAACTGCAATAACTTACAGACAAACAACTGAAAACCTGACTGATTTTTTTTAACAGAAATTTTATTTGAGAGATTTATTCAAGATTTGCTACATATTATTAAATCAAACTTTACATTTATTCACTTTATTTGTTCTTAAGAAACTATTGCAATAATTTTAAAGAAATACTGATTCTTAAATTTCCTACACCATACAGTAAATAAAAATAGTTATTGAAACTGTAAAATACATACTTTTTACTTTGATTTTAACCCTGCAGTCGTAACACACTGTCTCTTAGGATGTGCCTTCAAATAAATTAAGTTAATTCTTTTACCAAAAGAATGTGTAAGCTGCTCATCATAATAACTTCCTAACTTGAGTCAACCTTTCAGCATGTAATGTGTTCAGTTGCTGACAAGTCTTTACCTGTGCAATATCAGCTACTGTTTTCGAAACCTGGTCTCTCACACTATGGCTACTACTCACGCCTAATATTTTTAAGTTTAGAGGTAAGTTTTTTTTATAACATAAAAACATGCTGTCAGGGAATTTTAATGTCTCGAGAAATACAAGAAGGTGGTCAATTGTACTTTTTTACACTCTCAGGAATTAATAACTATGTTATTTATAATTTCAAAATTAAAGAAGATAATCTCCTACCTCAGAGAGCTTTCCTATATACACTTGTCAATCAACTGACACATGCACATATACTTGGAGGGTCAGCTGATATTCACTTGCCTAAGAGAATGGGGGGGGGGGGGGAATTGAAAGAACTGACTGGTGCCTCAGAGCCCAATTTAAAACATGAACTAAAGAAAACAGGAGCTACAGGTTGTATAATGTGTATGTGACTGGAAGAAAAATCGAAAAACTAGATTCGATTGTAGCAAGTATACAGTATCTTTGTGCCTTAAACACGAGATAACACACAAAGTGCATACAAAACACAGATCAAATGACCTAGTTTTATTTTTTGTTTAATTTTTGTCCAATTATACATTATTGACATGTTTAAAACCAATCATTTTAATTTTTGAATAATAATTCATGTTATTTAAGGTGTTTCACATATTATAATGTATACTTAATAAATAGGTATTTTAAAAAAGAAAAAAAAATATTTTTTTTTCTCCAAATAAAAGGCTAAAACATAAACACAGTTTGAGAGATAGTGGTCACAACTGGTGTAACTTTTTTCACATCCCAACTGCAGGGTTAAGAATAAGGCACCTCAAAAAGTCAAATTTAACTTTCTAATCATTAAATAAAAGTGATAATTGTGAAATTAAATTAAGACTACAAGTATAATGTTGATGTATTATAATTAAGTGATCATCTCTATGGGTACCTACCCTGATGCTTCTGGTGGAAACCTGACAATAACTTTACCCATTTCTGCAAAAGGCAAATCAACAAATTTTCCCTCCTGATTTCTATTACCGACATTGTTATTTTTTTCATGATTAAGATGCTTTTCTGCTTGTGTCAAATTAGCTGCTACATCTTGGGGTAAGTCATTTAAAATGTTCATAACAGCTTCTTGTGCATGTATAAAGTCATACCAACGAACAATATTACCTGGTGCTGATTTAGATTTGATTAAATTACTCCATTGTTTATTTCCTGAAATAATGAGTTTTTTACTTACATGAAAACAAATAAATTGGGTGTGTATATTAGGTTGTATAACATCAGTAAATGTTTTTTTGCAAGTGTTCAGATACACATATCCCTTGGTCATTTACATTTAATGTACTATTGATAAATTTTCAGGTTTTATATTTTCATCACATTTTCAGCAATACTTAATTTGGATCTTGTTTAATGAGTAGTTTACGTAACACTGAATATTTTCAGTACACTAAATGCTGAGTACCTAAGATTATCATACTAAAAATGTCTAATAACTACAAAATTAAAATAATATATTTAAAGACTTTTACAATGCTTTGTAAATTTCCAGTTTCATTTTTTCTTATTTCATCAAAATATTTGTTTTCTTACTCTAGTGCTTACTTTTTCCTAGATATTTTGCTTATTGTACTTAGTAATTAAAGAGCAATAAAGATATAAAAAAATAATGAATATATTATTTTTCTTTTGCCAATGAAAGCAGTCTGCTACAGTAAGTTTATTTGAGCTATTAATAGCCAGAGGTAGGATTTTGGAAACAAAGTCTAAAGAATATTGCGGTGAAGGTAGCTACAAACAATGCATAACACAACAAGATTCGTGTTTGGTGGTGTGGAATTTTACATTATAAATGAAACATATGCAATTAATAGCAATAAGATATATATAAAAATTAATAGTTTAGAATTACCACAAAAGAAAAAGTAAATAGTTTTAAAACAGTAGATAGTAAAATTTCAGTATAAATAGTAAAGTTAAAAAGATAAATCTGTATATCTTGTGAAAAGTCTAAGTAATCCCTGGGATATGATAACAGTGCTATCCAAACTCATAACCAGTAATGACAGACAGACATCAGATCAGACATTTTAAATAATACACTTCTACTTATTTCTTAGGGGTTGCAGAGGCTGTATTGTATTTCTTAGGGATAACAGAATTTTTGAGCCTATTCCCCATTCCTCATAACCATATGTTTGATTGATTTAAAGTACATTTGTAATTAAAAACTTCAACATTTTCATCACTATGTCATTTTAAGGTCATAATAACTTAAATTATGAGTGCTCAAAATATGCATCTTGATAAGTACTTACTATATAAGCTACCAAATACAACAAAATCAGCAGCAGTAATTCTTTTACCAACCAAATAAGTAACTGAACTTAAAACCTTATTTAATGTTTCTAAAACACCAGTAATTTCGCTTTTATAATTAAGTGCTCCAAGGGAAAGCATTAACCAGTTATCTACTTCTGTTTTTTCAAGAGCTGAATGTCCATACAACTGGGGATAAAATGATCTGGCAATAGTTCTCACTACATCATTGCTATTTTTGCAATTCGTATTTTCGACAACTGTGTCCGAACCCCATGAAATTTCCAAGGGGACGTTTTTAACTAATTTTACATATTCAGCAAGAAATAAGCCTCCTAAAAAAAGCATGTTAATAAATTATTAAAGTAATAGCCTTAAACTCACCTAAAGGGGGGCTAGATTTATTAACACTTATTTTCATTGTTTTCATTTCCTGTTGAAAGGAATTTTAAATGGTTCCAAAATTGTGCAATCACTTAAAGCTGTTCAAGTTAAAACGAAAAACTAAAAAGCAGAAGCAGAGTAATAGTTGGTAATAGCACGGGCAGTGGGAGGTGGGCCAAAGACCAAAGACCATTTACACCAATAGACGTTTCACGCAGATGACCAAGGTCAAATATAAAATTGTATTACCGATATCCATCAATAGATGTCGCGATAATGAGGTATTTTCAAAGAACAGTAACAATCACGGTAACAATTGTTCTATGGTATCTGTTTGATGACAGAGTCGAAATGTTTGTTAGTGTTCTATGACTTATGTTTATGTTACCCGGTTTAACAGTTTACGTTTGTTTACGTTCTCCATTTTATATTGTTTTTTAATCTAATTTGGTGTTTATTCTTCCTTATATCCGTATTATTCTTATTTATAGTTTGTATTTTTAGTGTTAATTAGTTATTTAGTGCGTTAATTAGTTGTTTAGTGTGTATATTTGAGACTATTATTTAACCAATTATTTTTATTGTCGATCAACTTGTTGGAGGTAAGTTAATAAAACGATTGGTTCTTGGATTGTATTTATCCTAATTAAAAATCTTCTATAGGCGTCAACAAAAAACCATGCCATTCTTGGTGAACTGTTGTGTACCACAATGTGGCACTCCTGATTCTTCACCAATACGCCACAAATTTCCAAGACCCACTATTGATATGGAACGGTTTCGAAAATGGGTAGAGAATATCAATAATCCAGAATTGGCAAATATGAATCCACAGACCATATACTCCAGGAAAAGAGTGTGCCATCGACATTTTGAACAATTATTTTGTTCTTCAACATCGCATAGACTTCATCAAAATGCAGTTCCTACATTATACTTAACTGGTAAGTCTGATACATATACATCATTCCACCAAACAAAGTTTATATGCCAGATTACTTTCATAACCTCTACAGTTTAATCTTCAAATTATTGTTAATTTTTTTTATTAAATTGCAATAAACACGAAAACACTTAGATTTGGGAAGAATGAGTAAATGTCCTATATAATGTAAATTTGTCTTTACTGTAAAGCAGTTGATGTCATTGAAGCAAAATGATCAAATTGGTTGGAGCACATTCTATCTTTTTTCACATATATTAAAAACATACTCCACATAAACACTCAACTCAATCTATTTATAAAGTATTCTTCTACAATAGAGAATTTCTTTTCACCAAAACACATGATTTGCTACATTTTTCATATGGCAGGATAAACTTTGCTTCAATCAAATAAATGTTCAATTGTAATAATAATACAACCTTTCATTCAAGTTTGTATTCAGGACGATTTTAGATGGTTAGCCCTACTTATTGTATTTTACAAAAAATTATGGAATAAAACAAATTGAAAGAAAAATGCAGCATATTGTAATTTTGGTATGTCAAAATAAATACAGTTTACAATACAAAAATAATATACTCTAGTTAATTAGAATTAACTTTAATATATTTTTCTGTAAGTTAGTTAAAGTAAGTAAGTTTCTGTTAGTTTAAAATTTTAGTATCCAAGAAAGGTAAATGGGTTGACTGTCTGACTATTTCTTTAATATAATAATAAACCAGTTAAGATAGGTGAGAATTTATATGGAAAACAAACATTGTGCTTACAATGTTTTTCATATCAGGTGTTATATCCACAGCAGTTTTTTTTAATACATTTTAATAGTTTGATCTTTGGGTTTGTCTTAAAAAAATAATACTCCATATGTATTGAATACCCTAGAACCATATTATTTTGTTGAATTTATTGATTAATTGAGGTTTACTTTGTTCCAGGATGCAGTGGTTCTCAATCAACAATAGTGAATGAAGAACTTATTGATAATGTGAAACTTGATATTGTTGGACCTTCTGAGTTGGAAACATTGACTACAGAAGGTAAATATATTTATATAATTATGTGCTGTTGGATACTGTTACATTAACAACATTTATGATCTCCATTATATTCACTAATTAAGACATTTTTTTCTTTTACAGATTATGTTGATGCTTCTAAATCTAGTTTAGATGAAACACATATGCCCATCGAAACTGGGGAAAGTTCTGGACTGCAAAAAGTGGTTACAAAAGGTATGCAAATTTTAGTTTTTGATTTAGTTACTTCTTCAGAATACATAGCACAGCTGGCAGAATTACTTGAGAAACGTAATTCAGTTAGTAATTATGATATTGTAACTAATTTATTCTTCTTGAGTAATTATCTCAGCTCTGATACATAATATATTTATCCAAATATTTTTTTTGTAGAACAACCTCTTGGCTTCTTGTCCCCTCTGAAAATACTGAAGAAGTCAGGTAATTCCAAACAAACATTGTCACCAAGAAAAGCCAAACTATATTCTGCTGTTAAGGATCTTCACAAAAAATACAGTGTGGTGAAAAATACCACAAAAACTTTAAAACGCAGGCTTTTTGAAGCAGCTGAATTTAAAAAGAAATATCTTTTTGATGATAATTTAAATAACTTAAACACTATGACAGCTATGTTTATTCGCTGTCAAATACGAGAATCAAATAAATCAAAACATTTGAGGCGATTTTCGCTAAATGAGAAATTGATGGCATTAACATTGTATAAGCAGAGTGCTAAGTCCTACAATTTGTTGTCAAAAATATTCATTTTACCTAGTAAGTCTCTTTTAAATAGACTACTTGCAAATATTATTGGAGGACCAGGTATAAATGAGGTAGTTTTTCAATCCCTACAAGAAACGACAGCGAAAATGGATTCCTCTGAAAAATATGTAGGTTTAATCTTTGATGAAATGGCAATCATGCCAGGACTCCATTTTAATGAACGACATGGCCTTATAGAAGGATTTGAGCATATGGGAGAAAATAGGGATATTTTCATTAGTGACCATATTCTAATGTTCATGGTAAGAGGTTTAAAAAAATCATGGAAAGCACCTATTTCGTACCATTTTGCAAGTAGGGGTGGTGCAAAAACATTTCAAATTAAAAATTTATTAATTGAAATAATTCAGAAACTTAGAAGCATTAATCTTAAACCAATTACAGTAATATGTGACCAGAATAATAGTGCTGTAATAAATAGTTTGATAAAAGATACCAAAGAGATTTATATGCGAAATGGACAACTAAATAAATATAGAAGTGGTTCTTTTGAAATAGTAGACTTAAGAATTTACCCAATATTTGATCCTCCACATTTGCTAAAGGGAATAAGAAACAATTTATTAAAAAAAATCTTAATTTTGTTAAAAATGGTGTAAAAAAATCTGCAAAATGGGAGCACATACAGTGGTTGTATGAGTCTGATAATGGTCCAATTGATGGGCTTAGAGTTTTATCTCATATAACAGATGAACACATATATTGTAACAAAATCAAGAAGATGAAGGTAAAAAATGCTGCCCAAATATTTAGTCAAAGATTTTCTGCTACCCTCCAGCTGGCAGGAAAATTATGAAAGTATAAAATAATTTTAATCAAGGATATTTATACCTATAAACAATCCTAAATATAATTGTAATGTATGTAATTTATATAATTTATTGACAAAGAATGGACAAACTATAGCATAAAAATGAAGATTATGTAATTTATCCTTGCATGCACAAGAGTTTCAAAGCAATTTCAGTTTTGATCTATATATTTTTTTATCGTGGTGAGTGTCACCATGCCCTACCAAGGGCACACGGAATAAGGAGGATTTTTTTATCACGATCTTCTTGTTTTCAATTCATGTTTTACTTATAATTTATATAAATTAAATTGTTTAAATTACACATTGACTATTATGTTTATTACCCAATATTACAGTGACAACAATTATTATCAACTTTTTATTTGTTCGCAATTTAGGTGCTTAGCTCCTGTGTGGTAACTTATGGGATAAATATATTTTTTGTGCTTTATGCATTATTTTTGATTTTTATGTTACAAGACCCATATGATTACAGTATTTACTACTACCTATTATTTACCTACATATATTATTTTTAGATTCTCAAGATCAGACAGAAAGTGAAGTACAAGCAACAGCAGAGTTGCTGTATTTTTTTGATAGACTCTTTGACAGTTTAAACGGTTCTACCAAAAATGCAGAACGTGGCAAAACCTTACGATGTGGCTTGACTGATGTATCTGCCCATATCCAATTTTGGAATAATGAAGATCTGCCATTTCTTGAAACGATGGAATTTGAGAAGAAAACACCCCATCAACAATCAAAACCTCCAAGCCTTAAAAATTGGTCATTTTCAATAAAAAACATTAAAGCCATATGGCAAATTCTTAAGGGTGATGGTTTCAGTTATTTATTAACAAGGCGTTTAAACCAAGATCCTTTGGAAAATGCCTTTGGTCAAATAAGAAGCTTTGGAGCATTAAACATGAACCCAACAGCTTCTCAGTTTGTAGGAATTTTTAAAACTTTATGTATTAATACAACTGTATCCCTATATAAACACATGATTGTACACAAATGTTTATTTCCTTAAAAAAAATGATTGACAGTATGTATGATAACAGTAAAGATAAAAACTCTCCATTGGAAAGTTCAATTGATATAAGCAAACAATCCTTAAATCAATCTGAGACACAAGCTACATTTAACCAAAAGCTACAAGAACTAGCTACCAGTTATGTAGATGGTTTTATTTTAAAAAAATTAAAACGAATTATTAATTGTAGTGACTGTAGAAATTCATTATTTTCAAAAAATTACGCAGCTGAGCAAAGTGCATTAATTGCAACTAGGGAATATAACAATGGTTGGTCTAGGCGACTATCATACCCTACTCAACCTTTTGTATGCTGTTTTTACAGTATTTTTAAAATAATAAATTTTTGTGTTGACAAACAACCTCAATCAAAAATCTTACTTCATGAAATTGAAAACCTCATACAAAGGAAAATTAATTTTGATTATTTAAATTGTAGTGCTAATGAACATAAAATCAAAATTATAAAATTAATCAGTAAATTTTCTATTAAAACAATATTGCACAACTGGTGCAGAAACGTTAATTTAATTTTACAAGGAAAGTCGAAATATACAGGTACAAACACAGTTAAAGTGGAACCTAATAAAATTTACACAAATAGGTTGAAGAAGAAAAATATAAAAAAACCGAATGATATTATTTAAATTTCTGAAACTTTCATCATCTTCGTGGTACTACAGCCCTTAAAGGGCCTCGACTTTCTGAAGCTTTCTATGCCATTGTGTTATGTTTAGTTGTGTTACATATTTTTCTATTTTGTATATTTTATATTATAGAGGCTACCAACATAATTATTTCAGATAAATACTTTATACTTTGTATGTTTTCATTGTATTATTACTTTATATAAGTAAATAAATATGATCACTTATTGTCTTAAAATTTTTCTTTATTTTTCCTCCTTTAAAAAAAGATAATTTCATCCCTGTGCCTTTTATTATAGTTTTGATAACTGTTTAGTAGACAGGCTCCTATCCGATTTTTATGAAATTTGGCATATTTACATGTTTTGGGTTATAAATCACGAATATTTTTTATGGGAAATATATAGTTTTTGAGTTAGTCTTTTTTCGGGCGCTATTATCTATCTCTCACTTTAACGGCGTCAGGTATTATTTGTTTCAACACATTATAATATATATATATATATATATATATATATACTTTCTTCTTTTAATTCTTCATACTACCATATAAAAAATGATTATAACTCTTTTATTCTTTTTTATTTCAATAAAACTTCTGAACTTCACAATGTTCTTTGTGACATCGCATTTAAAAATTAGCATGGCTTTCGTCAACAAACATTGCCGTTTTAATACACTATCTCTAAATTGATTAAAGATAAAAATAAAATAAACCATCTATAAGTTTTTGTAAGGCAGTCCTTAAAAGAAGGAAGTATGTTATACACAGCGTGTTTAAAGAAGCACTTGACGCGATTAAAGTGAAAGATACTACGAAAATACAATAACTCAAAAACTATCCATTTCCCCCAAAAATGTTTTATATTTATGTTCGTGATCAGCAGCTAAAAATACGCAAATATACCAAATTTCATGAAAATCGGAGATCATGTACTAAATCTGTATAAAAGTTTTAAATTTCCCGCTTTATTTACAATTTAAATTTCGCGGTTTAATATTTGAAATTCCCGGTTCAGAATTTCGTTTAAATTCCCCGCCATTAGAAATAGTTCAGATATCCATCCCCAGGTGGCGCAAAATTTGGATAGAACTAAAGCATTGTCGTGAACCGTCTATGGAGTAGATGGTCTTTGAGGCGGGAAGCAGAGCAGTATGACCAACAGAAATTTTTAAACTGTCTCCGTCGGCCGTCACCACATTGCCTGGCCTCCTGGCCACTTGGATAGTAGCAGAGAACTACGAACACAGAGAAGCGACACTCCTTTGAAGTTACGTGGCCAAGCCGCCAATGACATGACAGCTAACAACCAGAAAATTAATGGACCGTGGAAGTGATGACGTAGAGTTTATTGACATCTGTCAGTTTCACTCTCCAAGCAAACCTTGTTTAGTGTGGATAATTTGTATTTTTCGTTATTTTTTCATTTTTTTACAGAATCTTTCCGCTTTTAGCAATATCTAAGTATTCTAATAGTTACTACAACAATTTTACAAGGTTGTGTAAATAATAAAGCATGTTGTTTTATAAAAATAGCAATAAAATGCATGTATCAATAAAGTAAGGTTAGAATGTCTTTAATTTAAACTTTTAAACTATATTTCATAGAAATAGAACACTGAATTTTGATGGTATTATCGTAAAAAACACTATACTTAAAAGAAAAAGTAGCAGAGGAGGCAAAATGTTAACTTTATAGAAATTAAAAAGTCTTGAGATTGGACATTTCAACTTTTGTTTGGAAAGTAATTGACAGTTGTGATGTCACACTTCCACTGTCCATAGTCAGTGGGCATATCACACAATATAAATTCTTAAGAGCGTAGGCGCAAAATTTCGGGCCAATGTTTTTTAAATGCATTTATTTTTTTTCGAATCCTGAAAAAACTAATACGTATTTTTAAAAAATTTAAACGCAGAATGAAAGACTACATTATTACTGAGGGCCGAAAGTCCCTGAAAACTTCTATAATGTTTATTTTAATGAGTTACAGGGGTGAAAAAAAAAAGAGAAAATTTAGTGTGATTTTTAATTTCAAATATCTCATTCAAAAAACTTTTTGTTTATTCTAAGGGACTTTCGGGCTCTGTAATAATGTAATCTTTCATTCTGCGTTTAAATTTTTCAAGAATATTTGTTAGTTTTCTCAGGATTCGAAAAAAATGATTGCATTTAAAAAGCATTGGCCCGAAATTTTGCGCCTACGCTCTTAAATAAAATTGAGCATTTATGTTGACTTTCAATAAATATGAAATATTGCACTGAAAAATAGTTACATGCAGGCCGGCTTTTGTTGACATTCTTAATGGTGTAATTATTTTTGATTTACAAAAGGTAATTTACTGATGCCACCCGGCTGTCGCGGAAGTTACGCTAAAACGTCTTTTGATGTGACCCGTCCTTAAAGAGTTACACAATGAAATTTTTTTAAAACAAATTTTAAGACAGTTTCCACACCACCCCAGAGGTATGTCTTGTGGCGCGTTACTTTTTTTGAATGGGTGTTCGCCAAGAGCCATATTGTCCCATTAAATAAAATAAACAAAACACTTAAACAGTATAAAAGAAAACAAAATAAAAGTCTATAAAAACAAAATGAAATTCTATAAAAACAAAATAAAAATAATTGTTGATGTAACAAAACATTGTACTATTCTATTTAAACACAAACACTATACACTCTTCACTACACTCTTCACTCTACACTAAAGTCTTCGAATATACAAAACAATCTTTTCACCAAAGTCCAAAACAGAGTTTTATAGTGTCGATGAATTTAAAAAAATATGTGATATATTTCTTGACAATCTCTTAAACGAACCAATTAAGTCACATGTAAACTTAAAGAGAAAAAATCGTATTTTGGGTAGGTATTCAGCAAAAATAAAACAATTTACTCTCACACTATATTTTTTAAGGCCTCGAGCCTATAATTACCTATGCAAACTACTGACACTTCTTACAAAAAGAAGTCTTCAAATAATGACAGAACATCTTTTATGTAAGCCAGGTCTATTTTATGTATCGATGAAATGTCCCTCATGTCTAACCTGTTTTATGATATTGGTAAAGATGAAATAGTTGGATTTGGGGACATGAAAAAAAAATCATCAATATGTCGAAATGCTTTGGTCATTATGGCCAGAGGCTTTTATTTTTTATGAAAGCAGCCTTTAGCTTTTTTTTGTTCGATCGCAAGTACAATCAAGAGATCTTAAACCTATTATTGAAGAGTGTGTTGTCAAATTATCAAGCATTAACTTGAATGTTGTATAAATTTCAAGTGATATAGGATCAAACATTCTAGAATTAGCTAAATTATATTATAATGTTACTCCTGAAAATCCTGAATTTCATTCAAGTAGGAAATCATAATTTGTTTTATATATTTGACCTAAGCCATGGTTTTATATAAAGCTACAAGAACCAATTAAATGAAACATACTGTTACGTAAAAATATAAGTCATATTAAAAACCTTTAAACATGTTGTTTATTCACTAATATGTTCTAGATTCTACGACCCTTCGACTAGCTGGCAGAAATTGCAAGTAATAAAAACCGGTCCATTCGAACGTTCCGGAAATAAGTTGAATGAAAATAAATAAATAATAAAAAATAAATAATAAATAAATTAGAATTAATAAAAAACGTAACAAATGGTGTCAGAAGTTAAATAGAAAATAAATTAGACTTATAATATATAACAAGTGTTGTTCCGAAGTGAATACTTTTAAATTGTGAAAATGACGACGATTTATGAGCTCACAGTTACGAATTTAAGAAGACATCTCGAGGACAGAAAATTAGCTTCTACCGGAAAAAAAGCTGAGTCAGTCCAACGACTAAAGAACGCTTTACTAGAAGAAGGGTTGGACCCAGAGACTTATATATTTGAAGATGCTGTCCTCTTGTCGATTTCGAAAGTTTCTGGTGACATCGCATCATTAGAGAACAAAGTTTCCGGCGACATCGCATCATTAGAGAACAAAGTTTCTGGTGACATCGGATCATTGGAGAACAAAGTTTTTAACGAGATTTCTTTTCTGGAAAGCAAAGTTTCTGCTAATATCTCTTCGGAAATCTCTAAAGTCACTTCTGAGATGTCTGCCATGGACGATAGAATGTCTTCGTTAAAAAATCAAGTTGCTGCCGATATGTTGGCCTTCCAAAGAAAAGATGAAAGAGATGGAAAGGAAGATGGAGGAAACAGGGATAGCAGAGAGAGGCTATAAGCCAATTACAATAGAGACAAAAGAAAATGTAAGTTGGAAACACGGCCAAAATTTGAAGGAAGTGGAGGTTCTGTTCATGTTAAAGTCCCAACTTTCGACGGAAAATCATCATGGAACAACTACATGAAACAGTTCGAATCAGCCGCAAGAGCGAATGGATGGTCTGAAAAAGAAAAGGCTGTAAACCTGACTATCACTCTTCAAGGAGATGCCTTAGATGTGCTTCAGACCATAGCCGTAGAGGAAATGGATAATTTCGAACAACTTAAGAAGAGGTTAAATATGCGATATGGTTACGAACATTTGGAGCATGTATATCAGTCGCAGCTTAAAAATCGAAGACAGAAAAAAGATGAAGCTCTTCAAGAATATGAGGTAGATATTGCCAGATTAGTACGATATGCTTATCCAACAGCTCTTTTTAGATTAGCTCTCTTAGATTTTAAGAATAAGGTAATCAAAGTTGGCAACGAGGAGGTATTTCTCCATCCACATAATGACAACACTGTGCAAGTAGCCATTAAGGAAGATACAGTCGTGCCTGCGAGAAGCGAAACAATCATAGTAGCGCGACTACAGGGAATTGTAGACGAAGGGACACCTGTTAGGATGAAGCCTTGGAACCACGACGATGAGGTTGGCCGTGGAATCATAATTGGAAAGGAATTGGTGACTTCGGCTAAAGAAATTCCTGTGAGACTTATCAATGTCAACGACTACCCAGTGACCATCAAGAAAGAGACAAAAGTAGGAACTTGTGTACCTGTGATATCCATAATCCGTCAGGCGACAACATCTGATAATTCCAACGACAAATTCGATCGAATGGTTGCAGTTGCAGGACACTCTCTACATCAGATGGAGAAAAGGAAATTAAGGGAATTTCTTCGGCAGTATCGTGATATTTTCGTACCGAAAGGAGGAAAGACGGGAAGAACTACCGTGGTTAAGCATAAAATTTATACTGGTAATACTAAGCCAATTCGTCAAACAGCTCGACGATTACCACAGACGAAAAGAGAGGAAGCTAAAAAAATTGTTCAGCAAATGAAGAAAGACGGGGTGATAGAACCTTATACGAGCCCATAGGTCTCTCCGGTGGTCCTGGTTAAGAAGAAAGTTGGAAGGACGAGGTTCTGTGTGGATTACGGTTTGCTGAACAACGTTACCAAGAAAGATAGTTATCCTGTGCCTCGGATCGACGATACATTGGACACATTGACTGGAAGTAAATTGTTTTCTACTTTGGATTTGAAGTCTGGATACTGGCAGGTAGAAATGGACCCAGTAGATAAAGAGAAGACAGCCTTCACCACAGGATCTGGATTATGGCAATTTAACGTTATGCTATTTGGACTCTGTAATGCTCCTGCGACATTTGAGAGGCTTATGAAAAATGTGTTGAGAGGGTTATCTTGGAAAACATGCCTGGTTTACCTAGATAACATAATCGTCTTGGGCAAGACATTTGAAGATCATCTGAAGAATTTAGAAAACGCTAAGAAGTGTGCAGATATCGCTAAGCCATTAACGCGACTCAGAGAGGAAGCAAGAGATTACCGCTGGGATACAGACTGCCAAAATGCCTTTGAGACCTTGAAAAAGCATTTAATAACAGCACCAATTTTAGGGTATCCACTGCCAGAAGGAGAGTTCATCTTAGATACAGATGCAAGTAATGTGGGAATTGGAGGAGTGCTGTCTCAGATTCAAGGAGGACAGGAACGAGTCCTCGGGTATTTTAGTAAAGTTCTTTCAAAACCTGAGCGGAATTATTGTGTCTCGAGAAGAGAACTTCTAGCAGTAGTGAAATCAGTAGAGCACTTTTATCAATACCTCTACGGAAGGAAGTTTCTAATCCGAACCGACCATGCCGCCCTTAAATGGTTGATGCAGTTTAAGAATCCAGAGGGTCGGATAGCCAGATGGATCGAACGACTCCAAGAATACGATTTCAAGATTGAGCACCGGGCCGGAGTTAGCCACCGAAACGCTGATTCTCTTTCCAGAAGGCCATGCCCAGCAGAGTGTTCCCAGTGCAACAAAACGGAATCCAAGGAAGCAGCAGTGCTAAGAACGACGATGGTCAACGACGACTGGCACTTGGCACTACCACCACCTTGGCAAGAAATATCAAACCTATGCTCAGTATTTAAGACGTATTGGGCCCAGTGGGACTCATTTATCCTGGCAGATGGCTTGCTTAAACGAGTATTGGAAAATAATGACGGTTCAGAGAAGAGAAGACAGTTGGTGATCCCAAAGAGCAGAATAGCCGAAGTACTTTGTCAGTTACACGACAGTCCATCAGGAGGGCATTTTGGTGTAAAGAAAACCCTTCAGCGAATTCGGGAACGGTTTTTTTGGATGAACAGTTCCGACGACGTAAAAGACTGCTATAAGAAATGTACTATGTGTGCTGCGAGTAACGGGCGTTACCGAAAAAGGAGAGCTCCTATGAGACAATATAATGTTGGAAGCCCGTTTGAAAGAATAGCTTTGGACATCGCTGGGCCATTTCCAGAAAGTGGAAATGGAGGCAAGTACATGTTGGTAGTAATGGATTACTTCACTAAGTGGGTCGAGATTTACGCACTTCCAGACCAGAAGGCCGCCACCGTTGCAGATAAGTTGATCCAAGAATATATCAGCCGATTTGAAGTGCCTTTGGAGATCCATAGTGACCAAGGCAGGAACGTCGAAAGCGATCTATTCCAAAGAATATGTGATAGACTAGGCATGAAGAAAACAAGAACTACCGCGTATCATCCGCAATCGGATGGTATGGTAGAACGAATGAATAGGACAGTGGGCAAGTATTTGACAAAGATAGTGTCCGATCATCAACGAGACTGGGACCAATATCTTCCGTTCTTCACTATGGCCTACAGATCTGCTGTTAACGAATCAACAGGCCAGACACCAGTCAAAGTCCTATTCGGACACGAATTGCGACTACCTTGTGATCTAGAGTTTGGGTGTCGACCTGGAGAAGATGTAGCAGGTGAAGATTATGTGATCGAATTACAAAGAAGAATGGACGATGTACATGAGTTGGTCCGTTCCCACCTTCAGATCGCTAGCGACCGAATGAAGAAACGCTACGATACACAAGCCGAAAAGGGTTGCTTTAAGAAGAACAACAAGGTCTGGCTCTATAATCCCAAGAAGCGAAAAGGTTGTTCTCCCAAATTGCAGCAGTTTTGGGAAGGTTCATACGTCATTATGGAGAAGATCAACGATATCATCTACCGAATAAGCAAGATTCCGAGGGGAAAGCCAATGATAGTACACCATAACCGGCTGGCGTCTTTCGAAGGTGACCACGACGTAGATGAAGAAGTGGAAGTAAACCAAGTCCAAGATGTGTCTGACCCCACGTTTGAGGAATTCATGGGTGCCTATGGAGGTACCGGTAAAGCAAGACATGGTGTTACCACTGAAGAAAGGCAAGATCTACTCGCGCTTCCGGATGACTACTCACTGGCCCTTACCATCCCGGTCAGTATCAAAGACGCACCAGGGTTGGCATCCGTCTTTCGAAGGAACTTTGGTCGAGTTGCAGAACTTCAATGCCAAGTGCCAGCTCCCGGTAAAACCTTGAAACTTCGAGATGCATCACGTTACCTTTTCTACCTGGTAACAAAAGACACTGCCCGTGACCAATCTACCTACCGGGAAGCCTTACTTCGATTGAGAGAGCACGTACTAGAGTCCGACGTGCAAAAGTTAGCCATGTCAAAGTTGGAGTGCCGCCAATTGGATTGGAGGGTTATCCGAAATATGGTGGAGGAGATCTTTAAAGACAACGAAGTCCAGGTGTTAGTCTGTTGCAATTCGCATAGTTACTGGTGCGTAGAGAAAACCGTCCCTTGTCATTTTTATACAACTGGAAGTTGTAAAAGAGGGACCAGTTGCGGATACCAGTTTCAGTCCCGACAAGGTTCCAGGAGGAAACGTCTTTTAAGAGGGGGCAATGTTACGTAAAAATATGAGTCATATTAAAAACCTGTAAACATGTTGTTTATTCACTAATATGTTCTAGATTCTACGACCCTTCGACTAGCTGGCAGAAATTCCAAGTAATAAAAACCGGTCCATTCGAACGTTCCGGAAATAAGTTGAATGAAAAACCAGCCTGTGCATTCGAGGCAAAGCAGGTCAACATCCATGGGGTTCGAGAAACAGCTGTTTTCGTATAAATATGACGGAACTATCATTGTGGAAACAGTTAATATCTGAAGATCGCGCGCCGCGTTTTTAAATTGTAACGCACGTATCATAATAAATTAATTGTAAAATAAATTAGTACAAATAAAGATTAAAAATTTGTGAGTGTTATAAATAGAACCTTTAATAAATAAATAATAAATAAATTAGAATTAATAAAAAACGTAACAATACATTTAGGTTTGCTGATAAAATACTTCATGGAAGTTTAGAGAGTATTTATTATAGATGCGTCCCTAAATTGACAGATGCTCATTTGCACCCTTCCAAGTTAATTCCACAAGCCATACAGCGCGGTTTGTAGAATGAACACATATATGACTTTAGGTGCTCTTCCTGCAGATGCATTTGGCACACTTGTGGTCATAAAAAGGTTCGACAATTTGTTTGGTATTTTAAATTCAAATTCTTTACGAAACCCCAATAAATAGGAAATTGTTTGGATCGATCAAAATTTCAAATAATATTTTTAAATGATAGTTTGCAGTTCTTGAGTGAGCTTAAAATAATTAATTCATATAATAAAGATATTTAAAAAAAAATTAAATTTCATAAATGTTGGAAAATAACAATTAATAAATAATAATATAATATATAATATAATATAATAATAAATAAAAATAAATTAACAGTAATAGGTAGTGTTATAAATCTCTGGTAAAAATTGTCAAAGCTGGACTTTATGTATTTAAAAACTAGATGTATAAATAGAGATCGTTTAGAAAACTTTTTTGGACGTATCAGGAACAGGTTGGTAATTATGTAAACCCATCGAGTTAGAATCTATGGAGAGGGCATCACTTCGGCCATATTGTTAAGATTGTTTTGACACTTTTGACAGATCGTATATGTTTGTTTACGTTTGTTGTTTTTCGAATATTTTTAGTTTTATAATACTTTTATAGAAACTGTAATAATATATTGTGATAGTACATAATAATGGTTTCTTGTTCTCAACGTAGTAGCAGTAGCAGAAGCAATGTTAATAAAAAATCTTCAGGAATAACGTTCTACAGGTTAGTATACAAATATGTAAACAAAGTAATGGCCCGTACTTCAGAGAATAAATTAATAGTATTTGACTGTATTAATTTATCTTTATGTATAATATATCGTGTTTTTAGTGTTTACCGCGGGATAAATAAATAATAGTTTATTAAAAATATATTGCACTTTTTTAGATTATGATTAAGAGAAACAGAATTAATAACAACTTACTAACAATTAAAAAACAACATTTGACCTGTAATAGGAGTATAGTCAATGAAGGATTGAATCAATATTTTGATGAAAATGTATATTTTTACTTTCATATATGTATGAAAGGAGTTGAATGCAAAAATTTGTTTACACATACTCTGCAGTAAAATTCATTGTTTATTTTGTTATTAATATAAAAATACAATACAATACACTGCAACATAATTCAATATAATAATACAATACAAATTAAAATTCAATATTCATAAGTATTTAAAAATGACAATAATATACATAACTTTTCTACTTACGCATATGTTTAATTTACCATGATAATAATATTAATAAAAAAGTCCTCCCTGACTGGGAATCGAACCCCGGTCTCCCGCGTGACAGGCGGGGATACTGACTACTATACTACCGAGGACTACATTGATGATTTTTAAAACTTTCTATAAAAATGACGTGCCACGATAGGATTTATTGATTTCCTTACTTTTGACAAAACATAACCTAAGATATCACAAACATTAAAAAATATTGTTTGGTGATACAACATTCAATTTACCTGACATTGACAAATATAATATTTAATTGTTGTTTGTTCTGTATACAAGTACACATTTGAACTTTCTTGAGATATTTACAAGTTTTAATTTATAATTTAACATGCCTAACGAGGCTTGTTACTCCCGTGCAAATTTCAAAAACCAACAACTCGGATTATGTTGTAAATTTTCATTTTATTTTAAAATTTAGCATTTTTGCGTATATTACATATATTTAATAAAATTAACGTGGGGTTTTTAAATATTTCAAAAATAAAAAAGGAAATTCATTTTGGGATTCAAACTCACATACACCAGCGTATGAACCAAACACGTAAAATATTTGCCAATTAGACATGACACAACCGTATTTCAAAATTGACAGTTCTGGGTCATACAGTGATTTATTGAGATTATTATTTTGAAATACAAAAGACTAATATAATTATGAACATTTAATAAATAATTCAAAACATATCACATAAATAATAAAATTAATAAATATTATATATATATATATATATATATATATATATATATATATATATATATATATATATATATATATATATATATATATATATATATATATATATATATATATATATATATATATATATATATATATATATATATAAGATTAAATATATATACAAAAGGAACATTTTTATTCTCGAGAGAGGATATCGTCTGTCTCTCTGTTACTCATTATCTTACATATGTAATGATTTCACAGATTCACTCCCATACAAATTTCCAACGTGGAGCGCGCGTATAGAAGTATAACTTCAAAAGTATTTCGGAAATAACTTCATGCATGTGCAAATTGTATTGATGATATTTTTTTTCCGATATTTTTTGTTAAATAAACTTGATTAAAAATATCGGAAAAGAAATGAAAGGCAGAATTTACAAAACAGTCATCAGACCAATAATGACAATGCGGCAGAAACACGACCTGACACAGAGGACAAAAAGACGACTCGAAACAGCGGAGATGAAAACCGCTCAAAAAATCGATGGTAAGATACTATGGGACAGAGCTAGAAGTACAGATATACGACCGAAATGCAAGGTGAGAACATTGATAACTGGGTAGAAAACAAAAGAGTACAATGGAATGACCACATAAGCCGAATGACAAAAAATAGAGTAGTAGGATACTCTGGTCATGTCTATCAAAAAGATGGGGGGTATATACTCTGGTCATGTCTATCAAAAAGAAGAAGAAGAAGATGTATTAGTATATGAAGAACACGGCTATCACTATAGACATAGGAAAAACAATTTGTTAGAGAGAGACGTCGCATTTAACACGGTCATGACTATAGACATAGGGAAAACAATGTGTTAGAGAGAGACGTCGGATTTCGTGAAGCGACGTCGCGTCGGTATTTTAGGTGGATCGTACGGTGCGCGAACCAGATGTGCGGTCGGAACCTTAATTTTTCATGCGATGCATCGGGATCTCGTAGATAAGAAGGGCGCGGCTGACCTTTTGAATTTTGGAATTTAAATAAAACAACATAAACAATGTAATTTTTATTAAAAGAACTATCACTAAGAAGGAACACAGCAATCTTTATTCGTATATAGCTACAATTTTGTTTAACAAAGTTTTTAATTGTTTTAATAGGCCGTCTTTAGGGAAGGGTATCCCAAAAAGTTCCCAACTGAACGTTCCTGCTGCTATAACTTTACGGTTTAAGACATCTCCAGCTTCATTAAATTCAGTGTATGAATTATCATTGTACAATAAATATGTTTGGCCGCTGTTTGTTTGAAATAAGGCATTTATTTGAGTTCTCGAAGGTATAGAAGGAAACATAAAACTTTTTTGAAGATTTAAATTGGGGAAAGATGCAGCGTAATACCTATCATTGCTTACAGTTATTAGGTGTCCCTCGGAATTCTGAAAAACATGTGAAACTTGCGTAGACCTCAACTCTTTAGGGAGATAATCGGTAATTAATTCAGGATGTTTTGGAAGACGCATCTCATTTAAATCAAACTTCCATAAATATTTATCAGACCCAACGTACATTCGATAATTTGGAAACTGTGGAGATGTAGCTAGAAACATGAAATCGGGATACTGAATTAGACATATATTTTTAATTGCAGGTGTTTTCGGCAAATAGCCCCTGTTTTTTAGTGCAGGTGTTTTCGGTACATAGCTCCTGGTTTGCAAAATTGTTTGCTCTTGCGTAACTGGTGGTATCGAAGAGGGAGCTTTTGTTTGTCCATATAGCATGCTCATTGCCTTTCTATCATCATCACCAAAACTTGGCACATCTTGTTGATATCAAGCATACATAATAGACGAATCACTATTACTATGTTCCAGTCCGAGGGAATGATCAATTTCATGCATTAGGACAGCCAAAAAATTGACTTCACCATCGGGAGCTCTACCATTTCCTACGTACCACCGTTCATTAGCATCAAGATGAATTTCGGTACACTCACCGTTTGCGCTGGAATAGTATGCGTGGGCCAATACTTTTCCGGGGCCATCGAAATTAAATGAACATTTAGAGGTTCCTTGACAACTTGCTCGAAAATTATTATTATTTGGCACCACAGTTATAGTAATATCCGGCTTTGAAGAAGGTATTATTACTCGTTTAAACTTTAAATTAGATATTTCCTCTCATCTAGCAAAAGCTTCTGCAACAAGATTTATATAACTAGGATTACTAATAGCTTGAGAAAAATACCAACTTAATTTCGTTTTATTCCACTTCGAATGAATTGCATAGTTATTGTCGCCAACAGAACATCGAGGCTTATTCATCATATTCATAGTATCATTATTTAATGTTCCGGTCACCGGAAGATTGTATCTTTCTTGAAATTCAACTACGGCCATATCTACACTAGAAATAGCATTACTTGAAGCAATTAGATATCCGAAACGCATTAGAAAAGAACTAGTATACTCCAGAGTGCTATTTTCTGCACACACATTTCCAGAGAGCAACAATAAGACATGTAAACAGACAAGCATCTTGATTTATACTAATCCCCAAAATGTTTGATTAAGTTATTTATACAAATTATTAAGAAATATTTAAAGTAAAAACGTTGAAAATAACGATGAAAAATAAATGTTAGCAGAATATTTACATACCGCGTGCACAGGAAATAGCGGCTGGAAATCTAATATCAAAGTTATTTACGTAAATTATTAAGAAATAATTAAACGTTGAAAATAACGACGCAAAATAAATGATAGCAGAAAATTATCATACCGCATAGGAAATAGCGGCAAGCATTCTTCTCTCAAACACTACTTTAATTTACCATCATTTTGTTATCATACCCACATTTTGTTATTGAACTACATTTCTTATCACGTGTACGGGGAATGCTGTATTTTCCAACTTATCTCAAACACTACTTTAATTTACCATCATTTTGTTATCATACCCACATTTTGTTATTGAACTGCATTTCTTATCACGTGCACGGGAATGCTGGTATTTTCCAAACCAACAAAATGATTAAACCGTACATAATTTTGCAAGCACAAACATTCTAAAACACGTCAATCGTCTTATCATTCTAAGTGGAGGGAACCGAAGCAGCAGCTTTAAATTGAAGCGAAATCATTTCAAGCTTCAGTATCAATTTTATTCTGACAGTGTGTGTGTGTTAGTGTAACTAGATTGCAAGGTAAGTTTAAGATATTTTCTAAAAATTAAATAATTGTGACCTCATGCAAGGATTTTGAAATAGTCTTTTTTTACTTTGTATGTTTTTTGAATAAACTAGATGTTGTCTGCTCTGCTGTTTATAACATTCCGGGATTTGATAAAAATTCAGCATCTGTAGTTGCAATAACTGTCTACAAAAAAGACCACAGCATTTTAAAGTAGTCTTTTTTACTTTTTTATGTTTTTGTGTTTTTCGTAATTATTCTGTGCCAAATCTTTTAAGATTTTTCTTTTTGAATACAACTAGATGTTGTCTGTTCTGCTGTTTATAACACTCCGAGATTAGATAAAAATTCAGCATCTGTAGTTGCAATAACTGTCTACAAAAAAGACGTCAGTTTTTTCGTTTTTTCGTATTCTATATAAAAATCAATTCAGCATCTGTAGTTGCAATAAATAATTGCCAAATATTCTTGTTTTACTGTTCATTTTCGTCTTATTCATGTCATAAATCTTTTTTCGGTGTTTCTCTTTTGATTTTGCAACTTTTCTGCTTTGCTAGTATATTATTCTTTTATTTCAGATGGATTTAACAAAAATTAACACTGCGTCTATCGTTGCAGCGAGAAAACCTATAAGAAAACTGAAAGACTTGCCATTAAACATCCCGCAACAAATCAAGGAGGCAAGAATTGTAAAGATTAAATTTGGACAATCCGTCCTACTCGACATAGGTGAAGAGGTGCTTTTTTGCCGGAACGGGTGACCGAAGCATACATTTCAGCAGTGCCAGAGTTTGGTTCCGGTAAATACTTCTTAGTATACCAGGGTCAGGTGGACGTGGGAAGCAAATACCAGCCTATGTCCAGCTTCAAAATCATCTAGAGCGTCAAAAGAAAGAGAGAGAGGTAAGCAAGCATTATGGATATTGTTAAACAATGTGAACATTTATTGTTATTCATCAAAAGAGCCAGAAAGATAGTTTTTGATAAATTCACAGCTAAAGACGAAGAAGTTTGGTTGAAACGCATAACGAAACCAATTAAAACTTGCAATAAAGTAATAAAAAAACGCAATTTGCCTATAGGTACAATTAGAAAACTGCAAACGCATGTCGGACATTTTAAACATTTTAAACAGAGTATTTTAAATAGACATGTAGGTATGGGGCTAGACAATAAACTAAAAACAAGGGTTAAATGGGAAAATGTTGTTTCCGCGTTCAATAGTCTAGTTAAAACTGGAGTTATAATTAATTTATATCATAAGGACCTAGCACATTTCCTAAATGATTGTTATATTATTTTTAAAAATAAAATCAGAAAAATTTTAAAAGTAGATAAATTTGTTAAAGTTAATGTTTGTTTTTGTGTAGAATTTATTAAAAAATCTGGGGAGGAGGAAATTTTAACTTTTAATTATTTTAATACAAAAAATGCTAAACTAGACGTATCTACCGATACAGAGCGATGGTTTTTTTGAGAATGTTAAAGATAAAATAAATAATAAGTTATCCGAATTTCAGGAAAAGGACTCTGGTTTTGCATTAAATAAAATTGTATCTTTAGAAGTAAATATTAATCGATATGAAATTGGAAATGGTTCATCTTATATTATACTCCCAGAGTCTATTCAAAAAACGCGTGCTTGTATTAATGTAAAAAATTCAGATCAGGCATGTTTTTATTGGGCAGTAGTTAGTGCGCTCTATCCGGCTAAAGTAAATAAAGAACTTACATAATCGTATCCATGGTACAGTACAGTATTAAAAACAGAAGACTTGGAGGCACCAATGCCGTTACATCAAATTTCGAAATTTGAAAAAATAAATAATATCTCCGTCAATGTATATGCTTTAGAATTGATAGAAAATAATGAAAAGTCATTTTTCACAGTATATCCAGCAAGATTAACTAAAACAGTAGTTGACAAACATGTAAATCTTCTTTTAATTCAAAATCAGTATTTTCCTAAATTAAATGATTATGAAGCACCTCCAGTAGATAATGATAATTCTGAAATTAAGTACCAGTACTGCCACATTACGAACTTATCTGGATTAATTTCTAGACAAGTAAATAAAAGAAAGACCAAATTATTTCTTTGTAATAGATGCTTTAAATTATTTTTCAACTGAAGAGAAACTGTCAGAACATGAAAATATGTGAGCAGTAAATAAAAGAAAGACCAAATTATTTCTTTGTAATAGATGCTTAAATTATTTTTCAACTGAAGAGAAATTGTCAGAACATGAAAAAATGTGAGCAGATATTAATAATTGTAAAATGTTATTTCCTAAATAAGAAGCTGTTAGTTTTAAAAATTACACTTATAAACAAACAACACCATTTGTCATATATGCAGATTTTGAGTGCATGCTAAAAAAAGTTACAGATCACCAAACATCTCATTCTACTAAAAAATATCAAAAACATATTCCGTATAGTGCCGGATACTATGTAAAATGTAGTTATGATGAAAAGTTGTCTTTTTTTAAGAGCTATAGAGGCATTGACTGCATGGATTGGTTTGCTAATGAAATGCCAAATTTAGCTCAAAGTATTTATTCAAAAATGAAGATAATTCTACCAATGGAGGAAAAACCGAGCACTTGTGGGGCTACAGTGTGCCACATATGTGAAAAATGTTTTTCTCCTACAGATATCGTTGTCAGAGATCACGATCATTTTACAGCGTTCAGAAATTTCGCCCACCAGGCATGTAATTTAAATTTTAAAAAAGTCTTTGTCGTCCCATTGATTTTTCACAATGTGAGTGGCTATGATAGAAATTTTATAATTTCAGAATTAAGTTAAAAAGGAGATATTAGTCTACTTCCAGTCAATAAAGAAAAATACATTTCATTTACACTTAACGATGCAGTTACTAACATAAAATTTCGATTTATTGATTCATTAAGATTTTTGGGGACCTCTTTAGATGAGTTAGCATCAACATTAGATAAAAATGGCTTTAAAATTTGCAAACGAGAATTTGGCAATTTAAGTGACGAAAAATTTAAATTAATAACTAAAAAAGGGTTTTTTTATGATTTTATTGATTGCTGGGAAAAATTAAACATTACCGATTTACCTCCGATAGAGGCATTTTATAATAAACTAAACGATAAGGGTCTTGCATATGAACAGTATGCTCATGCTAAAACAGTTTAGGATGAATTTAGCATTGCTAATTTAGGTTAATATTCAGATTTGTATTTAAAGACTGATATTTTGCTGTTGGCAGATGTTTTCGAAAATTTTCGAAAAAAATGCTCAATAACTTATGGTTTAGATCCAGCGTGGTACTACACAATGCCAGGTTATTCTTGGGATTGTATGTTGAAATACGTAAGGTGTAAACTAGAGTTATTGCGTGACGTTGACATGATAATGTTTATTGAGAGAGCAATTCGTGGAAGAATTTCAGTATGTAGCGGTAGAATGTCAGAAGCTAATAATAAGTACATGCCTAAATATGACCCTACAAAGCCCTCAAAGTACTTAATGTATTTTTACGTCAATAATTTATAGGGGTGGGCAATGGGAGAGCCCTTGCCCTACGAAGGGTTCGAATGGATGGATGGCAAAGACTTTGATGTTATGTCTGTACCAGATGACTCTCCCGTAGGGTACATGTTACAAGTTGACTTGGAATATCCTCGGAGATAGTTCGTAGCTACAGCTACGAACGATTTTGAAAAAAACCTGTATAAGTTGGCTAATAATAGCATATTTGGAAAGACTATGGAGAATATCAGGAAACATCGAATAGTAAAACTAGTCAGATCATGGAATGCGCGATATGGTGCTAAAAATTTAATTTCTAGTGTACGGTTTCACAACAGAAAAATATTTAATGAAAATTTAGTAGCTATAGAACGGATTAAATCAGATCTAGTTTTTAATAAACCTTTATACATTGGCATGACTGTTTTAGATATATCAAAGTTATGTATGTACCAATTTCATTACGACTATATGCTTCCAAAATTGGGCGCTGATAAATGTAATTTAATGTATATGGATACTGATAGCTTTATTTATGAACTATACTGTCATAGTGCATATGAGGAAGTAATAAAATCAGATATATCAAAATTTGATACATCTGATTACGTTGCAGATAATATGTATAATATTCCTCGCGTAAATAAAACAGTTTTGGGAGTAATGAAGGATGAAAATAAAGGGGAAATTATGACAAAGTTGGAGGGATTACGTTCAAAAATGTATACTTTTCAAGTTCAATCGGGCCGAGTCACTAAAAAAGCAAAAGGAACTAAACATAATGTAGTAAAAAATGTGATAAAATTCGATGATTATGTAGACTGTTTAAATCATTTTAAGGAACAAACTGCTACTCAACATTCCATTCGGTCATATAGCCATAACGTTTATAGTATAGAACAAACAAAAATTGCGCTAAGTCCTTATGACTATAAAAGATATTTAATTTCAAATAGTTTTAGAACGCTACCATGGGGACATTACAGTATTTTAGAATAGATTTTTTTTGTTATAGATGAATGCTCCATCATTGACCGACTTCAATCAAAAAAATTTGGAAACAGTAGTATCAGCATCAAATTTCATCCAGCAGTCCCCCTTGCCGTGGAAATTAACAAAAATAATTTAAAAAAAAAATCCCTTCATATAAATGGGAAGCAATGATAAGCAGTGCTAAAAATGATCCTATTCCTTCATATGAAGGAATAGAATTCATTGCTTGTTCTAAACAAATACCGCCACATTTAAGAAATGCTGTATTAGGAAAATCAGATTGGGGGAATACATTTGAAGATGAACACTCCAGTTATTGTGTATGGGCTAGTGGATATTGGCTTCAGCAGCATCGCCTAAACGTATGCAAATCATGTTTTTTTACATTCAAAAAAGTCCATGAGATCTTAAATAAATTTTTACTAGTAAGTTACGATCACAGTCACTAAGTTTATGATGCTAATGAGATCATTGAATGCGTATATCAACAAAAATATTATTGGTGCCATAGTTGTTTTGCACAAGTTTAATTTGATTTAAAAGACTACGAGTCTTGCGTTAATGCATTACATGAAATACCTAGAAATAACAGGTTTGATGATTCTGATGTGGACAGTAATATTGATTCTTTTGAGATGAATGACAATGTCTAATTCTAGTATCCATAAGCAATTATCTCTCTCTCTTTTTTTTGTTGTATAGTTTAATAGTTTAATAAAGATATAACATTTATATATGTTATCACTTTTTCTGTATAGTTTAATAAAAAAAATATGTACTGCAGGCGTTAATGATCTTGTAGGGCTTATATCACATTGTATTTCATAGCCCGATAACGTTATGTCGTTGTAAGCAGGTAGAAAAATTCTAATTTGGCAGCAGCTTCATAATTTTAAAAAATTCTTTCTACTTCGGTAATATAGTTTCGAAACAAATTCAGATTTCTGCTTTAATCTGGAGCCTTCTAAAAATTGCAAGGCATGGCCAGACGATGATAAAGATGTTAATAGAGACATGGGGAATCTAAAATTTGCATTCCACGACATGTCTATTCAAGTAGGGAGGAAATAGCGTAGGAGCAGAGGAGCACGGAGCACCTGCATACAGCTGTCCCTAATTTGCATACACCTGCCCTAATTTGCATAAACCTGTCCCTAATTTGCATACAGCTGTCCCTAATTTGCATACACCTGTCCCTAATTTGAATGTGCTCCCTAATTTGCATACACCTGTCCCTAATTTGAATGTACTCCCTAATTTGCATACAGCTGTCCCTAATTTGAATGTGCTAGCTAATTTGCATACACCTGTCCCTAATTTGCATACAGCTATCCCTAATTTGCCATACCAGGGGTCATGCTCCCTAATTTGCATAAGCTTGTCATCCTAAATATAACCTGGTGTTAAAAGTTAGCCAACTCAAAGTAAAACAATTCCAATTGAATCAAGTTTCAAAATAATAAAATTAACTTATGGTACCCTAATGACACTAGTTTATAAATATCCAGGATTACTAAATGATAAAGTCCTTAAAGATATAAGACATATAGTTTCAAGAAACCCACTCAAAAATTATTAATTTTTACTAGTAGTAAAACAGAGAAATATTTTTTTTTCAATATACTTAAAGCATCAAAAATAATACTTAAATAACCCAAGCCCCTGGAATTAATTTATAGATAAGCAGGAAAACATTCATATCCTTAAAGTCCATGTATGCAGCTATTTTGTTATAAAGATATCAAGGACTATTTAATGGTCAACTTTAACGAAAATGTCCGTATCCACTACGTTGAAGAAAATTGTCCATGTAGAACCAGGTACTGGGAATTTGTTGCTTTGGCCGAGTAAGCTTCCGACTTAGAATAGAAAAAACCGCTAAAATATTAATCATGTACTAAATATAAAACAGAAAAATAAAATACATTCATAAAACATTTTTATTTATACTACTCCTTTCACTAATTTTGAGACAAATTTTACAAAGAAATTTAGAAAAAATTTTAATCACAATTAATACTGTTTGTATTAATTTACTACATAAATTTTAGACCACAAATATAGTATTGCCGAAAAGCCTCATATCTGTTTCATAAAGTTTCAAGAATAAACAGCCAAAAATCATTAATTTATAAAAAACGTATTCATAAAAAAACATTTTTTATTTTATTCTTTTCACTAATATTTACGGTATTTTAACAAAGAATTTGGTCACTATATAGCTATAACAACACATGTTAATTTTTTAAACACTTTGTACTTGTTCAGATGGGTCTCAAGGTGCAGGGACATTTGTTTTCAATTAATATTGTGTACTGGTACAGTTGCAACTTCCAATAAATGAATCTTGTCTTTTAAGTAATATTTTGTTATATGGGTAGTATAAATTTTGCAGCCTGCAATAATTAAAGTGGCACCTTTTTCTTTAATTAGTATGTTATATGGGTACATGTAAATATAGAAGTTAGCAAATTAACTACTTATGTTGGTACCAATGAATGTGGATACAAAGAGAATTAATTGTAGTAATATATACACAGATGCAACTAGCATCTTGTCTTTAAGTGAGTAGGTATATAGAGGTACTTATAGATAAATTGTACAACAAGCAATAAATAAAGTAACACCTTTTCTTTCAATTAGTATTGTGTAGTTGGATAGGGGTACTGAATGCATAAACTTTGCAGTCTGCAATAAATGAAATACCCTTTTTCTTTCAATTAGTATTTTGTAGTTTTATATGGGTACATATGTAGCTGCTTGAAAGAGGCCTGAAATTAAGTTAATAAACTGCTGGTAGCACTACACAGGTGAGGTTCTTCAAGATTTAATTAATGTGGGTAGCAGGTATTGAGACACAAAGAAAATTATTAAAGATTATGTTTGTAGAAATTACTTTTAGTAAGAGGTAAGTAGGGAGTGGGTTGGGTCTAAGAAATAAGGTTTATTTTTCATTGGTTACACCACTACATAGCAATTCAGAGAGGGGTATAGGACTGTGAGAGGGATTAGGATCCTATAAAACCAATACTTGCTCCATTATATGATTATTTTTTAGTGACAAACCCAAACAATTCAAGTTAAAAAGTTTTAGTTTTCTGTGAAAAAACCAAAATGAAAGTATCCAAGTTTAGTGTTCCTATTAATGGAAAAAAATCGGCGAAAATCATTTCGCATTTGCAAAAATCTCCTCATTTGGAAGATAGTGTTAACTCAAGCATAGAGTTTGTTGAAGGCGATATGGAAAACCATTGTCCGTTAGGATTTAAAGAATTCCAGCAGAAGGTTTCCTGTTCATCCACACCAGGCCAATCAATAATGGATTCAAGATATGATAATATATCTGAAGATAGTGCTTCCAAAGGTGAAGAAGTTTTAAAAGTGTCAATGAGTGAATTAAACGGGTCAATAGAGGAAGGAAGTGCGCTTAATGCGACAACGGACTACGAGGGTATTGATAAAACGGTAGTAACTTCCGATCATGATTTTAAAAAAGTGTTAACAGAATTTGTAAGTGCAAATGAAAAATTTTTAAGTGACTATAAAAACCAAAGGGATATTATTTTAAAAAAACTATCCAGCTATGACAGGAAAAAAAAAGAGGGCTCAGCAAAGTTTACAAATTTTGAACCAAAAAATTGCTACATCCAACAAATTATTAACAAGTATTCATTCATTGTGCGAGTGAAAAGGTAAAACTAATACTTAGGATTTCAAGACTTGTTCAAATTTAATAGTGAAATTTATTTTGTGAGTGATAATCAAAAATCAATGTAATTTAATCAATCAATGTAATTTTTATTATAGAGTTTAATATTTATCTAATGACAATATAAGGTACATATCTTCCTTGATGTATTAACTGTTACAATTTTATATAAAAGACAAAAAGACTTTTAAGGCTACTATGTGTTTTTATATCAATGTTAGCTTTAATATATTTCTTTGGTAAAGGTGATGTATAATTCTCATAAAATTGATTCATTATATCTGGATTTGTAATCATTTGATTAAATTCTCTAAGCGTATCCTCAAAATACCGATTAATATCCTCATCTGTGGTATTAGTTTGTCCTTCTGACTCAAAAGTTTCTTCTGGTTGTCTTTCCCTTGGAATAATAGATTCATCAAAAAAGTTGGTAGGTGTTTTTGATCCCCCAGGAAGTACACTCGTATTTGGAGAAGAAAATGCTAAGCGATAATTGGATTTTCGCATTTTGTAGTCTTTTGGTGTACTCAACTTGATTGGTTTATCAAACGAATATTGTGGTTCTTGTTTAATAGACGGAACAGTTTCCAGTTTATGTAAAAGTTCATTAAGTGGTTGTGTAATAGGTTTATAATTTTTTTCTAAAGCAGACTGAGACTGAGCTATGTCATGTTTTAAACTACGATACTTTTTCTTCAACGCTTGTCGTGATAAAAGCAGTTTTCGCGTAACTTTAGGATCCATTGTGTACTAGGAATGTTAGTTTAAAGCCTTATATACCTATCGAACCCATACCGATATCGACCCATTGATTTGGGAGAGTCTTTGTCAATGACAAGAAATCCATATCTGTCTTTCCAGCAGATTGAGCACAAATCTTTAAATTGTTGGAAAGTCATGTCTATATTAACGTGATCGTCAAAAATATGTTTTAAATTTGTAAAGTCTTGTTGGAAAACTGCAAGTAAATTAGAATTATCTCTAATTAATTGTTTTGGAATAGCACTGTATGTTTGACATAAATAAAAGCAATCTATATTTTTATGTCTCCCATAACAAAAATACCTTTGTACAATTTTTTGATCACACGATGGAATATCATCAAAAATAACTATTGAATTTTCTTTAATATCATCAGGAGATGGTACATTATTGGGATCATTATATCCTTCAAAGCCAATTTCTTTTATTGGCTCAACCAAGTTTCGCAAATATACATACTTTGGTTGATACAACGATTTGGAATATAAATATATATTCTCAAATCTTAGACCATTTGGATGCTCAATTAAAGACAATAATACATTCGTCTTGCCACAACCACTTGGCCCAACAACTAAAAACCTTGTGTTGCCACCAAAAAGATAGCCATGTTTTACATGTTGTTCCTCTGTAACCTCATCATGGTTAGAAATAGAAAGAGAGAGTTTCTGCTTTTCAATCTTCATTAATAAAATGTTTTTAAAACTTTGGGGTATATATAGCCCAACTACTATATATATAAGTGAGACACCATGAAAAAAAAGATTCAAGGGCATATAAAAAGAAAAGGGCGTGGATTATTAAACAAAATTATAAATAAGCTTCCATTAGAACTCCATCTTCCAGGATATTCATATTGTGGACCAGGAACTCGTTTACAACAAAGATTAGAGTGGGGAGATAAGGGAATTAATAAACTAGACGAGGCTTGTAAACACCACGATATTGCATACTCTACAAGTACTGATTTATCAAGCAGACACAAGGCGAATCAGATTTTAGAAAACAAAGCTTGGGATATTGTAAAATCTAAAGAGACACCGTTTGGACAGAAGGCAGCTGCTTGGTTTGTTACAACAGCTATGAAAGGAAAACGTAAGTTGGGAATGGGTCTTAGACGCAAAAAAGGTGGTTCTCTTCGTAAAAGAATAAATAAGAAAAAAAGGATCATTAAAACACCAAAGAAAGGTGGATTCCTTCCCCTACTTCTCCCACTGATCGGTGCTTTATCTGCTGTTGGGGGCCTTGGTACTACTATTTACAAGACCATTGGAGATGCGAAAGCTAATCGAATTAGTCTTGAAGAACAAAAACGCCATAATCTAGCCATGGAACAGAAAGGCAAAGGATTATATCTAAGACCTTATAAGGGCTATGGATTATACTTGAAGCCTTATTCAAAAAACTAAATCTTCCTCATCATGCTTTAACAAGTACTGATATAATAAAGCATGGTAAAGCTCTTCCTTTGTTTAGAGGTGTGTATATGAGAAATAATATGCCAAAAAAAATTCATAAAAACGAGTGTGGTGTTATAAATTTAGATTCTAATCGTGGAGTCGGAACCCACTGGGTAGCTTACGCAAAATCTAAGTCTAACGTAATTTACTTTGATTCTTATGGAGACTTACCCCCTCCAAAAAGCATAATAAAGTATTTTTTAAGTAACGGCGATGTAAAAATTTATTACAATTATGATAAAATCTAAAACGACTCATACAGGTGTGGTCATTACTCCTTAGATTTTCTATACAACTACTATAAATAGCAAACATTGATTGTTTACGTTTTAAAACAATGTCTTTCAACTTTACGCTTACTGGGAACGCTTCAAATCTGAGTTATAGTTTTAATCCTCCGATTTACCTTGAAGATGAATTCGATTACGAAATTGGACTAACTACACTCGCGATCATAAAATCCGGGTCACCTCGAAAATTTCAAGTTTATTGAATATTTTTGTATCTGGTACAGTAATAACCTTTTTTTTAGGCTAACGTACTTTTTATTTGTCATCAATGTTTGTTTTGAAAAAAAAACCGATTTTTTTATTGTTTTTATTGAAAAAGCAGAAAACAAACCAAATTGTTGATAAAACAGACATACGAAAAAAAGAATGAAAAATACAGAACGTGGTAAAACAGTAGAATTTCGATGACTAATATCGTGTATTGCCTCCCCTGCTCTAATAACCTCTTGCAGACGACGGGGCATACTCTCAATTTTTCTCCGGATTACATGTTGTAGTATGTTATTCCACTCTCTCACTAACAGATCCTTAAGCTCCTGTGCGTTGTTAGGAGGTGGTGTATGGGTTTGAATACGTTTTTTCAAATCGTCCCAGAGATGTTCAATGGGATTCAGGTCCGGAGACCTAGCTGGCCAGGGTAACCTCGTAATTCCAACCTCGTCTAAGTATTGCATACTGATCCTGGCAACGTACGGTCGCGCGTTGTCCTGCAAAAAAACGGCGTCGTCTCCAAGCCCTGTCATGGTGGGCATAACATGTTCTTCCAGAATCTCCGTAATGTACCTTCGTGCAGTTAAGGACCCATTTTCGATGCAGGGTAATTCTGTGCGGAAGTCGGAAGATACACCTCCCCAAACCATAACCGAGACTCCACCAAATGGCATTCTTGGAGCAATGCAAGCTTGTGAAAATCGGTCACCGGTTCTTCTCCAAACTCTTAAACGTCCATCGGATCCAGTTAGGCAGAAACGGGATTCATCTGAGAATAACACTTTGCTTCAATCATTAATTCCCCAATGCGCGTATTGTCGAGCAAAAGCTAGTCGTGCAACTCGATGCGCCCGGCGAAGTGGCGGTCCTGTAGCCATTACCCGAGAAGATAGTCCAGAAGAACGAAGTCTTCTCCTGACTGTTGCAACGCTAACATTGCTATTTCGTACTTCCTGTAGACAATTTCGATGCATAACCGCAGTTGAGGTCCGGTTTCGTAATGCCTGAAACGTAAGGAAACGGTCATCTCGTGCCGTAGTTGTTCTTCTTCGTCCAGATCCAGGTCGTCTGGTTAGCAAACCTGTCTCCTAAAAGCGTTGAAGCACTCGTTGAATCGTAGAAAGGCTTACGCCAACAGTTCTTGCGATTTGCGTTGAGTATGACCGTCTTCCAGAAGCGCAACAATGCGTGCCGTTTCAACAGCATTCAAAGGCATTTTTGGCAAAAAATAAACAATAATAAACACTAATAATGGCACTAATACACACTAATGGTGGCAATAATAAACGTTTGGTTGTTGCGTTTGAACAGAAAGTCGAATCACAAATGAGACATTTAAAACAAGCGGCAGTTACAGGTACCGTTCATTTTGGCAAGTGTATAGTTTTCCGCGAAATCGGCATTATTGGAATTCTTTGTTACAAAGGAAACCAATAAGGCGACATCAATTCTCAAAAACATGCATTAGTTTGTATTTGTGTTATTATCATTTACGATAAAGCTCGTTAAAAATGAAATAACGGTGATTTTCAAGGTGACCCGGATTTTATGATCGCGAGTGTAGTTTTTATAGTTTTAATAGTATTCCAAATATCGATGAAAACAATAACATTTTTCTCTGGAATATACGAAATGTTACTTATACCTATAAATTACCAAAGGGATCTTATGAATTAGATGATATTACAAAACTTATAAAAGAAAACATGAAAAAGAGAGATAGTTATGCGACTATAGAAATTACTCCACAGTTATCATCCTCCAAAGTTATAATTAATAGTAATAGAGAAATTTCATTTCTTCCCGCGAATTCTATTGGGAAATTATTTGGATTTAAATCAGGGCTACTAGCAGCAAACCAGATACATATCTCAGACAATCCAGTGGAGATTTGGGGTGCAAACGCATTATGTATTGACTGTAACATAGCATCAGGATCCTATTTAAACGGAAATCCAGTTCACATTATCCATCAGTTCTTCCCAACCGTACCAACTGGGTATAAAATACTTGAGGTACCCCAAAATATTTTGTATTATCCAGTGAGTATTAAAACAATCTCTAACCTTACAGTAAAAATTATCAACCAAGCAGGTAAACTTGTTGACTTTGGAGGGGAGGAGGTTACTGTAAATCTACATCTTAGAAAACGTATATAATGGTTTTAGTTTTTTCTCGCGAACCAAAAACATATATAAAGAGATTACCTTCTAAAAAAATAACTCCATCTCTACCAAAATCATATAAAAGGAGATTACCTTTTAAACAAATAACCCCATCTAATCGTCGCTTTCTTCAATCGTTAGGATTTAAAGTCTTGGTATAATGGAAATTCTTCACGTTACTGGTCAACCTTTTAATGATAACACTATTGAAGATTATCAGTTCCACACTTATCAACCATACATTCCTGGAAAATTGGGATACAATGATGAAATCCGTATTTCAGTACAAGATTTGGATAGTTTGACGTTTCCAGCAAATAGTTTTCTCTATATTGAGGGCAAATTAGCCACACATGATAATAAAACACCAACCAAAATAAAATTTATTAATAATAGTATAGCTTACTTGTTTCGTGAACTACGTTTTAAATTAAATGGGGTAATAATTGACTCAGTACGTGATGTAGGATTAGTATCAAGTATTAAAAACTATCTTAGCCTTAACGAAAATCAAAGCTTGCTATTGGAAAATGCTGGTTGGTTTCCAAAAATGAGTAGAATTGAAAATAATAGTGAAGTCCCTAAAAACAATGTTTTGGTGGATTCAAATGGAAACTTTAATGTGTGTATACCTTTAAGATTATTATCCGGATTCTTTGAAGATTTCAGAAAAATTATTATGAACATGAAACAAGAATTGATACTTATTCGATCAAATGATGATATTGATGCAGTAGTAAGCGAAGATGAGACTGAGCGTCCAAAAATTGATTTTACTAAATTATATTGGGAGGTACCACATGTAACTCCTAGTATTCGAGAACAGTTGCGACTAAACAAAATTTCACATACAAACCAAGAACTACCTATTAAATTTCGAAGTTGGCAAATGATTGAATATCCAGCCCTAAATAACTCTACACGTCACACATGGTCAGTGCGGACTAGTACCAAAATAGAAACTCCACGACACATTGTTGTTGCTTTTCAAAATAACAGAAAATCAAAATTAACAAAAGATATGAGTAAATTTGATCATTGCACTTTAAAGAATATTAAAGTGTTTTTAAATTCTGAGAGGTATCCCTATAATGATCTTCAACTAGATTTTAAGACTAATAGGTTTGCCAAACTATATGAAATGTTTGCCAATTTCCAGGAGAGTTATTATCACATGACCTTAAATCAACCCATATTTAATCCAATTGACTTTCAAACAATTGCTCCACTTATACACATTGACTGCTCTCGTCAAAAAGAAGTAATTCAATCCGGATCTGTTGTGCTTCGTATAGAATTTGAGACAGATGAACCAACAACCTCTGATATCTCAGCCTATTGTCTAATACTTCACGAGAAAGAATTCACATATAACCCTCTAACAAAAATTGTGAAACAATTGTAAAATATTTATATTATACAAAACAGGTGAATGCAAATTAGGGAGCACCTGTATGCAAATTAATGAGCACCTGAAAATTAGGGAGTTTATTTTAAATATGGAGCAGCTGTATGCAAAGAGCAGGTACAGGTGTTGTAAAATTGTATCTAATGAAAGATTTCCCGTATGAGGATTGTATAAGGGCCAGGTGCTAATTATGGCATTATATGCGAAACTCTCTCATGCGCATGACTGAAAATTCTTTTAAAAATACAAATTATGCACTACACAAACTCAGTCTGTAATCATGTGCTTAATAGTAGATGTCCAAGGTTTTATTACCGAAAAAATAAGTTTATCGTGAAAGAGTTTGCAAGTTATGATGGTCAAAAAATTAGTCATTTTTTTTTAAACCACCATATCCGATACGATTATTGGGTTCTGAATATTATAATCAAGCTGTTTGGTTGATGAATAACCATCATGGATTGAACTGGAATCATGGATTTACACCAGTACACCAGTTCCATAATATTATCCAACATTTGACAAGAGGCGTTAATGCGGTTTATGTTAAGGGGCGAGAAAAGTCACAGTACATCAAAAAGTATAGTCTATCCCCAGTTTTGGAGTTTGATGAACAACCAGCTCTGCAGAAAATGGAGCCAAGATGTCCATATCATTCAAACAGTGGGAGTGTTTGTGCTTTAAGTAATGTATTTCAACTTTATGATACTTTTATAATGAAATAAATTTTTTTTTACATTTTGTTTTATTAATAAAAAACCTTATTAAAAAAATAGTACTTTATTCAATAACTATTACATGTTACAATTTATATTTTGAAGTGCAAGTTTACACAAATGACAACTGGATTGAGCTGGGGCGAATCCTTCTAACTCTGTTCTCCACTCAGGACGATTGAAATGAACGAAACATGGGAGACGAGTTTGAACTTTAAAATCCTGGCAAAATTTTCTGGGTAGTATAGACCATGAACGGAGAAGTTCAATTGGGTCTACAAATTTTCTTACGTAGGCCAGGCTAAAATATTCCAATTCTGTGGTCGTGAACTTGTACAACGGTTTTTTTTGGATGCTCTGCCATTATGCGAGACCGGAGGCAACAATCCATCTTTAGTAAATCGGTTAATATTCTTAAAGACCAAGTCTATCCACTTTTGCTCTTCGTATCTGGAGAGAAAAAATAGTCTTACATCTGCTTCTGGTTTTGTTGTGTAAACTTTACCACTACGCAAGCGCATCACTCAAACACAGCTTTGAAAACTGTTTAAACATATGTTGTTTATCTTCGTATTCACTTTTTAACTGGTTAATACGATTATTTATATGATTGATATATCTCTGACTTTTGTAAAATAGAATATCACTTTTTATCCTTTTAATGCGTATACTAAACTGATTAAGCCGTTCACGAAACCTTCTTGAGTCCATACTGTTTAAATTAACGATGGTCCTCCCTTATATCCTTCCTACCCTTATTGACACCGGTTGCAGGTGTGTTGCTCATTACCCCCACTCATAATAATATATTAACACGAGAGTGTACCAAGCAAGGTGTGTAAGACTTTATCAGCTAGCGGGGACTCATTCCTGTTGAAACTTGTTAAGCTAAATCATAAACCAGTTCGTTAGAGTCCCTCACAAAATCTAATTTGTATACTTTTAATTATGTGTTCAAGTATAATAAACGAAGGGAACATACCATATAAATATTGTGATAATCTACTTAGCTATAGGAGTGACGAATGGGAAACATTTTCGAGACTTCCTTTTTATATTGTACGACAAAAGCTTTGTCTCGTTTGTCGTAAAATGTCTGGAACTAGACTTATTCGAAGAAACTTAATATTTAAAGGATGGAAATTGGTATTTGAATTTTGTGCATTTTGTAGTGAGACTAGACCTATGGAACTATCTCATCGTTCTGTAGGTTATCGTGATGGATTATTGGAATCCCCACCACATAAATGGGACTCCCCACGTCCAAAGTTAGATTTACTATAAATAGACGTTAAATTCTAAATAGCTATTATTATGATGGTATCATTAAACTTTATTGTTTTACAAGCAATTGTGGGAAATTTGCTCTTAATTCAAGAACCAATCAATGTCAGAGAAACTTTTGTGTGTTTTGATAGTAATGGTGTACTAAATGACACGTGGCCGTCGAAATGGACAAGAATGAAATCGTATCCGGAAAACAATTTTCTACCAACTTTACAAGCTCAAATAGCTTTGAACAGTACCAAATATAAATTGCGTTTTAGACATTTTAGAGAAAAAATCACTGATTCCGGCTGGTTAGAACTTTATAATGAAAGTCCTAAGGATAAAAAAGGTTTATCTCCAATATTTTATTATATAGCTATCTGTTCAACTTTGTCAATAGTTCCTCTGCTAATGGAATTAATTAAAGTTTTAAATAAAAAAATATGTTAATGTACAAGTGTTTTATTGATACACAAAATTATACATATGCCTAATCCTTAAATATAATTACAGATAACAAAAAACAATTTATAAGTAGGAGTCATAATAAAAAGGTGCAACTTGGAACAATTCCTCATTGGGGATATTATCTAAGTCATTTAATGTAGGAGCATCTATCATTTCATTCGCAAAAAATAAAAGGTCATCTATATTACCTTTATGTTGATTAATTAATAAATGGCCCCAAGCCAAAGTAGAGACATCACCAGGAATAACATATCTTTTATCGTCACGGGATGTTAGTGATACCTTATTTCGCAATTCGGTGTAAACAGTGTGCATTTCTGACCTAAAAAAATACATTTTTCTAAAGATGGTTTCTTTGTTTTGTACAACTCTTACGTAATCATTTAAATGTAGTTGGTTTTTAACAACATGTCTGGAAACACCTTTCGCTTTTTTCACAATTGTATCAGCCTCAATACAATAAGCTTTAGCTCCAGTACCGTAGAATGCTTTAATGGTGGTGTTTGGAAATTCATTTTTCATATTTCCAAGTATAGACGTTGTCTTGTATACACCATGTTGATTATTTTCCGAATAATTAGATGTATCAAAGTAACGTAGATTTTTGTTCATAGCATCATAAAAGTTTGGTGTTTGTACTTCTAGAATGAGCGAATCAGTATCTGTATAGAGAAGATTAGCATTATTGTGGTACTTGTTTTTAATATACCCGTAGAAGAAATCATATATGAATGTCTTAGATACATCCAGAATGAAAAAACCAATATATAAAGGTTCATTGTAAATAATTTTGGTTTTATTTAAATGAATTGCAACTAAATTTTCGCTGAATATTGATAATGAGTTAAATTCTGGTTTGGCAATTAAAGATTTTGCTCCAACCCTTCCAAAATGGTGGGTCATTATGCTGATCATGCATATTGGGTGGATAATGCAAGTCTACTTCCAACACATACCCCTTTTCACCATCATCATCAATATTAAAAACATTAAATTGGTCAATTTCTTGTTCATTTAACCATCTAAAATTTCCCCAAGGAAGAGGTTGGCTCATGGCGGCGCCGTAGAGATTAGTGGCACCTAGATACATTATGTATGTTTCCGGTTTTGTTGGATCGAAATTACTTAAAAATCTGTTGTTTGCAATACTCATACGTTTCGTACAGGTAGCCACGCCTCCTCTGATCCCTTTTTTGAAAAAGTGTACCATATCAACATCCGTTAAAAGCTGAAGCTCGATATCGGTATATTTTAACATAGCATCCCATGTTAGAGATGGGGCTGTAACATAATGTGCAGGATCCAATTTGTACTCTTTGAGACATACCTTTCTAAAATTTTCAAATATGTCAGCTAGTAGAAGTACATCTGATTTTAAATACAGCATTCAATAATCCCCCATAGATTGGCAGTTAAAATGATCCCAGACCTCCTGTGCTGTTATAATCTTCTGTAGTAATATGTTCTCCCCTTAAATTATCATAAAATTTTTCTTTAAATGCTAGATGTTTCTCTTCTAATTTGATATAACTATCAATATATGTATATGGAAATACACCTTTACGGCGCATTAAAACGAACTCTTTTTCACCTGGGAAATATTTCCTTATTTTATTGCATTGACTAGACTCTACTGTTTGGCTTAATTTATCTAAAGACTTTGCTAAAAATTTAAATGAATCTACAAACCTCAATTTTAAATAAACATTATGTTTTTTTGAATCATCACTCTTGTGTACTAGAACAGATTTTGAAAATGTAATATACTTTTCTTTAGTTTGTGCAATAGCTGATAAATACTGTGTTTTGCTGGTCTTCTGCAACTTTGATTGTGAAGGATTGTCCATCTGATGGATCACAATGATGTATTGGCTTAAGAATCGACTCAAAGTCAGCATAAATTACAAACGGGTGTTGGCTTGTCTTTTCAATATTGATAAATTTTAGAATATTGGATGGAAGAGTTTCACCACAATTGTTAACTCTCAATTCACTGGTTGGGAGTATTGTAGAGATGTGTAAACAATCATTTTCTTGGTGATTTTTCAGCTTTTCAAGGGTTGAAAAAGTTTGAAGACACCCATCACAGAAATATTGTTTTCCGTCATATTTTGTCTTTTGAGTTTTTACTAAGCGATACAAGTCTGTTATGAGACAATAATGGCTCTGATTATGTTTACTTATTAATAAAAGATTAACATGTGTAAGTTTACGTTGTTGAGTATAGTGAAGTGGTCCTACAACTTCATATTGCATCTTGTTTTCTTTAAAATATGATTGAAGACCGTAAACGTTAACTGATATATTGTTTAAAATCTTAAACTTGTTAATGTCCTTTAACTTAACCGGGAACCCGATACCATCAAAATTTAGAAGTGTGTCACAAGGAGGATATGACTCTGGTTTTGTTGGATCACCATTAGCAGGAAATATAGCAGCCATCACACAATAAGCAAAACACATGCTATCTTTGTTTTGAATATTTAAAATTGCACCTTTTCTTTTAATCTGCAATGGAAGATTAATATATGCTGATGCAGAAACAGTACTGAATTTGTTAATGTTGACATCTAGGAATAGAATTTCCTGAAGTGCCCAGTTGGAATCTTTCTCCTGGAACTCTGATGCTTGTGTCATTATCGCTTCAGCAAAGTCATCATACATATCGGATATGTGACTACTCAAAGTGAAGATTTTATTAGATGTATTCATTGACTTAATATCTGACATCTCATTCTCGGGTTTGTAAAACATCGCAAACAGTTCACAGTTAACTTTAAGAGCCGTGTGTTGAAGAAGATAGTCACTAAGAATTTTTATTACTTTTGGTTTAACCTCATTCATGAAGCCGGAATAGGAAATTTTGTTAGATTTACTCATAAATCGGTATGATGCTATTCTATTTTTAAATGCATGTGTTAGTTTAGTAACACCATTCTCAAGCACTTCAACACCTATTGGTCTTAGTCTCTTTCTCGGAATCGGGCAAGCGGCGTAACACGAACTAACTTCATGACGTTGTAAATTAGAACCTCGTGTGAAAGTCTTTCCACACTTGTTACAGACAAACACACGCGAGTGACTCTTATTACATACAGTCATATATCTACGAAGGTTATAAGACCGCGAAAAAGTTTTACCGCACGTACACTGATTCATCTTATATGTTTAAACATCTAGAATGATTCACCCAAGCTTAAATACCCTTTTTTACCCCTACTCCTGCGCTATAGCCTCTATGTGGGTGCGCAAATGTTTTGCTTTCCACCTTTCTTTATATAAATAACACAAATGAAAAGCTGCGACTATGTCACCCGTATATTTTCAAATTATATTGTAAGGGCAGATATATGCAGATTGCATTCACAAATTAAAAACAGTTAAATATAAAATAGGTAGCAGTTGTTTAACAGATGTTCTGCTTTCCACCTTTCTCTATAAAAAATGAGACCAGTATGTATGTAAATTATAATGTGGCGGCAACTGTATGTAAATTACACCTGCAATTTAGTGATAGGTGAATGTAAATCAGGAAGCAGATGTTTGACAGGTAAACAACAGTTGTATGCTAACCCTTTGTGTATGGGGATAGGTTAAAAACACAAGTTCCCCACTTATAATAGATATAAAAGAGGTGCTCCTCGGCTTTATAAAATAAAATAAGACACTTATTCGGTCAGTTAAACTTTTACCATAGCAGACAGAGAAATCATGGAACAAGACGATTTAAGTAGTGAGGCATCAACAATTGATCTTGACGAAATAATTGACAGTGAATTTTTAGAAGTAGATAATTCCGAAATTGACGAAAAAATTGTTAATATTATTGATATTGATAATAGATGGTTTTTAGTTAATCAACAAAGTTACCCTATATGCGTTACAGAACACTATTACATTTTGGACAATACTCCACTGTGCATATCTTGTTTTTTTAGTGTATTGCAAGGACTACCAAGCGAAGTCCCATCTGCCCATGTGAGCCGCCATGTTAGTGGGAGATATAATGAAATATCTGGACATCATTGCGCTGTGTGTGAAACAAAACTATATTCCGTGGTGTTTATAAACCACTGTCTTCTGTGTAATGCATAGCCTATACAATTAAATAGATACTATACTTGGTTATACAAATATATAAATTTTTAAAAAAGTGTTGTTTTAATTCTTTAGGTTTTATTTAATGAAAATGTTAACAAAATGTCCCATATCTCTGAACCCAAAGCAGTTTTTTATTTTGAAATGTATTGTTTAGTTCCGCAGAGATTTTTTAAAATACTTGCAAAAAATCCAAAAAACTTTGTTTTACTTGTTTTTTCGTATTTAAAAAAAAAAAAACTTTACCAGGAACTTGATATTATCTACCTACTAATACTGTAAAAATTTGGGCCTTTTATCTTTTAAGGATCCAGAGATATTTGATATAAAATGTTAAAAAACACTAAAAAATCCAATTTTCGGACTTTAACTATAATATAAATAAGATCCCAATAACATTTCTTTTTATTTCCAAGTTCGAAAACATTTAATTTTTATCTAAAACCTTTTATTTTTAAAAATTATGACAAATTAAAAAATTTCGTTAAAATCCTGGCCTATTTTATTTGAAATAATTCATGAAGTACGGTAGGGTACTGCTGGCGCCATCTTTAATTTCAATGGCGAAACTCTCCAAGATTACATTTAAACGTTGAGTAGAGGTTATCGTTTTAATTTATAGATGGAGCTAAATGACTGAAAAGTGTTCAAATAATAAATAAATGTTTTACTGGTCATGTCTGTTTTAGCAAAGAATATAGACGCTTAAGTAATGTAACATAAAATGGCGGTTCGTTTGTTGATATATTTGAATAAAATCTGGTGTTTTTTCTGTTTGTTTTCGTAAAAAAATGGTGTGTGTGTGTGTCTGTTTGTGGGTGTTTGTGAAATATCTGGATTATTTAAAATTATGTCAAAAAGTAAGTAATCTACGATTATTATTTCATGTTTAATAACAAGCAAAATGGATTTATAGATAGTACTTTGTAATATAATACAAATATTGTATTTGAAATTTGCTTTAAACTATAAGTCAAAACAAAAATTATTTCATGTGTTGGTTTATTTAAAAATTAACAGTATTTTTATACTTTATACAAAAACATGATTTCGATTGTCAAATTGGGTCAAAGAATTCATGTAAATTTCATAAAAAGTCATTATTTTTCATTTTTTATCAATTTAGACCATGAAACAGCCTAAAGTTTTGTATTCTTTTGAAAACAAAGCAATATTTTACCTTTGTTGATGTACTAACAGCTATAACTTCATATAAAAGACAAAAAAACTTTTTGTCTTTTATATAAGATTGTAACAGTTAGTACATCAAGGAAGATATGTATTTTTCATGTTTTATCAGTTGAGTCTATCAAACAGATAATTTTTAACCTAGGTACTAAGAAAATAAAAGGCAGAATATTGTGTATATTTTTATTTTTTTAGTGACAAACCCAAACAATTCAAGTTAAAAAGTTTTGTATTCTTTTGAAAACAAAATAATATTTCACCTTTGTTGATATACTAACAGCTATAACTTCATATAAAAGACAAAAAGACTTTTAGGGCTACTATGTGTTTTTTTTATAAAAACACATAGTACCCTTAAAAGTCTTTTTGTCTTTTATATGGAATTATAACAGTTAATACATCAAGGAAGATATGTAGCTTATATTGTCATTAGATAAATATTAAACTCTATATTAATTAAATTACATTGATTTTGGATTATCGCTTACAAAATAAATCAGTTCAAGTTTAAAAAAGTTTTGTATTCTTTTGAAAACAAAGCAATATTTTATCTTTGTTGATGTACTAACAGCTATAACTTCATATAAAAGACAAAAAGACTTTTAGGGCTACTATGTGTTTTTTTATAAAAACACATAGTACCCTTAAAAGTCTTTTTGTCTTTTATATGGAATTATAACAGTTAATACATCAAGGAAGATATGTAGCCTATATTGTCATTAGATAAATATTAAACTCTATAATAATTAAATTACATTGATTTTTGATTAGGGCTTACAAAATAAATCAGTACAAGTTTAAAAAAGTTTTGTATTCTTTTGAAAACAAAGCAATATTTTATCTTTGTTGATGTACTAACAGCTATAACTTCATATAAAAGACAAAAAGACTTTTAGGGCTACTATGTGTTTTTTTATAAAAACACATAGTACCCTTAAAAGTCTTTTTGTCTTTTATATGGAATTATAACAGTTAATACATCAAGAAAGATATGTAGGTTATATTGTCATTAGATAAATATTAAACTCTATAATAATTAAATTACATTGATTTTTGATTATCGCTTACAAAATAAATCAGTTCAAGTTTAAAAAAGTTTTGTATTCTTTTGAAAACAGAGCAATATTTTATCTTTGTTGATGTACTAACAGCTATAACTTCATATAAAAGACAAAACGGCTTTTAGGGCTACTATGTGTTTTTTATAAAAACACATAGTAGCCTTAAAAGTCTTTTTGTCTTTTATATAAAATTATAACAGTTAATACATCAAGGAAGATATGTACCTTATATTGTCATTAGATAAATATTAAACTCTATAATAAAAATTACATTGATTGATTAAATTACATTGATTTTTGATTATCACTCACAAAATAAATTTCACTATTAAATTTGAACAAGTCTTGAAATCCTAAGTATTAGTTTTACCTTTTCACTCGCACAATGAATGAATACTTGTTAATAATTTGTTGGATGTAGCAATTTTTTGGTTCAAAATTTGTAAACTTTGCTGAGCCCTCTTTTTTTTTCCTGTCATAGCTGGATAGTTTTTTTAAAATAATATCCCTTTGGTTTTTATAGTCACTTAAAAATTTTTCATTTGCACTTACAAATTCTGTTAACACTTTTTTAAAATCATGATCGGAAGTTACTACCGTTTTATCAATACCCTCGTAGTCCGTTGTCGCATTAAGCGCACTTCCTTCCTCTATTGACCCGTTTAATTCACTCATTGACACTTTTAAAACTTCTTCATCTTTGGAAGCACTATCTTCAGATATATTATCATATCTTGAATCCATTATTGATTGGCCTGGTGTGGATGAACAGGAAACCTTCTGCTGGAATTCTTTAAATCCTAACGGACAATGGTTTTCCATATCGCCTTCAACAAACTCTATGCTTGAGTTAACACTATCTTCCAAATGAGGAGATTTTTGCAAATGCGAAATGATTTTCGCCGATTTTTTTCCATTAATAGGAACACTAAACTTGGATACTTTCATTTTGGTTTTTTCACAGAAAACTAAAACTTTTTAACTTGAATTGTTTGGGTTTGTCACTAAAAAATAATCATATAATGGAGCAAGTATTGGTTTTATAGGATCCTAATCCCTCTCACAGTCCTATACCCCTCTCTGAATTGCTATGTAGTGGTGTAACCAATGAAAAATAAACCTTATTTCTTAGACCCAACCCACTCCCTACTTACCTCTTACTAAAGGTAATTTCTACAAACATATTTTTTAATAATTTTCTTTGTGTCTCAATACCTGCTACCCACATTAATTAAATCTTGAAGAACCTCACCTGTGTAGTGCTACCAGCAGTTTATTAACTTAATTTCAGGCCTCTTTCAAGCAGCTACATATGTACCAATACTAATTGAAAGAAAAAGGGTATTTCATTTATTGCAGACTGCAAAGTTTATGCATTCAGTACCCCTATCCAACTACACAATACTAATTGAAAGAAAATGTGTTACTTTATTTATTGCTTGTTGTACAATTTATCTATAAGTACCTCTATATACCTACTCACTTAAAGACAAGGTAGATGCTAGTTGCATCTGTGCATATATTACTACAATTAATTCTCTTTGTATCCACATTCATTGGTACCAACATAAGTAGTTAATTTGCTAACTTCTTTATTTATATGTACCCATATAACATACTAATTAAAGAAAAAGGTGCCACTTTAATTATTGCAGGCTGCAAAATTTATACTACCCATATAACAAAATATTACTTAAAAGACAAGATTCATTTATTGGAAGTTGCAACTGTACCAGTACACAATATTAATTGAAAACAAATGTCCCTGCACCTTGAGACCCATCTGAACAAGTACAAAGTGTTTAAAAAATTAACATGTGTTGTTATAGCTATATACTGACCAAATTCTTTGTTAAAATACAGTAAATATTAGTGAAAAGAATAAAATAAAAAATGTATGAATGCATTTTTTATAAATTAATGATTTTTGGCTGTTTATTCTTGAAACTTTATGAAACAGATATAAGGCTTTTCGGCAATACTATATTTGTGGTCTAAAATTTATGTAGTAAATTAATACAAACAGTATTAATTGTGATTAAAATTTTTTTTAAATTTCTTTGTAAAATCTGTCTCAAAATTAGTGAAAGGAGTAGTATAAATAAAAATGTTTTATGAATGTATTTTATTTTTCTGTTTTATATTTAGTACATGATTAATATTTTAGCGGTTTTTTCTATTTTAAGTCGGAAGCTTACTCGGCCAAAGCAACAAATTCCCAGTACCTGGTTCTACATGGACAATTTTCTTCAACGTAGTGGATACGGACATTTTCGTTAAAGTTGACCATTAAATAGTCCTTGATATCTTTATAACAAAATAGCTGCATACATGGACTTTAAGGATATGAATGTTTTCCTGCTTATCTATAAATTAATTCCAGGGGCTTGGGTTATTTAAGTATTATTTTTGATGCTTTAAGTATATTGAAAAAAAATATTTCTCTGTTTTACTACTAGTAAAAATTAATAATTTTTGAGTGGGTTTCTTGAAACTATATGTCTTATATCTTTAAGGACTTTATCATTTAGTAATCCTGGATATTTATAAACTAGTGTCATTAGAGTACCATAAGTTAATTTTATTATTTTGAAACTTGATTCAATTGGAATTGTTTTACTTTAAGTTGGCTAACTTTTAACACCAGGTTATATTTAGGATGACAAGCTTATGCAAATTAGGGACCATGACCCCTGGTATGGGAAATTAGGGATAGCTGTATGCAAATTAGGGACAGGTGTATGCAAATTAGGGAGCACATTCAAATTAGGGACAGGTGTATGCAAATTAGGGAGCACATTCAAATTAGGGACAGGTGTATGCAAATTAGGGAGCACATTCAAATTAGGGCAGGTGTATGCAAATTAGGGAGCACATGCAAATTAGGGCAGGTGTATGCAAATTAGGGACAGCTGTATGCAGGTGCTCCGTGCTCCTCTGCTCCTACGCTATTTCTTCCCTACTTATTCATCTAAGCAGAAATCCTCGTACTCATACAGAGTAGATCCGAATAAAATGAAAAAGACAGAAAAGATTTGATTTCACGTTCAAAGCGTCTATGTATCTATTGATACGTATTTCGACTTAATAAGTCTCATCAGAATAGTTATTCATAGCCGTTCTTAACGTGAAAAATAATCTTCTCTGTCTTATAAGGAAGCAACAATAACATGGCTTCGTTATGGACGCAATAGCGACATCTGATAGAAAAATCGGTAAGATAGTTTCGAAAGATCGGTAAGATAGTTTCGATAAGACAGAGAAGATTATTTTTCACGTTAAGAACGGCTATGAATAACTATTCTGATGAGACTTATTAAGTCGAAATACGTACCAATAGATACATAGACGCTTGAAACGTGAAATCAAATCTTTTCTGTCTTTTTCATTTCATTTTCTTTCTAATTCTTGATTATAGTCTTCGTTGATATGCATATCGTCTGAAGAATACCCACTATCTTGAGAACTCATGTCACTACTGTTTTTTGAACACCGTTGACGAAGTGAATGTAAACTGATCATCGTAGTTTATTTATACTTTTGCCATTCCCCACTCCTTGTGGTTAATTGTAAGCCTTTTTTAGAAAAGTGTATGTCTACGCGGCGTATCAAAATATAGATCTTCAAACTATATTCGATTTATTTATCCAGCTGTTGTGTTTGCTATCCATTCCTAACCATTTCACATACATCTTATTACCTTTTCGTCTAAATACTTTTTCGATCAGGTATATGTCGGGGTTTGATGTTTTCTGCAATTCTTCTGCGTAAAAACCGCCGCTAATCGGTGCACCGTGCATGCCTTCGAACGTTATAGGATTTGTTATCTTAACTTGTGCAATTCTAAATAATTCAGTAGTCCAATTGGGTGTGTAGGCCTTTTCGAAAAAATGTTTTGTCTTTGATACACGTACAATGTCGCCAACTTTAAGCTTTCGTGGACCGGCAATCTTCAAATGAGTATAACTTTTGTTTAAAATGGTTTTTTCGTTGGACTTGTTAACCTGAGACGGTTTGTATCCTGTTTTACTGTATTTTGTGTTGTTGTATTCCTCGGTAATTGTGGGTAGAGCATCTAACCATTAAATTTTGAAATTTTCTGTTTTAAAATTCGGTTCCCTGATCAGATTGTAAGTTTTTTGGGACTCGTCGAGTATGAGCGAGAATATCCGAAAATGCCCGAGTAATTTCCTCACCAGTCTTTGTTTTTAGAGGACGTGTCCACACAAATTTTGAAAAATAATCTAAACCTAGTATTAGTTTGTAATTTTTATTTTGATATGCATAAGGACGCATTTCAGCCAAATCCATTTGCCACAAGTCATCGATTCCTTTGATTATTGTTCGACGACGAGGATAGTTTTTTCGTGCTGGTTTATGAAACTCATACACCACCTCTTTCTTTTCTTTAGACATTATTTTAACGCACCTTCCACTACTTTAAGACGTTTGTCTATATCCCATGAATGAACGCTATCTACTATGCTTTTTAATGATTGCTCCACTTGGTTTATTCTCTGTTCCATCTTTATATCGTACATCGTATGCTTTGCAACTGTTTCTGCAGCAGATTTTAGATTGTTCTTCGTATCATTTTTCAGTGTATTCAAATCATCTTGGATTATTTTTTTCAACATATTTATACTGTTCTCCGTATCATTTTTTAGTGTATTTTGGCCATCTTTGATTATTTTTTGTAACTTTTGCTCGAGAGCAGATTTTAGGTTGTTCTCCGTATCCTTTTTCAGTGTATTCAAATCATCTTGGAATATTTTTTTCAACATATTTATACTGTTTTCCGCATTTTTTTTTGTGTATTCTGGCCATCTTTGATTATTTGTTGTAATTTTTGCTCAAGAAATGGAACTATTTTTTTACTAATTTCATCTCTTAATGTAGCTTTAATGTGATCAAGCTCTTCTTTTGTAGTCCTGTATATATTTGCCATTTTAGTGTTTCCAGACCATCTTTAATTTTTTTGGAACTTTTGCTCGAGAAGTGGGACTGTAGTTTCATAAAGCTCCTTTCTTGCATCGTTTAGGCCGATGGTTAAATTTTGTATGTCATTAGTTTTTTGCTGCAACAGCACAACATGTGTTTGGTGCAGATTACGTAACTTATTGATTTGTAAATCAACGTATTTTTTCGTTGCAGCATCGTCATTGTCTGATGGATCCTTGACATTGCAAATTTTCACATTTTCGGCATTAATATTTCCGTCAGACGTATGTGGAAATGTAACTCGTGCCACCTTTTGAGCATTACTAGTACTGTTACGAGAGTGATGACCGAATTTGTCGACACTCATAATGGAAATGATGTCGTCATTCCCCAGTTACTCTATTATATTAGCTTCTTTTAGTTCATTGATGATGGAGACTGCGTCTTTCGAAGCCACCAATAGTTTAAGACGTTCAACTAACTCATTTGGATCATCCCAATAAATATACTCCATGGGTGCAGTATTGTATGTTAAACGAGAGTCATCCAATCCCGTTCCTTTGGCCGTAGATGACGATGATCGTGTTGTTGTTTTCGTTCTGTGTTCAAGTTCTTTTTTTGATCGAGTTGCAGGTGGTGCATGTTTTTTCATTGCGGTATCAGATGGTCTGAATAGAGGTTTAATAATAGAATGGCATTTTTCTCCGCTGGAACCTTTAAGACGTCCTAAGGTATCCAGATGAATCTCTGTGTTTTTCAACAGTGTTTTATACTTTTGTAAATCCTCATCATTATACTGTTCAGGGTTGGCATAAAATAAAAGTTGATATAGGCCTGGCGTACCACCTAACCTACGTTCTTCTAAATCACGTTCTCGAATTATTATTATGTCTCTATTGCGTTTGTCAAAGTTTATTCGACGTTTTCCCATTATCCAACCACTAATAGAATCGTAAAATGGCCCATAGTTTTTATCAATTTTATCGTCTTTTATTAAATATTCTTTTATTTACTTGTGACTTATTGAAGGATATTGATCGATATATTCGTCTGTGGCATCCATCGGAATCTCGTTAGAGATTGGTTCTTGAATAATGTTTTCATCAGGTATCGTTAGATCAGGTGCATCAAGAAATACATCATCATCATCACCAATTCTCCTCCTCTTCCTCCTCCTTTTTCACGTCTTCTTTTTTAACTTGTTCAAACTTATTAGTGATAGTATGATGTAACGTTTTTGATGACTGTGCAATATCTTTGAGAGGTTTTGAGAGTGATTTAAACAGTTTATTTAGGGACTAATCTTGTTCTGTTCGACCTAATTTTAATGCCAAATATTTTTTGCGAATTACAACCGTATCATCTGACATTATGTCAACGACTAAACAATTATCTTACAATTTTATATATTTATCAAATCTTTTGCGATATCGGCCACTATTGAGAGCAAAATCTTTTATAATTACCAGAGTACCATACCTATCACACCAACATTCAGAACAAATTTTTTTAAATTCATCAAATGTTGGTGATACGTGCTCATCAAATACATGCTTTAAATTTATCTCCTCTTGCTTGAATAGTACAATCATGCTACAGTTGTCTCTAATTAACTGCTTCGGTATTTTTGAATATATATATATATATATATATATATATATATATATATATATATATATATATATATATATATATCTACGGCATAAAGTGGACTCCGCCCATGTTAAAATTCAGGTTCAAGTGAGCTCCGTGGTCAACTGGACACCGATATACGGAGCTCACTTGACCATTCCATAATATTGGCTCTGTCGATTCGTCAACATGTATAGTTTCATAATTTTTAAAAATTTTGTGGAGCTCTTAAGTACCCCTGTATCATGAATGTATATTGCATAGTTCACGTGTATATCTTATAGGGGTCGTTCAGATCTTTTTCACTGTATATTGGAAGCATAGGTATATCGGTTTAAGTAAGCTCTGATAGTTTGGCAACTCTGCCATTAAGCTGTATACTTCTCGCGTATAGTCTGAACGGTTGATATGGACTCCTTATTTTTGTTATCGTTCATACGCATTACAGTGTGTAACAGATATGTATACTAATAACTACCTGCTTTGGTAGGTACGTGCTTTTCTAAAAATAGCTTTATAGATACAAAAGGATTTCGTTACCAAATTGGATTTTTTTCATATGCGGAAATTTCCTAATGTATTTTGTTAACGTAAGTATGTCTTCATACGTTTTATTAAGAATTTAATAAATAAGAACTTTTTTTATTTCATCCAATGTTTTATGATATAATAATAATAATAATAATAATAGCGTTTATTGTCCAACAGAATCCATTTATAGGACAAAATACAATACTACAATTAAATGATATATTAATAATTCATAAGTACTAACTAAATAACACATTTTTCGAATATTTTACGTTAACATAAAGAAACTACTCAATCACCTAGGTAGATCTCAGCTATCCTAGTAAGCTGCTTTAAACTGCAGTGAAATATATCGCAGTAAGCACTTAAGGAATTATAATAGTTGCACATGAGAAATAGAGGAGAATTTAACATAAGATTAGTTCTAGCTTGTGTATTTCTGAACGTAATTGAATTTCTCACTGGATAAGATGGAACGTTAAAATTTATTTGTCGAAGAATATCAGGGCAGTCAATGAGATTATGTAGTAGCTTGTACAGGAATATTAGGGAGGCATTAATTCGTCTAGATTCTAATGATACTACGTCCAACCGCTACACAACTCACTATTGCTGATGCCCCTCTTGGGATATATGCCGTTAATTTTGAGAGACAAAAATTTTAAAAATTTACGCTGCACCTGCTCTATAAGTTGGATATGTACATCATAAAAAGGTGACCAATGACAGAGGCATATTCCAGTTTACAGCGTACAAAAGTGTAATAAAGTAATTTAATTGCCTTAATATTAGTGAGATTTCGACTATTTCTAATTATGAATCCATAAGATTTAAGTGCTTCTTTAACCTTTAAATTTACATGTTCAACAAAGGTGAGTTTATAATCAAATGTAACTCCAAGGTCTTTAATTTTATTTAAACGTTCAAGTTCATTGCCATTGATAATATAAGGATGGTATAAATTAGATTGTTTCCTAGAATAACTAACTACTTTGCACTTATTGGCATTAAGATTCAAATGATTTGCATTACACCATTCATGTACACGATTCAGTTCACTCTGCAAAAAAATGACAATCATTAAGGTCGCTTATCAATGAATAAATCTTTAAATCATCGGCATAACATAAACACGGTGCAGAAATTAATTCACACAGATCGTTAATAAATAACAAGAATAATAATGGACCTAGATTAGAACCTTGTGGAACCCCTGAAGAAGCTAGGTACTTTTCCGATTTGTAACCATTATAAGCAACAAACTGCGTTCTATTTGACAAGTAAGACCTCATAAAAGTCACGGCATCCTCAGAAAGACCAAAGAGACATAATTTAGAAAGTAATACGCCGTGGTGAATTCTGTCGAACGCCTTCGTAAAGTCAGTATATATGACGTCAACTTGACTTCTATTATCTAGGGCCGCTGAGATATATTGTGTGACCATTAATAAGTTTGTCACAGTGGACCGGTTGGAGACAAAACCATGTTGATATTGAGACAGCTGATTACGAGTGCGTGAGTAAATACGATTATACAAAACTATTTCAAAGACTTTCGATAGATTGCAAATAATGGAAATTGGTCTGTAGTTTTCTACCTGACCCTTTTCACCAGTTTTGAATATTGGGCACATTTTTGACTCCTTCCAGAGACTCGATATTCCTTGTTAAGAAGACATAAATTAAAAATTTTAATAGTGGCACAGTTAAGGCACCTATGCAATCCTTAACCAAAAAGGATGGAATATTATCAGGTCCACACGTCATTTTGTCTTTCAATTTCTTACTAGCCAAAATTATCTCAGACTCTAAAATAGGATAAAAATTTAAGTAATCTGCATTGATTGAGGAAGAGTTAGCCTTGAAATTAATATCTGATGACAGAAAAACACTCTTGAAAAATTCTGCAAACATATTCACAATATTTTGTGGGTCGGAGGTAGTAATGTCATTATATTTCATCACACCAGGAATTCTTGAACTTTTATTTTTTGAATTTACGTACGACCAAAACTTTTTGGGGTTGATGGATAAGGCAATTTGTATATTCTCGACATATACATTGTAGGCCAAACTGATTTTTGATTTGACAAGGTGTCTTAACCGTTGAAACTCAAGCAAATCACACTGATTTTTGAATCGTTTAAACTTTTTTCTAAACTTTGCTTTTAATTTGATGTTGTGAATGATATCAGCATCGAACCAGGGTGGGTATTTATGGCTAAAGTTTTTGTAAACTGGAATATACTTATTGAACACAGAAAAAATCTTATCGTAAAAGTTATTTAAAGTTTCATTAACGTCATTAGAAGTATCCAGAGAGTTCCAATCCGTTTCATACAGTTCTCGATATAAAGCAGGAAAATTGGCTTTTTTAAAGTTGTAAGTTAACTGCTCCAAACCATACCTAAATTTAGGCTCTTTAACAAATATATCCGTAAATGATATTAGAAGAGCTGGGTGATGAGAGTCTTCATAGACCAAAGGTGAGTCATCATGCTTAACTTCACAACTGAAATGCGATAAGACCAAATCTAGCAGTCTACCCAAGTGATTAACAACATTGTTAAATTGTCTAAGGCCAGTAGAGCCCGCAAAACTTAAAACTACAGAAGTTTTGAAATCAGACATATCATTATCTATAAACCTTGAAACATTGAAATCGCCTAGTACTATGCAGTCATTATTTAAGTAATCAAATTGCCCTAAGCAATCGAGAAAATATTCAAAGTCTACCAAACTTAACCTATCAGGTAAATAAACAACAACTATATAAAAATATTTGTAACCAATCCGGCACTTGACAATAATAAGATCAATAAGTGGAAATTGTGCGTCGAAAGCCGTAGTGTCCAATATTTCAGATGTTATGAAATCTTTTAACGCGAGCACTACACCACCACCCTTCACCTTGTCCACCTCATGGAATTTTCGGTCTTTTCTGTATACGACATAATTATTCGGAAAAAGTTCCATACTCGAAACATCACTGCGTAACCACGTTTCACTTAATGCTATGATGTCGAATTCACAATCACTAACGTTGGCATTAAACAATGAAATTTTGCTATTAAGGCCGCGTACATTTTGGTAATAACATGTAATTTCAACGTGTTGGGATTTACTTGATCTGGAATTGCTGGACACATTTAGTTTAAAGAGCTCTCAGTTTTACTGACTATGGTAGGTCTACCCCTTACATACTTAATGATCAGATTTTGTTCTCCATTGTCTGTTCGACGTTTCAGTTCTGTCCGGAGTTCATTTAGGTATTGTCTCTGTCGAGGTGTTTTATCATCAGAAATTGAAATAGCAGAGAAGGTAGATGTGGCTAATTTATTCTTGATACGCAAAATAGACTTAGCCTGCGCGGGTGTTGAAAAGGTCACTTTCATTAGACGGGCCTTATTAGATCGTTTACCAATTCTGTGTACATGTCTTGCAGAAATCGGATTTGCATTACCACCTTGTATTGTAGTTAGAATATCATTTACTTTATTATTATCTTCCATAGCAGAATTAGTTTCTGGGACGTTATACAAAATGATATTGTGCGATCGATTAATACGGTCCATGGCTTCTTCGATTATCTCTTCCTGATGTTCGGATTGTATTGTAGGATTAATATTAGCTATTTTCCTTTCCAGCTCCTGCATTTTAGTTTCCACAAGATTCGTTAAAAATTGCTTTAATTGAACAAACTTGTCCTCTCCGTTGCTACAAGTATTACATAGTACTTTGATATTTTTACTACGCATTCGTGTAATCCGACTGACATCCTCGCCCTGTAAGCCAATGCATGAAGTATGCAAAGAATTCATACATCCCGAACATTTTATAATTTGAGTGTTTATGGTAGATTGCTTACAGTTTATACACACAGGCATAATTAATTATTTTTCGTCCAATTTTCGATTTAAACCAAATCAATTAAATAGCAATTATACTTTGTAGGTAGATAATCGATATTCGACAAATGATAAATTAAACCAGTTTTTTTGCCTGTTTGCTGATATGAACGGCAATATAACCAATTGTTGCATATATCGGGATTCGCAAAGGATGACCAATAAAAATAGGTACTCACGGTTGTGGATCTTGTGATAATAAACACTTTGTGAAAATTTCACTAAAAACTGACTTGTATAACTCAATTAAATTAATGTTTAATGTGAGGCACAAATGTTTTTCGACTTTTATGTATAAATACTTATGATCAGATAGATGATCAGATAGAAGATGATATCTTGTATACAGATTTTTATTATTTTATTTCTGGTTTTATCTGTGTACTACATATAATTCTGGATAGAAGGTTATCTTAAAATAAATATTTATTTGGTTAAATAGATATTTTTGTGTAAAAATGGATAGTAGTGCACAAAAAAGGGAAGAATGCTTAATTTATCTAACAAGAATTATACCACTTCACCCATATTACATACTTCTGAATGTTTTATCTCCTATTTAGGGATAATATGTAGTCAATATAAGTGTAGCTAGTGTCAAATTTGCAATGATCTTTATAAGTAATAGCTTACTGACTGTACTTTACATGTTGAGTTCAAATAAATAAACCTTGTCCCTTCAGAAAAGAGCGATTTGAATGGCAAAGTCAACGAACAAAGTGTAATGAATCTTTTATCACCCCAGATTCACACAGGTTAACCGCTGTTTGCAGGCAAGAGTCTCCCTGGCAGATTTAAGGAAGATAACTACCATAAGGAAGTTCCTTTTGAGGGTTCAGATGGCGAGAAGCAGCTTATTTTTTTTGTATATCTTGCAGATGTGTTGATCTAGCCAGTTTTTCCTCGATTCTAGTCATAAAATGGGTTGTTTTGTGTTATGCATCGAGTGAATGTTACGAATCTAGACTTTGTTTCTTTTGTTCTCTAGCTACTTATCTTCGGATATTAGGTGGATTGATAACTACGATATTATAGAGCTTATGTATGGATGAGAGTCTTAATATCCGCTTAATTTGGATGACTAATTTATAGCTAAATCTACGTGTCAAGTATGTATTGATGTCACCCATACAAGCTAGGTATATTTGGCAGCAGAAGCATAGAGTTTAAGCGTCTACGTTTTAAGAGTGGAAGGATGTGCTTCCCGTTTTTAGCTGACAAGTTCGCGGAGAATACTATTTTTCTGGTTCTAGTTTGCCATTTAGTTTTAAACAAAGTTCTGTAAATTACAAAGTGTGTTTAATGATTTCATGACACTATTGGTTCAGGTATATGTTCAAATTTGTGAAAGCGTCTCTGTTAGGGACATTGACACCTGACTTTTTCCAGGGTTTGGCTTAAAATTGATTTATAATCTATTTTTATTGTGTTTAAGATATGATTTAGATTTTTCTCCACTTCAGCAACAAAAGTTTGTGGTTCTGCAACAATAGATGTATCGTCTACATAATAAAAGTCCTAGTATTTACTGGAATGGGTTGTGTAAATGTTATACAGTGTAGGTGCCATTACGGTACCCCAAAGGAGACCGTTCTGCTACGTTCTCAATCTTCATCTTTTCTTACCATTGAGTGATATGGAAAATCTTCTGTTGTTCTATTACCTAAGGGGATATCACATAGATTTTGGAGAAATGTCCTTTAATTTAAGGTGTCGTAAGCAGAATTTAGATTGACAAATACCACTCCTCATGTCTGATATTTTTTATATCCGTCTTCGTTGTGTTGGGCAAGATTTAGTATGTGTGACGAACATGATCTACCCTGTCATATATAGCCACTTTTATCTATAAATTTAAGTTTTCCTTCTATTATCGGTTTATATTAAGGATCATATGCAGAAGTATTGTGTATAGCTGAAAAAATAAATAGATATATTGGCCGATAGCTTTTGTGGTCGTTGGGGTTTCTGTCAGGTTTAAGCAAGGCAACAGCTTTGTCTTTACTTTGCTTGTCTACAGACTTTGGATATTAGCTACTGTTGTATTCTTTTGTCCAAATTTTATAATTAGTTTTGTGTTTAGATCCTCAGTCTGGAGCCGTAATATTGTTCATAATATACGTGGATAGTGGATCCAAACTCAACATCGTTGAAAGGTTTCCTTAGCTGACTGGTTTTGTCCTGTCTTATTTTAAGTTTTTCTTTGCTTCTTTGCCGGCATTTATTATGTTTATTTCGTTATTTTCAGCAATTAGCTTAATACCAAATACCCTAGGTTTGGCCCTCTATTTGTTTCCTGAAGTAGAAATACGTCACATTTGTGTTAAGCGTATATGTCTGATAAGCTTAAGTAAAGTAGAGTGTGTGTATCTGTAGATATGTCCTTAATATTTATAGACATAAGTAGAATAGTTGGTCCTAAAAAGGACCGATTTGACAAACATCATATTGAACGGGTGATTGAAGAATTAACCGATTAAATAATTATTTATTATCCAGAGTAAGAGTACGCTCGATTGCGGTGGTCTTATTGTAACTTCAAATTTCGTGAAGGCTTTTACTTTGAACTCCATAAAAATTTAAATTTTACATACTGTTACTTATAGACGATATTTTGAGTCAGATTTGTTTAGTAATAACTGTACTTATATAGTCTCTTTGTGAAAAGTAAATGAGCTTGTAATATCGGTTTACAACTCATATATGGATAATAAGGAAATAAACAGGTTCAAATGTGACAACAAATTGCTATATAACAGTACGGGACAATATTCATATGCTGTGGCAAAATCATCATATTTGGGTTTCATATTTCAATTATCATATTTACATTGATATTTATGTGGCAATCAGCTGTAAAAGTCATTGCCTTTTTTTCTTTCGTATCATATTTCAGCATATCATATTTTGAGTGAAATTGATCCTAAATTCGTGTAATAATATTAAGTTTTTAAAACAGCTGTGTTTTTATGCTCATTCGTTCATCTTTTGTAAACCAGTCTGTGTAAATATAAGGGATTTATATAATCTTTTCATTTCGTAATCTTTTCGTTTCATAATAATTATAGTTCTCTTGCTTTTATTTTCTATATTTTCTATATAAAGATCATCGTCATCGTATAGTCAGAACGCAACAAGATTCTATTGCCTTTTTGAAAATACAGCCACGTAAATGGCGTTTTTAAAATTTATGTCAATATTTCTGAAGTGCCTTTTCTAGGATAATTTTTTTAAGCCTAGTTCGTTTGATTATATGTAATTGATTTGATAGTCCACAACAGATAAGTATTGATTGTAGGTAGGATAGCAGGTGTTGATAAATATGATGGGTCGGTAGATAGTCTCATTATTCCTAAATCTGACCATATGTTACCTCCCCCTTCATTTGTGGAAGTCCTAAGGACATTTTTTCTCTTGGGGCATCCTCCCAATTTAACTTGGCAATGCAGTTATTATAGAGTCTTTGGATAAAGCCAGTGCAACTTTAGCATTGAGATTTAGTTTCTTGTACGACGTTGCTATCTTTATATATGTGTTTGATCTTGGAATTAGTTCTGTTCGGTATTGGTTAGTACTCGGACCTCTGTAAGTCGGAAAATACCTCTGATGGCTTTTCTAGCAATCCTGGTCTAATTAATACGTTCTCGTCACGTCTCCACATATTAGCACTGGTTTGCTCACTATTTTATATACCCTAATTTTAGGGATTCGAATTAGACTTCTGGATTTAAAAGAGGGTTATATATACATATACATCAGTTAGCTACCTGAATATTTCCTTTTATTTCTTATGTAACAACGTTACCTACGATATCTAAGACGCTGCAATCTTTCAAAATTATATGGCTTTATTGTTCCGTTATGCCCTAATCTAGATCCTCTCTTTTGTATGTTAAAGAACATTTATTTGATTTTCTCATTAGTGACTATTAGACCGCTTTTTTTGCTGCTACTAGCATTATTTTATAGCATTCCATTATTTAATTTATGGATTAAATCCGGATAGCAAATAGATATTCTTCACTTTCTCAGAGAAATAATATTCTAACATACAAAAACCTATTAAATTGTCAAAACCTTCCTTGTATATTCTATTCACTTATGAGGAGCAGCAGCAATATCAGTACCATAATAATGCGTATAGTTCTGGACTGGCTAATTGTTGGATAATGAGAAGCATGAGTGTAGCAGTTTTAATGTTTTCGGGACTGCTACCTGGTATCGGGGAGCAGAATTATCATTACCGAGTTATATACCGAGAATATAGGAATTATTGCCTGAACTTTATTATTATTAAACAACAATATATTCCCTAGTAAAATAATCATAAATTTACAGTACGTTTGAACGTTGGTTATGAAAACATCATGTACATACCACCAGGTTCACTATGTCGATATCCAGCAAAATCCCTGTAATAATGATACGGGAAACCAAAGATGAAAATATGCTCCAAGAAACTCTGTGTTATAAAACAGTCGAATAAAATACAGATTCTCAATTCAAATAGTCAAAAAATTAATGAACAGCTTACTAAAATAGAAATAACGCCTATTTAAGAAGTACTCCATTAACGGCCCAAGGGACAAAGCACTCCTAGCATATGCTAATGATATATATCTCATAACTCTAATAAGAAACTCTCCCGTCCAAAAACTTTAATAAAGTGAAGACAGCACGAAAAATGTTTTACTTAAAATCAACGAAATGAAAACCAAATACAAGCGAATCAACAAAAGAGACCAATTCAATAAATCTCGATAAAATATTAAAGTTAACAACTACAATTTTGAAAATATGGAACACTTTAAATATCTTAGATAAATAATCGTGGTTAATAAAAAAACGGGTGTGGCAGTCCAGTGGGACTGCCGGTAGAAGTTATACTTCTATACACGCGTTCGCCGTTATAAATTTATATGGGAGTCAATCTGCACAATCATTACATATTTAATGATATGGGTAAGAGAGAGCAGAAAGAGAAAAATAATTAGGTATATAGGTATATGGTGCATCGTTTGCTGTATATAAACATTTAACCTGTAATAGGAGTATAGTAAATGAAGGATTGTATCAATATTTTAATGAAAATATATATTTTTATTTTCATATATGTATAAAAGGAGTTGAATGCAAAAAAAAATTTTTACGCATACTCTGCAGTAAAATGCATTGTTTATTTTGTTATTAATATAAAAATTACAATACAATACACTGCAACATAATTCAATATAACAATACAATAAAAATTAAAATGAAATATTCATAAGTATTTAAAACTGCCAATATACATAACTTACTTTACGAAGATAAAAATAAAAAGCCAACAACTCGGATTATGTTCTAAATTTTCATTTAATTTTAAAATTTAGCATTTTTGCGTATATTACATATATCTAATAACATTGACGTGAGGTTTTTAAATATTACAAAAATAAAAAAGGAAATTCATATTGGTATTCGAACTCACGTACACCAGCGTATGAACCAAACACGTAAAAGATTTGCCAATTAGACATGATACTAACGGATTTCAAAATTGACAGTTGTCTGTCATACAGTGATTATTTTGAAATGCAAAAGCCTAAAATAATTATGAACATTTAATAAATAATACAAAACATATCACATAAATAATAATTCTAATATATATTATATTATATAATATATATTAGAATTGTTGCTTGAACTTTAATATTATTAAATAGCACTATATTTCCTAGTAAAATCGTCATGACTTTACAGTAAGACAAATATTCGAACGTTGGTTATGGAAACGTTAAGGACATACCACCGAGTTCCCTATGTCGATATCCCGCAAAATCTTAGTAATAATGATAACCGAACCAAAAAAACCGAGATTAAAATAGGCGCCAGGAAACTGTGTTATAAAACAGTAGAATAAATACAGATTCTCGATTTAAATATTCAAAAAATTTATGAACAGCTTACTAAAATAGAAATAACGCATATTTAAGATGCAATCCATTAATGGACCAAGGTACAAAGCACTCCTAGCATATGCTAATGATATTGATTTCATAAGAAACTCTCTCCCATCCGCAAACGACATTAACAAAGTGAAGAGAGTACGAAAAATGTTTGACTTAAAATTAACAAAATTAAAACCAAATACAAGCGAATCAAAAAAAGAGAGCAATTCAATACATCTAGATAAAATAATAAAGTCAACAACTTCAATTTCGAAAGTGTGGAATACTTTAAATATCTTAGATCAATAATCACGGTTAATAATAATGTCACTAAAGAAATACAGAGCATAATTCTTCTAAAATTTTTTAACCTCATTATTATATCACTACAAATCCGTATAGAATAAGAACATATACTGAATAAAGAAAGCTCTTATAACGATATTGTTCAGAAAAATAAATCGCTTAAAGTAGATCGGACACATGCATAGACGCCAAGATGCCAACTTGTAAAACTGGTATGGAAGAAACTTAGCACAGAAGAATGCCACTTGGGTGTCTCAGTATACAATGGAGAGAAAACATCCAATCATATCTTAGAAAATTAACATTTCATTGAAGATTCGTGTAAAATAGATCAACTTGGAAAAAAGTTGTAGTTAACGAAGACCCACCCAGTGTTGTAGCGCTACCTAATGATGACAATAAAGAAAAAAAAAAGAAACAGTGACAAAAAGCAACAAAAATGGACTAATGGAGCACAGTTGCTTCAAAATCTTGATAAGAAATACAATAGATGATTGATGGATTCGAGAAACTTGAGACTTGAGAAAGGCACTCTGCCGAAACAGCTGTAGTGATAAGATACAATTAATTTGGTGAAAGTTTTGAAAGCAAAGTTTTTAGTATTTTGTTGTTAAATAAAATGAAATTAACATACGACATTATATACGCTATAATAACTAGACAACTTGTATAATACGGACATATAAGGAGAAAGTTTCATGAAACAATAAACTACCCAATATTCCTTATGAGTGAAATCGATATGAATAAAGAAAATGAGGAAAACTATGGCCAAAGGTAAAAAAAAGTAGTAATTAAAAAATGAGAGAGGTACCTTGTGGACAACATGTGCTTAATTAGGAATGAATTGAGATAAATAATCAAGACGACAAAGACCATTTTAAATTGATAAATCTATACGATTTTTAACAATGCATATTTATAGGTCATTTTCAGAGCCAACGTGCTAATTGTATGTAAAATGAAACTTTTTAAGGTTTTTAATGTTTGTATGAAAGATAAAACCGTATGAAACATGACCGTGAAATTTATATACCAATCTATAAATCTTTTTTAAAAGAATACTGACACCTATACATTATCACAATACTACATATCATAATACTAAGAAGTCTGTTATTTTATTCTAAGAATAGGCTTTATAATTTACGAGAGATTTAATTTAATGTATTTAAAATTTTCCAGGATCCGGTATTGTAATAAGAAACAAAATTTCACTACAAGGCATGAAAACGTGTTAAATTTGACTTTAGATATTCTTTTTGAGATTTAAAGATTTTGTCTTTCTTCCCAAGACTTTTCTTCCCTCTACTCTTCCTTGCATGATGACGCGTAGAAGAGAGTTCTGAAGCTATTTTCTTGTGGCATTTTAAATTATTTACTATTTAAATGGGAATAAGCCACAATTAAAGGTTAAAATACGTTTATTGACGTTTCAATTTCCACTTCGGAAATCGTTCTCAAAATACAAACATTAGTAATATTCCCATTTAAATAGTAATTAGTAGAAGAGAGTATTTATCGTTTCGAACTATGTGGCCCAGATACGATGTCCAGATAGACAATTCGTCTTAACGCTTTTTCGTTTGAGACTTTTACAGTCCAAGGAATTTTAAGAATACGCCTACATAGCCACATTTCGAATGCCTTTAATTTGTTTACAGATTTGGCTTTCAGGGTCCAAGCTTCTACCTCATAGAGCAGTTGCGACCATACATAACATTCGACGATCTCAATCTAATAACCATACTCAATTGCTTATTTGTAAACATTGACTTTTATCTGTTTAGTTTAGTCCTATCTTTTTGCTTTATCTGTTAATGATTTATATAAGAATTTGTAAATCATCTATATTTTCTGTCATAATTGGGGTTTAGTATGCAAATTTTTTGTTATTAATGATGCTCACTCCATTCCTTACTTCTTTCCCATAGTGTCTCCTAAAATATTAGTTGGGAGTACACATTCAATAATTGTGGTGACATTTCACATCACAACACACATCTCTGGCTGACTCCTTTTTGAATTTCTGCTTGATTTGTCTCATCTTTCGCCCGCATGACCGCTATTTGATTTTAGTAGATTTTTTATTAAATTAATATCTTGGTATCTAGGTTTATGTGTTTTAATGCATGTATGGGCTTACCAGGTTGAACTGTGTCAAATACTTTTGAAAATCTATATTCGATAAGAATACGCTTTCATTATAATCTCTGCATTTTTGTAATAGTACCACCATTGCGCACAATTCCTCTTTTGTTCCCAATCCACCTCTAAATCCAAACTATGTGTTGTCCAATTGTTCTTCACATTTTTTATTGACAGACGATTTAATGTTGTTATTAACCGGATGACATTTATGACTTTTATTCAATTTTGATAATCGTTACAAATCAAGTCTTTTAGTGACATATTATTCTTTTAATTTTTACTTCTCATTTAATGTCTATATTTTGTTAGTTATTTTTAGAGTAAATATATGATGACTAAAAACGAATTGATCAAGAGTAGTGAATCGATGCCAAGAGCCGCTATTCTATGAAGCTACCCTTCACGACGCCATCTTGTGGCGCTAGTTCCGTGACGCTCAAATCAGCATTTTACTGTAGAGAGAAAAAGTAATACAATGCCAGTATAGAAGCTTTGTTTTAAAAATATGCCATAAGGAAAGATATAAAAGTATTCTTGTCAGTATATTATATTGCATACTGTATTATTAACAAAATTTTTCATAATACATTCTGATATACGCTTTCTCTTGCCGCTAACGAACAAAAGTTTTTATTAACTTTTCGGTAATATAATTATGTAGGTATGTATATTTTTAACTTCTTACCATAATGCTAGAGTACAAAAGTAGTTATACTCTACTGTATTTTTTTCGTGGGGGTTCTATTTTTTAACTGGGTGATGGATTCTTGTATTTCAGTTCGTACGATTTGCGTTAATTAATTTAATGATATTTCTGGAGTTACAAGTGTATACTCAGTTTCTGTTGTTCCGTTTATTTATCTGAGATATGTTATTCATTCTTCTCTAGGGATGTACTTAATTTCAATCAATTCTTTGATTTGGTTTTTGCCCTCTTTCACATCTGTTTCAAACCCACCGGCGGACTTTTAGGTCTTCATTTTATATAAGCATTTTTTTTCTTAGCATTTTACTTTTACCTCTTTTAATAAAGTGTGTCTATTTTTCTTTCTCAAAGAGCCTCTTTTATTTTTGTTTTTATGTTGGTATTATAATTTTTCAAATTAATTCGACATTATTCCCACTTGATTCTTTTGTTTCAGTTATTGCTCTAGCCTAATTTGACATTTTTTTCCTTCAAATCATTAAATTTCCATAAATTGTTTATATTTAGTTGTAGTAAAATTCATATTTTCCAATAAGCCTAACATATGCAGCAGCGGTGTCATGAAACCGAAATAATCCAGTTCTGCATAACGTTTTTGCTGATCGATTTAGAAATAAATTTTCAAACACATCAAATTGATCATCCTTTTTACTTTCGTATACGCTCATACTTATCCAAATTAAATTTTCAATTTCCAAAAACTTATGATACCTCCTCAATCCGCAACCCTGCGCCACGGACAATATCTATTCCGGCTATCGACATCAGTCTAACAAACCTATCTCAGTTAGTTTCAAATTGTCGTCAATTACAACCATCTTTTCGGCTGAATTATTCGCAATTCTAAAAAGACAACCCCCTTCTACTTCTTATTAAAAAAGAACTTAAAAACATTTCAAATAAGAACATCCAAGTTAATTTTTTATTGGTGACTTCTCATGTCAGAATTGAAGGTAACGAAGTTGTAGATAAACTAGCTAAAAACGCACCAACTAACCTGATGTCCGAAGAAAGTAACATAAAGGTACAAAACTATTTAAAACCATACTTAAAACAAAAAATAATTCAAAAATGGCAACAAACTTGGAACAACACTCCATTAAGGCTATACGAAGTTAACAAACATCCATATCTTTGAAAACCAAAAGTAAAAGACAGAAGGGAGCATGTGATGCTTACCCGTGTCGTCTCCGGTGTAATTAATA